>NC_140585.1:822433223-822675723 GCF_964204655.1 Triturus cristatus | reverse complement strand
ATGTGTCAGTCTGTAAAAGTGATTTTCACTTGCCCCGAAAAAAAAAAAGAGCAGTAAGTGTGCTTTCAAATTGGCAAAGAAATTTCGTTTTGGGACTAATGTGAAAACATGACTCTGTGTGCAGAGAGGAATTATAGGCAGAGATTTATTGCGTATTGCTTTGGTGATTTCACAGTTGCATTAGATGGAAAGGGGGAGCGAATTTTTGGGGGAAGAAGCAGAGTCTTAGCACACACCCATGTGCTTGCCATGTATAGTCATGCACAGTATTTACACAAGCGAGTGGGGTTTTCAGGTTTCAGTCTGTAATGCAAATACATTCAGCATCACTAAGGCTGGTTGCCCTTGCTGGAGTGTAGGCAGTCACCGAGAATACACATGGTGGTGGTCTGAAAAAACAGTTTGGACATGTGCATTTAAATAAATCAAAAAAAGTGGTTTCATAATGTGTCAGTCTGTAAAAGTGATTTTCACTTGCGCCGAAAAAAAAAAGAGCAGTAAGTGTGCTTTCAAATTGGCAAAGAAATTTCGTTTTGGGACTAATGTGAAAACATGACTGTGTGCAGAGAGGAATTATAGGCAGAGATTTATTGCGTCTTGCTCTGGTGATTTCACAGTTGCATTAGATGGAAAGGGGGAGCGAATTTTTGGGGGAAGCAGCAGAGTCTTAGCACACACCCATGTGCTTGCCATGTATAGTCATGCACAGTATTTACAAACGAGTGGGGTTTTCAGGTTTCAGTCTGTAATGCAAATACATTCAGCATCACTAAGGCTGGTTGCCCTTGCTGTAGTGTAGCAGTCTGGACATGGGCTTTTTAAAAAATCTGAAAAGTGGTTTCATAATGTGACAGTTTGTAAAAGTGATTTTCACTTGCCCAAAAAAAAGAGCAGTTAGTGTGCATTCAAATTGGCATAGAAATTTCGTTTTGTGACTATTGTGAAAAGAAATGTAGTAATATATTTAAATACAATAAAGGAATTGTTACAGAGAATCGGTGAGATCTGTACAAATAAAACTTTAGAATTTTATTGGATTACCATTGGAAATTTAATCAAAAAAGAATTTTAAAATTACTATTTGGTCTAAAGGAAATGAAATCAGATGTATTTTGGAGTTATTTGAGATATAATATTGTGATTATACTTCTGAAACAAACATATCAGACGGTATTTTAAAGAAATAAGTATTGGTATTAGATATTTTTTTAGAATATTATGCATTTCTATAATGTTAAGTTTAAGTAAAAAAAGAATCAGGGCTTTTTTAATACAATCTTTGTGATTGTTATTTTTTTTTGCCCGCTGTAAAATGATGAATGCAATTGCTTTCACAATTTATAGTGAAATGCAATATATTCTGAAAACAGCAAAAATAAGGCAAAAATATTTTATGGAAAAAAATGTAAATATGTGTACTGTATTATAAAATGTTTTAAAAATATTAATACTTTTTTCTTTTTTTCCAGATAGATATAGAAAATTTTCGAAAACTACAAACATTTTTAAAACTATTTTTAAAAAAAACAAATGAATAAATATTTTTTCAGTGAGTATGGTAAGTCAATAATAATAATTGTAGTCTCTCAAGGACCTTGTAATGTGTTTATTGATTTTTAGTGTTTTTTAAAATAAAAATAAAAAAAAGTACGCGCACCGTACGCGTACGGTAAAAAAAAATAAAAAAAAGTTTTTAAAAACATATGTAAAAAAAAGATGAAAGATAAGGTTGGCTCTTAAAAGAACCGTTGTGTTCATGCAGGGACAGAGGAAAGGAAGCATGGGAAAATTATTCAAAGCGACAAATGTGCTGATCTATTTTGTTGTTCACTAGGGAAACACTGGTCTCCCTATAGCAAATTAGATCTTGACAAAATGTGCATCGAATATCAACCTTCCGAAATCGAGGGTTGATTTCCAGAGGGCCAGCAAAAGGAGATTCTCCCCCCACAGATGAAGGGCTCACCTGACCTGCAGAAGAAGGAGTCAGCCCTGCAGATGATGGTTCAGGCTGAGCTGCTGTGGATGTACTGGCTTGTCTTTCTGAAGAGTTACCTCCAAAAAGATGACCATGTGTCCTTCTGTGTACATCCTGGAGGTGTCTCTTCATGGTGTGATTCCCAAAGGAATACTTCCTGTTAGGATTACCTCTAGAAAGTACACGCTTACACAGCTTACAAGTCACTAAGGGTGCATTTACCTTTTGCTGGCCTTCAGGAAAAGTAAAATAATCCCATACATAGGAGGGCTTTTGTTTCCTCGATCTCTGCCTCAAGACAGTGCTGCTAGTGCTAGCCTCACTCTCAGAAGAGCTCTGCTGTTCTGCCATCGTATCCCAAAGACAAACCAGCTCCTTCTCCCAAGGGATCACAAGCAGAAATGAGGGGAATGGGTGTGGTGTAGGAGAGTTCTAGAACTGAAAGTAGTTTCAACCAATCAAAAGTTGTGTTTCATGATCACATGACCTACCGTACGCTTACGGTACGCTTACGGCAAAAGTGCGCATGCGCGTAAAAAAGACACGCGCTTGCGCGCATGCGCATAACAGTCACTCCCGGCACTTCCGCGTAACGTGCGCGTGTAGCGTACACGCGTACGCGTCCCACGCGGAGTACGCGCGGCTACGCAAATTGCGTAACTATACGCAAGCAGCGTAGGAAAATTACGGACGTTGCGTAAACCGTACGCTTACCGTGAGCTTACGGTACGCGTACTAAAAAAATTAAAAGAAAAATAGAAACAAAGTACTGCAAATAAATTTTACATGTTTATTTTAAAAAATATATAAAAAAAAAACATATTAAAGAATTTTAAAAATTTAATCATAGTCTTTATAAAAGGTAAGAAAATTAAAATAAAAATATGTTAGAAAAAATAGAAGAAAAAAAAAAATTAGCATTTAAAAAACCTTGCAAATTCACTGAAAAAACCATGGGTTTCACACACGTTATAGTTAGGAATTAGCATTTAAAAAACCTTGCAAATTCACTGAAAAAACCATGGGTTTCACACACGTTATAGTTAGGAATTAGCATTTAAAAAACCTTAGAAATTCAGTGAAAAAACCATAGGTTTCACACACGTTATAGTTAGGAATTAGCATTTAAAAAACCTTAGCAATTCAGTGAAAAAACCATAGGTTTCACACATGTTATAGTTAGCTGGACATTTTACTCGTAAAAAACCAATGAAATTCCCCCGTTATAGTTAGTTCATGTATAGGTGTATGAGTACATATGATAAGTGAGTACATGTATGAGTGACTGTATTGGACTGTTGGTGAATGAGTGGATGTGTATGTGGATCTTAGAATTACTGAAGAGGTTGTTGTAACTGTTATTGGTATGTCCATTGTTTTGTAAATTTTAGTCTCTATTTTTGAATGTGTGTATCAAAGGTTTTATTAGGGGAAGAGGAGGTCTGCCACTCTATCACAAGGATGATGTCATCAGTGAGGTCATCAGTGATGTCATTTGAGATGTCATCAGTGATGTCATGAGTGATGTCACTGACCATGTCATGAGTGATGTAATATGTGACGTCATCAGCAGTTCATTGCGGGCGCGCGAGTTATAGTTAGCTGAACTAACTATAACGGGGGAATTTCATTGGTTTTTTACGAGTAAAATGTCCAGCTAACTATAACATGTGTGAAACCTATGGTTTTTTCACTGAATTTCTAAGGTTTTTTAAATGCTAATTCCTAACTATAACGTGTGTGAAACCTATGGTTTTTTCACTGAATATATATATACATATATACACATATATATATACATATATATATATACATACACACATGCATGCATATATACACACACACATGCATGCACAACCTTTGCAGACATTACATAAACAAACGTATTATGAATCTAAACAGTCCTACTGCTTTGTTGTCATGCAACCGGATATTTTGACCTATTTATCCGCAATTCTTGTACATCGGTCGGTCCAGACAGTGTTGAGGTCAGAAACACCTGGGTATATGTTTTGTAAGGTAAGCCTCCATTGGCTGGCTAAACTTAAATGTCCATAGTGTCTTTTCAATTCAATGCGGAGATACTCTTGGCCTCATTGAAGGAAACAGGGGGTGGTGGGTGTGCTCTAAAGGACCAGTTACATTACATAAGGACTTCAGAGTACAGGAATAACATAAAATATACAAACTAACTCTAAATGCACAATTAGGTACCAATCTGTAAAAAACAGTACCATTGTGAAATTATGTTTGTGTGAACAAAAAAAAGAACAAGAAAAACAAAAAGCAAAAAGTATGAAGTAAATACGTACTGGTGAAATATAAAATATTTTGAATGAATTATTTTGATTATGTTGAAAAATGCTTGCTGGTTGACTCACAGTTCAGAATAGAATTGAGATAACCACAGTTCATTTGTTGAACAGATACAGAGGTAAAAAGCTTAGACCTTCGTAGTTAATAAGACAAGCTAACTCATGGTCCGAGATGCACCTACCTATTGCAATGTTTAACTGATTCCAGCCTCTCTGGTCCTAAACAGAATCACTCCCCTTTTGTTTGGTACATACACATATGTATGCACACATGCATACATACACATGTATGCACATGCATACATACACATATAAGGACCCGGCCGAAGGCCTCTGACCAAAACGTGTAGGTCGTTTTGTCTCCTAATGCACTGATTGCACTTTATATATATGAAAACAATGCGGAAGAAAAAGACTTCCCTAAGCCACAACCTGGTGTGATCTCGCTTTGTGGAGTGCTGCCTTTCTGTGTCCTTTGGTGATGGAACAAATGTGAAGGGTAACACGGGATACCGATTTCCCCACACACATATATATATATATATATATGCACTTGCATACATACACATATATATGCACTTGCATACATACACATATATATGCACTTGCATACACATATTTACACATGCATACACACATATATACAGTTACACATATCTAGACACATATACACACACACACATGTATACACACACATGCATAAACCCACACATATACACACACACACACACACACATACACACACATATACATACACACATATACATACACACAGACACTTACACACAGACACTTACACACAGACACTTACACACAGACACTTACACACAGACACTTACACACAGACACTTACACACAGACACTTACACACAGACACTTACACACAGACACTTACACACAGACACTTACACACACGCACATATATATTCGCAGTTACACACATATATACTCACACACAAACATATTAATATACACACACACACGGAAGATCATGCTTTGTAAATATACAATATATAATTGTCCAATCGCTACATAGAATGTAATCTTGAGTGAATTTGCAACCTGTATATATGTAACTCTAAACACTAGTATCTGTAGTAGACTTTTGTACTTACTACCATTCTTACTACCATTCTTATGTGAATTTAGAGTTTATCTGTTTGTATATTTTATGTTATTCATGTACTCTGAAGTCCTTATGTAATGTAACTGGTCCTTTTGTTAAGTGCTCCGACACCTTTGGGTAAAGTTTGCGCTACATAAAAATGCATAAATATATAAATTGAATACGGTGTACCATTCTGCACCATACTATTGAGCTGTTTCGCAGTATGATTTGTCAAATGTTGCCAATTATCAAAACGGGCAATGGAGAGAATACCCGGGGCATTAATTGCTTACATTTTTGCCAATCCCATACATGTAGTCTGCTGGACGGTGTCACTGAGGAAGATCATTTGTGTTGGGATTAAACATGCTCGAACCAAGGTTTCCGTCCTCTGAACTTGCTATGATTTGGTTCCTCAAATCAATTTCAGTTCATTGTGTCCTACCAATAATCACAGCCTTTAAGGATTAACTGGTTGACAAATGAAGCTGAATATATAAGCTTAGTTTGAGTAAGCTTGTTTTTTTCGGTGGAATAGGAACTAATTTGAAATAGTATGAAGGATCTGAAGTGTCATATCCTGAATAATATGTGAATTTATCTTTCTAAGTTTTGGAACTCCTCTGTGGGGCAGTCGGACAATGTTACCACTGTTTATAATTAAAAGTGTACATTTGACACTGGCCCTGTGCAGAAAATGTTGGCCGTAACAAAACATATCAGCTTAATTAGCAGAATTAAGTTACAGGGCCTCTGATTCAAAAACAGTGTAATACTTCAGCTCCGAGAGCATAGAATTCACAGTTTCAAAATCTCTATCATCTGAATGTAATCCAGGTGCTATTACAACCCCCCCTAAAAACTTTAAACACATATGGTTATTGCAGGATCTCCATAGGGCCTAATATGTCAAATGGAACTTTATCCCAAACAATTCCATCAGTTACTGGAATGGCTAAAATTTTCCAAGGGACAAGACTCTTTTCAGTTTATAGGAAGAAATTGTAATCCAAACATATATCCAAGGCGGGACTAGATAAGTGTGTTTCAACCATGAAAGGAAAACACAGATCCGTGCTGGATGAGTGTTTAAAACATAAGAACTGCATGAGGAAAAATCATCTTGATCCAAACAATATCCAGAAGCAAGGAGTTGAAAAACAGGAAGTTCCGGTCTGTAGCAGGTCTCAAAAACCAAAACTGTGGATCGGTATAAACAACATCAGCTGCAGATAACCCAGTAGTAAGATACGTACTCACTTCTGTTATTTTGCGGGCTGCAGGTTCATTCCCCCCCACCCTCAGCCGGGGAGGAACAGCTTCAGTGGTACTCAACAGCTGCAGAGGAACGTCCTCTGTAATAGCACCACCACCCAGTGGCCTACTATGTAGAATCTGCCAGATGGTGTACAATGGAGACAAAAAGTTTGTCTTTAGAACCTGGTAGCAGTGGCAGGATCACAATTCTTGTGCCTTGGATGCCAAAGATGGGCAATGGTGCTCGTATGATGGTCCAAATTCTTTGTTATTCATCACCTTTTCTCAAATGAGATCACCAATTTCTGGAATCCAGCCGGAAAATTCAGGTTTCACATCCATACTCAAAGAGAGACGTTTTCAATTGTTCGGTTGAATGGGAATCACAGAACTGTTGTAGAGCCTGTAAGACAGCACAACGATTAGCTATGTAAAAGGTCATGGCGGTCGCCACAATGTCTGGACCGTCAAGGTATTGAACATACATCTTGATGCCAAAAAGTACTTTATAAGGGGTCCGTCCACCCAGAGATCTTTTAAAGAGGTTATCTAGAGTGTGTTGAACCCCATATAGGTTATGTATCTAACTACGCCCAGTGCATAATACTCTAGCTGCTAAGGACTGCTTTAAGTCACGGTTCATTCTTTCCACAACAAAATTGCCATCTCGCCCATATGAAGAAGAAAAGGAACCTGCATACCCAGTGATGCAATAGAATCCCGGAACTCTTTGCACCCAATAGCCGGACCTTTGCCTGAGTGGAATGCACTGCATGCATGTGTTCCGACAAAGTCTTGCAGGTATTTAATAACAGCTGGAGTGTCAGGCGAGTACTGTGGCCAAACCCAGAGGAATCTAGAGCAAGAATCTACTGCAAGCAAATAAATTTGAATGCAGAGTCCGAAATTAGTGGACCACAGTGATTCACATAAATGCAGCTGAAAGGCTTGTGGGAGGTCAACAGGTGCGGCTCCAGTGGGCGAGCCACTGTCAAAACTTTCATTTGTTGACAAATGTCACAACACAGGACCTATTTCTAGGCCTGTTGATACAAGCCATGACATCAATAAGGCTGTTGTAGCAGCAACATTATGACCGCCACCCCAGCATGTGCTGAAGCAACACCTTTGTGTGCCGCTACCACTAAAGCAAGTGTACGGTCTTAGTTGGGAATCAAACGATCGCCAACCCCATTGTTACAAAAGGGATATTTGTTTCATTCAAGTGATAGGAATATTTGAAGGAAAGCCCTTACAAAGAGGTGTGCAGTTTTTATTTATATTAAAGGCAGCCAAAATATAACTATCTTTTTTAGTATTAGAACGAGTAATTGTAGCTGAGGCAACTGCAGATTTGGCTGCTTCATCAGCCAAGGAAGTCTCAACAGTGTGTGCTCCCACACACTGATGACTTAACATATGTATTAGATGAGTCCGTTGCAATCTGTCTTTGAGGTCCGTCACTATAACCCAAAGTGTCTTATGCTTGATTGTGTTACTTTTAGAATTTTTTAATCTATTTTGTTGCCAATAATGTAAATTATCATTAAAGGACTGTATACAGTAAGACGAATCACACACTGCAAGTGTGGCAAATTCGGAATCTGTATGCTCAAGAGCAGGCAGCAAAGCCTTCGGTTTAGCCAACTGCGGAGTGCAGTCACCTAAAGACTGCGTGCGAGTTGTTTGAGGTCGAAAATCGACGTCCAATATAACACCAATTAAAACAGCGCATGCTGCTGAGTATTGTTGTTTAGAACCTATTACAGATTGAGCTGAACCATCAGTGAACAGAATATATTTATACTGATCAAGAGGCAATATAGAAGAGGGCAGAGGATAAACATGCTTATATTGTAAAACTTCTTGCCTCTGTAAAGAAGGGTCAAAGACAAAGTCTACATAAAAAGCTGTTAAGGATGTTACCCACTGTATTTATCTAGGAGAGTGGGCCTTAGCGTGCGCAACACCAGCTTTTGTGACAGCCTCTAATGCCGGCACAGGCGTAACCACAATAGTGCGTTTCCCTTGTGCTAGTGGCCGCTCTTTAAGGATGGCCGCTCTTTAAGGATGGCTATCTGTGCTGCAGGCAGTTTTTTCAGTGGAAGCAAAACGCATTTCCGCATTGGAATATAAATGCAATTGATATGCAATCGCATTGCTTCACCTTCAGTAAAAGTGATATATGTAAATCCAATTGTACCTAGCAAAATACAAATGACCAGGTTTATTGTATTGACACGTGTATGCAAGCGCCGTGTTTCAATCAAATTGTAGTGATTTGAGTACATCTGTGTGTACTGATGTCCAGCATGTTGGGGAAAAATCTGGACGTATTAATTCATAAAGTGGTTTAATGCGCTGTGCAGGTTTAGATGTGTACGTCCTACCAAAATGTAGAAATCCTAGCAAGGACTGTAATTGTTGGAGCGTGTTTGGAGGTTGCAATTGTGCACACTTCTCCAAGAAATAAGGGGCAAGGCTCTTTACCTCATGCATGAGTTCATATCCTAGGAAAAGGACACTTATAAAAGCTATATTAGAATAGTTAAAGTTGAACTTGTTGCTAAGTTCAGCAAATCCCAATATTATGCGATCCACTCTGGATAAGTGGGAATTTAATTAATCGTCCAGTATGTAGATGTTGTCTACGTAGGACAGCGTGTCAGGGTCGATATCATGAAGAATTGACACAATGCTATCCAGCAAATATACCTAGGCTAGTCTTATAGCCAATCGGCAAACGTCCATATAGCATTTAAAAATCGAGGGTGCTAAAAGCGATCCATTCCTTGCCTCCTTACTTTTACCTGTGTATGTCTTACGGGGTTTGAAACCGTGGGATGCTATACTTTCAAGAATGTAATTGAGCTACTGTCTTCCATGCTTTTGCGGATGTTTTTTGTATTGTAAAACAATAAATTTGATTATCAAAATAAAAAAGCGATCCAATCTCAGCTTTCAGGAGCCAGATTATGGTTGAAAAAAATATTGGAAATGTCCAATGTGGTTTTGCATTTTTAATTACTGCCATACTATGTGTGTTTTGCACTACAAAGGTGCAAGTAGGACTTTTAAATATCTATAGTCTAAGACAATGTGATAGGAATTATCAAATTTTAAAACAGGAAAAAGAGGATTATTCATCTAAGAGACACAGGGTTAAATTACTCCCTGGTACTCCAGTTGTGAGGTGGACTGGAGCACGCAGTCCAACAGGTGGTGATTACTGGAGTAGAACTAACAGGAGGGGGTTACGAAGAGGAGTGGCGAACACCAAGAAATTGTGCAGGAGTTAAGGGGCAATTCTGAAGAAATATAAAAATAAAGAAATAAGCAAAGAAATGAAAGCAACTGAACGTGTGGTCTACTTTTTAAGTGTTTAATCACAAAATGCCATGAGCTGGTGTCAACACTGAACGACGGTGCTGCTAGCCAATCCCAAAAGCAAGCAGCTCGGCAATAGGTGAGGCTGTCCAAAAACCCCTTTCTCCATCTGGAAGTATGTATGTATGTGTCTGGCACAAAACCTCTCTGTAGATAAAAAAAACAAATTACAATTCGCAGCACAGAGTGTGGGCAGGAGGCTTTGAGTCATCCCCCTCCTGCCTTTAGCTTTTGCCTGTTTTAATGGTGTGCTATTGTTTGGACTGGCTGGCCATCAAAGCCATGACATTTTGTGGACTGTCACACCTTCCCATTAGTATTCCTATTAGGATTTAGTGATGGGGCATCAAGTGATCATTTGTCAGATAAGAAACAACCTGGATTCTTTGGTGCATTTACTTTACTGACATTTTAATTGCTGGTTTGTGTTTTTTTGTTTGCAAAGTGTTTGCGAAGTGGAAGTCTCAGATTGTCATAAAGACAATACTGTGCAATAATTGCCCTTGCACATTCATTTTGTAATGCTAACATGTTGTACTTACACCTTATTTTCTCAGAAGATAATGTGCCCCAGAGGCTTTCTAACAGATGCAAGGGAAATGCTGATCTTCAGTCAAACGTTTCTACTATGCAATATTTTCTGTGCATTTGTTTTAAGTTCTCCACTTACAATGTAAACTTAATCTTCTGACTCATTTTCATAACACTCTTCATTGAGGGTAGAACTTACATCTGCTAATGCAGTCTGCTCATTCCCAGATTCCATAGCCAAAGATGTTGCTTCATTTTCTGTCCAGGACAGCTGAGGACAACGCAGCATTGGTAAAGCCAGTGGGTCTAACCTGATGTTACATCCGCTCAGCATACTGATGTATATGCGTGCATGAGTCACCAAACATGTGCAAATATACAGCACGGGATGGCCGCCAACCTTTGAGCGGTAAATGAAAAAAAAGTTAAATGTACGCAAAAGTGTGCAATTACAAAGGAAAAAGGAACAGTCCAGCAACAAATAGCAGTGGTCAGGCACGCCAAAAAGAATTGAAAAGATTTTGTTTTTTTAAGAATTAGACTGGAGACCATAAAAGCATCAATTTTTAAACATACCTCATGAAGTTATTTTTTCCAAGACCAGTATTTAAAAGAGGACAAAACTTAAACATTTCAGACAGTTGATGCCCAATAATTAAGAAACCTAAGACCTCTTTATTCCAGTTCCTTTCAGTGGTCTGTGAAGGCTGACTGGTAGGGACAGCTGAGCAGTGTGTCCTCTAAGTGATTTCATTCATGGCCCTGCAATGCTAAGTGAGGAGTGGCCAACAGTGACTGGCTCGCAGTAAAGAATAGGCACTGGGAATAGGGGTAGCAGCCATGCACACCATGGTGGGTTTCTAAACTGGAAAAAGACGAGCTGGCCATATCCCTATCAAACACAGAACACAAATTAAGGACAGTAGTAGAGCAAAATGTCCTGAGAGAGACAGACAGACAGACAGACAGACAGACAGACAGACAGACACACACACACGCGCACACACACGCACACACACGCGCACACACACGCACACACACACACACACGCGCACACACGCGCACACACACACACACACACACACACACGCTCACTCACACACAGCTCACTCACTCACTTCAAGGGGCAGCATGTCTATATCATACAAGCATTTGCAATGCAAAAGGTCTTGCATTTGTGAGAGTTAGAGCTATTGGCGTAGTAAATGACAATGCCGTTTACCCATGTGTTTTAGTTTGGAGTGGAGTGAATGTATGTGGTGTGGAGTGGAATTATGTGTGTAGGATTGGAATTTGTTAGTTGCGGAATTGTGCATGGTGGAATGTGTGGTGTGCAGTGCATTTGTGTAGTGGCATTATGTGGCATGGTCACTAGATAGGGGTGAGGGAAGCACAGACTAGTTAGAAAGGAAGATAGAGAGGGATAGGCAGTTTGTGCATGAAGTGGTGCATGCACTCCAGAAAGAGCAGAAACTGTGTGGGAGAAAATGAAGTGGGATAACAGGCTATAGACACAAAGAGGGAGTGCCTGGGTAGGCAGAAGACATCCCAAGAAGAGGAGGGGAGGGTGGGTTTTAGGGAGGGAAAGCCTTGAAAAGGCAGGGAAAGAAACTGTGCTTGAAGACCTGAAGTGAACCACATAAGAGAGACAGGAAGAGTGCGTGAGAGCGCGACATGGAGGCAAGAGATGGTACGAGGTGGAGTGAGTGTGAGGGGCATCTTGAGGAGGGGGGGGTGGGAGCGATGGACCAGTGCATAGTGTGAGGAGGTACAGGAAGGTAGCACTCTGCTTTAGTGCACCCACTGTTGCTGTTTTCAACAGACATAGGTAGGCTGTAGGTAGTAGATCATTTAAGACTATCGCGTTTTAGACACTCTGCACTAACCGGCTACTAAGACAAGAATGAAACGGTGAGACGGGGAGCTGGGAAACTACAAAAGAGGGTCCAATGCAGGCTATGTGTATTGCTTTGCAAGGGATTATTATAGTGCATGTCGCACTGGTTTAAGGTGAGTACCAAAGTCCAATTTCTTCACTGACGTACTGTGGGTTATTAGACACGGCAGTAGAAAGTCAGGATACCTTTACTCATCATGCGTGTCCTTAAAAGTGACAGGTGCCACACCCCCTCGCTGTGTCCTTAAAAGTGACAGGTGCCAAACCCCACATGATGGATGGGGGTGCCCCCTTTCAGCCAAGGGGCAATGTTCGGTAGGGCAGGGCTGCTTTTGGAGACAGCAGCGAACCAGAGCCCTATGGTGGAGGCTGGACATGTTGTGATGTAGAGGTGCATGCCCCTTTTTGGGGCTGTTTAGGATACATACAAGGCCTCCTTAAGAGCCTTGTACAGCAAGTCGGTGCCTGAATACGAAAAGGTTCCCATAGCAAAAATTAAGAGATACAACCCGCTCGTGAAAAGGCCCATGTGGGGTGGAGGCCAGCCAACTATCGACAGATATTACTGCAGCTTAACACCTCTGGTAATGGACGAGAATGCTCAACAAGAAACACCTAAGGATATGGGCTGCGATTTGTTACTGGTTTTGGCGATGCCCGGTGTCAGCGTATGGAAGCACACAGTTTCAAGGGTCGTGTATGTCAGATGTACCCTATTAAGGTCGATAGTAGCGGGAGTGTGGACTCGTGTAATGGCAGCAAGTATGAGGGATTCAGCTTCGTGGAGCTGGACGATTTGGAAGATACGATAGTTCCACCTAAATCCCCCGTCTATGAAGACATGGGTTTTCAGGAAGATAGCCTCCTGAGAAGGTAGTTGTGCAACAGCCTGGTACAAGCGTCGAAGATGATGGGGCATCGAAGGACATTAGCGACTCTCAAGATTTCAGAGCCGCCGCAGAGGGCGGTGAAAATCCGGAGGTTGGTAAAAAAAAATAAAAAAAGTTATGAGCAGACAGTTACATAATGATGTATTTTATTTCTTCAACTAATGGCATGTCAATATTTCTTCTTTTGACCCAAGAGAGCAACCTCAGCTGGATGCACATACTTCATAAAGTACTATGGGGAAGAAGCTGGAGCACCTCCTAACACACCCGCCTATGCAGACATGGTTTTTCTGGAGGAAGCGGCTCCTGAGAAGGTAGTTGTGCAAAAGCCGGGTACAGGCATCGAAGATGATGGGGCATCGCAGGACATTAACGACTCTCAAGATTTCAGAGCCGCCGCAGAGGGCGGTGAAAATGCTGAGGTTAGTAAAAGAAAAAAAGAAAAATGTTATGAGCAGTCCGTTACATAATGATGCATTTTATTTCTTCAACTAAACTAATGGCATGTCAATCTTTTTTCTTTTGACTCTAGGGAGCAACCCCAAAGAGAACTGAGGCCGTGGAGCCTCCTACAAAAGCAGATAGCGTACATTTTTACTGTCTATGTTGTGCAAAACAGACTGAAAGTTCCACATGACAAAGTACTGAGGTTCCCATGAGGCGTGACTATGTCTCCAAGAGCGACGCTGATGTAAAAGAAATTCAAGTAGTATCCCAGGATGACATGATGGCTGTTAAAGGTTTTGCAGTGGCTGTGGTACAAGCTTGTGTCAAGCATGACTATTACGGCCTTTGTTACGGGCATCAAATGAATGATCCTCGCATGAGTGTCTGGGCAATGCATACAGAGACCGAGTAATCAGCTATATATGTAGTTTGTTAGATCTGTACAAGGTGTATAAACTGATAGGGTGGTGTACGGGCTGTCCGTTGAAAAGAAATATGTTCACCCGGATATGCTGAAGCTCTGGACAGCGACACTCGAGGAAACCCAGCATGCCCATTACCCTGGCTAGAAACTGATGTGTATGCAGGGGCTGTGTGCGGCTTCTGATAGAAAGATGATAGAAAGACTCGTAGAAAGACGTATGTGTAAGCTGTATCTAAAAAATAGAAGAATAGGGTCTCTGGCCCCTCGAAGACTATTTTAAATAAATAAGGTCTTACTTAACATGACATGATAGCGTGTATTTAGAACAAACTAGTGGAATGTTACACCGCATGGTGGTTATGTGTTAAACCGTATTTTTGACGTTTACTGTGAAAATGTAAAGTACCTTCTGTTTATGTTTTGTTAATATTCTTTACTTTTAATAAAAGATCAATATGCAAAACACTTGTCATTCATTGCCTGCGGTGTAGCGGATGATAACATGCCGGGGGCGCTGTTAAGAAAACTTTATTATGATACACGGGGAATTGGCTGCTTGGGGAGCATCGAAGCTCTATATAGAAAGGCTGTAGAGGAAAACGAACCTGTAAGCAGAGACCTGGTGAAGACCTGGTTATCAGGGCATGTGTGATGCGGTTCGATGGGACTTTTCGCATTCTGTACTGTTCCTAAAACTCTTCTTAATTTACCTGAGCAGTTAAACGTCGTGGTGCGACTTGGGGCTTTAAGAAACACCTTCCTTCTGACATTATCTAGCGACAGATGAGTATTCGTATATGTTTCGATGCTGCCGATGGGTTTGTTGATGGCATTTACAACACTTAAAACGCTTCGGTAGTAGCCGTATGGGATGCTCCCGTGCATGCTCACAGGGTCCACGCTTTAAGTAAAACTTGGCCTCGCTCTGTGTAAATGTATTCCAGGTTCTAGGGTATTGGATCTCGGTTAGGGCTACCTCCCAATCCCCTTTCAGGTCCACCGGCTTAGCCAATTTCACGGTATAATTAAAAATCTGGTTGTCGGGGAACAGGTCTTTAGAAGCGTTGGAAGGCAGGGTGATATAAAAGGGTGTTGTCTCCATCTTAACAGCAGCTTTTAGACGGTCCTCAGCTCACAAACCCTTCAGAGAGCTGGCCAACACCCAACTGTTAAATTTCTCCGGCCATCCCTGCCATTTGACATATGCCTGACTATTAGCACCTCTACCTTTCCTTTTCCGAATCTTTTCAACCCTATACACCCTGTGCGGGTCATCGGGTATTTTGTAACTCTTCCTTGTAAAAGACCCCCAACCCCGCTTCCCCATCATAGTCCTTTAACCTGTAAATATACATCCCTTCTTTAAGCTTTACACTTTCCATTATAAATATTTTGTCGCTAAAAGTCTGTTGGTAGCCCTTTCTAAAGACACCTTTCAATTTTGAAATCCTTACGTAAAAATAGGCTTCTTCACCCATGTAGCGAAATTACGTCCGTACACAGTTCTCCAAACATTTAAGGAATTACTAGGAGTTACCTATACGGGTGCTGTTTTGATGGTCCTGTGATAACTGGCATTATATAAGAGATAAAAAAGCTTGTAGAACATCAACGTATCTGTAGGTGTTGTGGGCCGTAAAATACCTCCACATCTTAGACTTTAAAGTTCTGTTAAACCGCTCTACAACCGCTGCTTTTACCTCCGTGTGTGTTACAAAATGTTGAACTCCGTGGTGCTTAAATAATTTCTAAAATGTATTGTTTAAGAATTCTTTACCGGCGTCTGTTTGTAGTTTTTGAGGAATTTGCCCCTTCTCGAAGATGGCTTAAAAAACAGCCGTGACGCTAGCCCCAGTTTTATCGCGTAGCGCTTCTGCGTAGGCGTACTTGGACAGCACGTCTATGACGGTTAAAATATAATGAGCTCTGTTGTTATGTTTTGCTAAATCTTGAAGGCTGATGATATCCGCCTGCCATTGATAATCTAATTGCGCATTAACGATTGCAGGGCGTCTCTTAAAGCGTCTTCTGGCTGGTTTATGGAGTGAATACGCCTTCTCTCCTGATAACCAGGTCTTCACCAGGTCTCTGCTTACAGGTTTGTTTTCATCTACAGCCCTTCTATATAGAGCTTCGGTGCTTCCCAAGCTATGTGTATCATAATAAAGTTTTCTTAACAGCACCCCCAGCATGTTATCATCCGCTATACCGCAGGCAATGAATGACAAGTGTTTTGCATAAGGACCTTTTATTAAAAGTAAAGATTAACAAAACAAACAGAAGGTACTTTACATTTTCACAGTAAACGTCATAAGTACGGTTTAACACATAACCACCATGCGGTGTAACATTCACTAGTTTGTTCTAAATACACGCTATCATGTCACGTTAAGTAAGACCTTATTTATTTAAAATAGTCTTCGAGGGGCCAGAGACCCTATTCTTCTATTTTTTAGATACAGCTTACACTTACGCCTTTCTACGAGTCTTTCTATCATCTTTCTAGCAGAAGCCGCACACAGCCCTTGCATACATATCAGTTTTAAGCCAGGGTAATGGGCATGTTGGGTTTCCTCAAGTGTCGCTGTCAAGAGCTTCAACATATCCGGGTGAACATATTTCTTTTCAACGGACAGCCCGTAAACCACCCTTAACAGTTTATACACCTTGTACGGGTCTAACAAACTACATATATAGCGGATTACTCGGTCTCTGTATGCATTGCCCAGACGCTCCTGCGCAGCCTGCTGATGATCATTCATTTGATGCCCGTAACAAAGGCGGTAATAGTCATGCTTGACACAAGCTTGTACCGCAGCCACTGCGAAACCTTCAACAGCCATCATGTCATCGTGGGATACTACTTGAATTTCTTTTACATCAGCGTCGCTCTTCGAGACATAGTCACGCTTCACGGGAACATCAGTACTTTGTCGTGTGGAACTTTCAGACTTTCAGTCTGTTTTGCACAACATAGACAGTAAAAATGTACGCTGTCCGCTTTTGTAGGAGGCTCCACGGCCTCAGTTCTTTTTGGGGTTGCTCCCTAGGGTCAAAAGAAGAAAGATTGACATGCCATTAGTTTAGTTGAAGAAATAAAATACATCATTATTTAACTGAGTGCTCATGACTTTTTTTTTTCTTTTACTAACCTCAGCATTTTCACCGCCCTCTGCGGCGGCTCTGAAATCTTGAGAGTCGTTAATGTCCTGCGATGCCCCATCATCTTTGACGTGTGTACCTGGCTGTTGCATAAATACCTTCTCAGGAGCCGCTTCCTCCAGAAAAACCATGTCTTCATAGGCAGGTGTGTTAGGAGGTGCTCCAGCTTCTTCCCCATAATGCTTTATGAAGTATGTGCATCCAGCTGAGGTTGCTCTCTTGGGTCAAAAGAAGAAAGATTGACATGCCATTAGTTGAAGAAATAAAATACATCATTATGTAACTGTCTGCTCATAACATTTTTAAAATTCTTTTTTTTACTAACCTCAGCATTTTCACTGCCCTCTGCGGTGGCTCTGAAATCTTGAGAGTCGCTAATGTCCTGCGATGCCCTATCATCTTCAACGCTTGTACCCGGCTGTTGCACAACTACCTTCTCAGGAGGCGTATCCTCCTGCAAACCCATGTCTTCATAGACGGGGGATTTAGGTGGAAATATCGTATCTTCCAAATCGTCCAGGTCCACGAAACTGAATCCCTCATACCTCGCTGCCATTACACGAGTCCACACTCCCGCTGCTATCGACCTTAATAGGGGACATCCGACATACGCAATCCTTGAGACTGTGTGCTTCCATACGCCGACACCAGGCATCGCCAAAACCAATAACATTGCAGCCCATATCCTTAGGTGTTTCTTGTTGAGCATTCTCGTCCATTACTAGGTATGTTAAGCTGCGGTAATATCTATCGATAGTTGGCTGGCCTCCACCCCACATGGACCTTTTCACGAGCGGGTTGTACCTCTTCATTTTTGCTATGGGAAACTTTTCGAATTCAGGCGCCGACTTGCTGTACAAGGCTCTTAAGGAGGCCTTATATGTATCCTAAACAACCCCTAAAAGGGGCATGTACCTCTACATCACATGTCCAGCCTCCATAATAGGGCTCTGGTTCGCTGCTGTCTCCAAAAGCAGCCCGCCCTACGGAACACCGCCCCTTGGCTCAAAGGGGGCACCCCCATCCATCATATGGGGTTTGGCACCTGTCACTTTTAAGGACACAGCGAGGGGGCGTGGCACCTGTCACTTTTAAGGACACATCATAGGGGTTTGGCACCTGTCACTTTTAAGGACACAGTGAGGGGGCGTGGCACATGTCACTTTTAAGGACACATCATAGGGGTTTGGCACCTGTCATTTTTAAGGACAGCGAGGGGGCGTGGCACCTTTCACTTTTAAGGACACGCATGATGAGTAAAGGTATCCTGACGTTCTACTCACGACAAACAGTATGAACATAGTTCAATTTCAAAGCGGATCAGTAGTTCGGAAGTTCAAACTTTAAAATGTATAAAAGGAAACACCAAAGCTTATAAAATGAGACACAACCCCTTGCACGAGTAAAAGCATGTGTCGGCCATATGTAACGGTTTTGGCACCCTAGAGAAAGCGTTGTAAGAGAAGCCAGCAGTTTCAATTCCCTGTGAAGAGTGCTGCAAGCGATGCAAGGGTTAAGAAAATAAGTTTTAAGAACCTGGGGAGAAAGCTGTAAAGAGACGTCATGGTGTTTCTGCCCCCGGAGAGAGCACTGTAACAGAAGGCAGTGGTTTCATGACATTGACAATGCGCCGTGAGAGAAGTACGTGGTTGCAGCACCCTACACAGAGCGCTGTAAATTAATTCAAAATGGGTCAGCACACTGGAGAAAGCGCTCTAACAGAAGACTGACAGTTAAGAAAAGACAAGGGGTTATAGAGACTGAGCGGTTTCACCACCCAGGGTCATGTTGTAAGAAAAGCAAGGCTGATGAGTCCCTGGACAGAGCGCTGTAAGACAAGCCAGCCACGCCCCGGAGATCCAGTTGCGAGTAAAGCATGGGATGTCAGCGCCCTGGGCAGAGCTGTATAAAAGAAGACATGGGTTCCAGAACATGGGCAGAGTTTTGAGTGCTGTAAGAAACAGCAGGACACAACTCTGTAAGGCAAGGGTTCCGATCACAACAGCATTTTGCTTAGGTATAACATAGCACTCTCTAAACAACTATGTATCTTCTGGGCACTGGAGTTTCACTGTGCACGTTAAGAGAAGATTGTGTCCAAATAACAGGTTTTGAGAGCAGAGACAGTGAAAGAGGGGTGCCGCCTTTGTTCGATTAAACATTTAGGGGACACAACAAATTCAATGCTTCTCCTAGTTCCTGTGCAGGAACACAAACGCCTTACACGGCTCCGGCTGCCCTAGTCTAACAGATGCAGTGGTGCGTCGGGTTGTGCTGCATCGTGGTGCCTAATCCAGCCCCATTCTTGGATTGAAAGAGAATAATTTACCTGAAGTGAGGGCTGAATGGGTTCCCCATTTTTCCCCTGCTGCCCCTGGACATGGCATGACCAGACAGTGTGGGCTGCGAGTGAGGTGTCTGCAACCCTCCCCCCCCAGTATGCTTGGTAACTGCACAAATGCCATTAAACTGCAGTGGCACCTCAAGAAAGCAATCACAGAGGCAAAGTCAAGAGGCCGTGCCCTAATATGTACTTCGCAACATCCCATGTACACGCGGGGCACCAACATGAATGTGACAGGGAGCATTTGGCTTAACAATGAGAACATGCCGGCCTCTTCACACCACCCCTACAACTGGGTGCATTATTGAATGCACAGTGCACATGGCAGTTTAGGACGTGAATCTAGTCATGGAAAGCGAAACTACCTACTACTAAATGCACAATTATGGCAACCCATTGGTATTACTTAGTATTTATCACTTAAATAAACATGTACACAGTAGTACTGCAGTTATAAGCTGAACTACGACAGTGGGCTGAATGTTTTTGACTCATGGCGTTATAGAGGGGCAGGTAGCACAGCGTTGCACATGTATTCTTGGTATTGTAGTGACAGGTGTGATTTGTAATGAGTATTGAAGGGTGCGGTAGGTGTGCGGCTGTTGAAGCACAGCACCGTGGAGATGTGTGACATTTTTAAAAGAAACATAAAATGGTGGTCCCCAATACCTGCAATATCTTTGTCCCAGGAACCACTATGCTGCTCCCTGCCATGCCTATCCCTACTGAGGCTACGAAAAGGACACTTTTCGATCACAGCTCCAGGAGCATATGTGACTGTTTCCTGTGACCTGCAGAAAAGCGACGGTTGTTGAAGAGCGGCCACCACCGAAAGTTGCTAAAATGTTGCCAAAATAAATAAAAAGAGGTGGGCGAGCTGAGCAAAACAAAAGGGAGGCAAGCGGCTGCCATGCTTAAAGATGAAGTGTGGAGTGCTGCGCTACCCCCCCAAAAAAAAGGAATGTTGCCAAAGTAAATAAATACAGGTGGGCGAGCTGCACAGAACAAAAGAAAGGAGTAAGGTAGAACAAATGAACGTACCCGCAGAGCCAGAGAGGCAGCAATAGAGAGGGAGGTAAATAGAGAAAAATGGTGCGTGCAAACCACATAAATGCAGAGAAGGGGACGGCCACATGTAATAGGGCCAGTCTTCATGGGAGGGACCAAACCAACACAAGGAAAGACAAATAAAACAGATGCACCTTTGAAAAGCACAGATTTATGCATGGCACGAAAAGGAACCAATGAAAAGCGATGGGCGTTGTCAAAGACTAGAACAGATTCATCATGTCTTGAGAGACAGCACATGCACTACCTAGGCTCGAACTAAAAATGGAATCGTTGATTGGTACAATGCGGCCAACAATTTTGTTGCAAGGAATTACATAAGAAGGGTGTCAATTAAATTAGTAGTCTCAGTAAGTGACATCTGTGGCAAATCGTGAGGCAGAAATGGAAACACACACATTTCACAAGTATTTAACTGTGTCTTGAGATAACATGCCTCTGTGTCTTCCTATATCTCACCTATCACTCCCTCTCCTTGACGGTCTATACTCAGCTGTTTCTCCCAATCTTCCTCAATCTCTTACAGTCTTTGTCTGTCTCCACCTTTCTCTGTCAATCCCAGTCATTCTCTGTCTCTCCCTGCCTGTCTCTCCCCATCTGGTTCGCCCAGCCTTGCTGTGTGTCTCTAATCCTTGCTCTGTCTCTCTCAGACTGTGTCTCTCTCAGGCGGTCTCTGCCTCTCCCAGCTTTTCTCGGTCTCTGCCTCTCCCAGCTTTTCACTGCCTCTACTAGCTTTTCTCTTTCTTTGTCTCTCCCACTCTTTCTCCTTGATTGTTGGTCTTTGTCTCTTCCTGAATGTGTCTCGTGTTTTTCTGTCTTCCTCTCCATTTCAATTCATTTCTTCCTGTCTTTTTTTCTCTTGTTCTTTCTCTCCTATCCCCCATCTCTCCCGGTTTCTTTTAGCCCTTTCGTCTCTTGCACTTTCTCTCCCTGTCTTTCTATTCCTGTATTTCTTGTCTTTCTAATCCTGTCACTTTAGCTCTATTTAGGTCTCCTCTACATGTCTCGGACAGTCGTACTGTCTCTCCCAGTCCTTCTGTCTTTACATGTCTTTCTGTGTCTCTCTCCAACTCTGTCTTTCCACATGTTTCTCTAATCCATTCTCTCCTTGTTTTTCTGGGCATCTCTCTTGTTGACTCTGCCTGTTTCTCCATGTCTGAATCTTTCTCTGTATCTAAGTGCGACGGTCTATCTCAGCATATACAGGGACAGACGTGCTTTTAGCCGTAATCAATCACCACATCAGCAGGGAACAGAACTGCGTTTGGGCCAGTCTGCTGCAAGGAAAGATTCTGTCACGTGGTTTTAGGCCACTCCCTATTTACAGTGCTAAGTTAGCTTAATCACGTTAGCTGTTGGAAAACCATCTTGTTGCTTTCACTGCCTTTGCACCCGACACTGTTGTTACATGTTATTACTTTGAGAAATGCAGACTCGCTCTTGTCTCAAGTGAATGTTATTAATACATCCTTAACAGTTGCTAGTGCCCTTGGTCTGTACATCGAGTAAAGAACTGTTCTAGGACACTAGACGGTGCCGGCTGATTATGTTCAGGGTGATCGTACCACTGTTTAGTCACAACATGCACGCAGCTGCAAATACCAGAAAGTCGAGGGCTTTAATAACACAGCGCAGCATGTTGTTAGGGCATTCGATAGAAGAGCTGTTGCAGAGAACACTGAGCTGATCCTGTGATGTGATACATCTGAGCTGATCTATACGGTATGGGGTCCCCTATGCAAGCCTATGAGACCTTCTAATAGTCTAATAATATTTTATTAGTAACTAGAGAAAGGAGGGTGGTTATTTTCCACTGTCATTATAATATGATCGCTCCTTTTATATTCTATGGTATTGTAACAATGTTAATGGTAATGATCTTAACCATTTGTCTACTTATGTTAGCCAAAGTATTGTTTAACAGGACTCGAGGTTTATGAATAAATTCTTTAAACTTTACTGTGTCTTAGTTATTCTGTTGTGGACTGATATATATGTGCAAACGGGTATTTCGGGTTCCCACCATTCCTGAGAATAACTAAGTCGCTTGTTCTGGGTTGTCTATACATTGGGACCGCCGAGCTAAATCTCGGATAACGAATGTGACACTAAGCTAGTCGGATAAGGGGTTCTTAGTTCTGAGGGGAGTTTCTGGTACACCACAATTCTCTAAGGTTCTGGTTTCCTGCGCATAGTTCTGAGCATACGCAGAATCCCTACAACAATTCTTTCTGTGACCACAACCTTGTGGGCCGCAATGTCCTAGAAAGCGCGGGAACTGCTTCCCATTCATAAAAACTTCTTGTTGCCTCTGCTTCCCACAATAAAAGCGGAAGTCAACACACTCCAATGTCAACAGCTTCAAGACATTTGGCTACCACCTCAATATCCTGAATCAAATTTGCTTTCAGTCACACTTCGGGACCAATTCGCACCAGCACAGTGGTGGGGTCCACACTTGAGCCCATGTTTGCGGAGCTGAGCCCCTCTACCTAGGAGCAACATTCTAGCTGTGACCAGGGACTCTGAAAGAGGCATTAGAGAAAAGTCCCTTGGCAGAGCGTCCCCTTACTTAAAAATAGATTGAATGGTGGTGTTTTCCACATAAGGGAAATGTAAACAGAAGAAAAGAACCTCAGATATTTAAAAGTACCAATCAGGGTACACGTGGTGGAGAAAGGAAGATCCCTACACCAATGAATGGAGGAGGAAAAAGTATATATGAAGGTTACACTGAGGAGTGGTTGGAGGATGTTTTAAAATTATTTATTTTTTTTGCAGAGTTTTATATAGCGCGAACTTGACCCGAATCCAATCTAGTATCAGAGTGCTTTACATAGCACCAGTTACGTTACATGAGGACACACATTCATTTTTTGTTCGGCGCGGGGAGATTAAGTGATTTGCCCAGAATCACAGGAGGTTCAGCGTCAATACCGAGACTCAAACCCAGTTCCCCAGGTCCGAGGTCGAGCGCCCTAGCCGTTAGGCCAACTCCAATGTATCTTTCGTTCCTACTTCTCATAGAGGAACCCCTTGTATGAGAGGCTTTTGGAAAAGATCTTGGTGAAGATAACCAGGCTGTAAACCTCCATGACTCAAGAGTCAAACATGGAATAAGAGTCCTTTAATGCTGCCACCCTTTTCTACCACTCCTGTCTCCAAACTACAGGGGCCAATCTGTCCCAGCAGCTGAAGAAGTCCATTGTGGAATCATTATGTTGACACATCTGAAAGGACTGGAGTGTATCATGGACCCAATCTATTCCTGCGCCGCTGGGGACCATAGTCTCTGCCTATATATAATGCTGCTGTGACAGCGGTCACATAGTTTATCAATCAACTAACATTCTCTTCCAGGTACATACAAGCAAAAATATACAAAATTAAATTCACTGTTTCTATACTCCTATAAAAATAGGTACGTGAAGCAAACTAGATTTCAGGCGATAAATCTGGTATATTACAGTACTACACATATTCCACAAAAGCAATGTTTAAAAAATGACATATGCCAATTATTCAGCAGGAAGGATAATGTAAGTTATGACCTGTCACTTGTTCTATTGAATTTCACCTTTAAATTACATTGAGGTAATACAATTTACATCTAGATGGGGATATTAATATCCTGTTTTTATATTGTTTTGATGAAAGAAAATTTTGATGTAGCCTTTGGGCGTTCAATAAAAAAACAATGCAAGTAAAAAGTGACATTTAACACTCATATTAAGCGTTCTAAATATAAGCCACAGCATACAATTTATGCTAAAGTGAAAGAAAGTGACAGCCACGTCGACACAAATGTTTTCATTCACCAATACTATATGCAGAAATATGCATTGCCAAACAATGCTCTTCATGGTGTAACTCGTTTACATTTCACAGCTCACTGGATTCCACCAAATGAATATCTGTGTTAATCTGTGCAATACAAAGTACAGCACCTGCACTTGCGAGCAATATTTCTATTTTGCAACGTAAGCAGCAAGGGACAATTTGTCTTGTGGTTTATGCATCGCAAAAAGGTAATTTCCTTGTTTAACTTAACTATAGTACTGAGTTTCACATTTGAGGTGAAGACAACATCCCTCGAAGCAGGATTTTCAACCAATAAGGAGAAGAAACAACATAAAAACACCATTACAATGGAGAAGACTTTGGTCTCATGGCACATTCGAAGAGACCCTTAATGTATTTTATAGCGACAGCACACGTGGACAAAGGACAATACAAAATGGACAACGAAACTCACATCGAAGGAGAACTTTGTTTGCCCCTGCCACCCACTTCTAATCAAGCATACACTACAACTAATGAAGCATATACAGGAAGCTGTAACGATGATAGCAAATTACATAGCATCAAAGATGCCCATTCTTTGGCATATTAAGGCAAGTGACGCCGTTCAATGGAAATATTTTAGACCCACAATTGTCAAAAGGAGAGAACTGAAAATTGAATCCAAATTGGAGCCTGGATAGACATGAATGCTCTTGTGACCCCACCTTATGATCTGGATGTAATTAAGTCTTTTGACCCATTCCCTAAACATGGACGTGAGGATTAAATACAAGGTTGACATGAGTATGGGATGCCTCCAAGGAGGTTTGCAAGCCAATATACTAAGTGTCTTAGCTGCTTTTCCATCACTGGCAACTGAAAGCTTTAGCCTGTGGGGTGGCTGAATGAAGCATAGAGAGTTATCAAAAGGACACAGACATTCGGTCTTGTTGGACACACTTCCACAGCAGTTTCAGACTCAAGTTCTATTCCAGTACACTCCAACTCTCTTGAAATGTTCACCAAAAGACGTATGTGCCTCCTAGCTAGCGAGGACCTGCTGCGCTCCTGAGTTTAGAAATTTCAGCAACAATGTAAAGTGGACTTCAAGTTGGAAATGATCAAAGTGTGAAATAACTTTTCCAAACCACATAAGTAGTAGAGTGGTAGAAGATGAATCATGGAAATACCTAACAAGGATGAGGAGGATAGAATTTATTTGCTAGAATCGCAAAGAGACATACAGATTTTAACATGGAATAACCAGGCGAGGTGTGGCAATGTGAGGGTCTAGAACACTGCAAAGTTTGCAGACGTGTGGAAAAAGTCCATAGGTAGGAAAGAAGGAAACTAGTTAATGGCCCACATAACCCCATAATGGTTTATAAAGTTTTAGTAGGAATACCGCCAAGAAGCACAAAATGCCAATTATAGTCTATGGTTGTGACAGACCGGGACTGAGACACAATTTGAGGCTGGCCGCGATGGATCACTGATCAGAAACCCCAACCAGGTTCATCCTGGTCAAGGATTTTACCTCCAAACTTAGTTTTTTCAAGTCCCAATCATCACATGAGTACACTTCTAACGCCCCGCAGGACCTTAGGGGAGAGAGACAATTAGAGACTCAGAGGGTTTTAGGCAGAGGCCAATAGCAGAGTGCAGTCCAAGCCCAGTTGTCACTGGTCTGATGGGCAGTTGCAGTAAATGCCTTTTCAAACGTGTTGCATCCCTGTAGCTTAAACAAGAAGTCACCATTATGACCCTTGGAGTCAACTTCTTGTCCTGGGAACAAGAGGGAACAGATCCAGTCTTCTGGTCTCCTCTAATGAGAGGCACAGCCAGCAGGTCCAGTCCCCTTCTGATCTTCCTCCGGTCCAGCAATGTTCTAAGGTGGGTGCCTGGAGATGCCATCTTTATGCATGGTATGAATTAGTGGGTGAGAACGAATCCTTGACACACCCTAATGAATTCGCTTTTGGAGTGTGTGTGTGGGGGGAGTTTACTATTGTAATCCAGGTGTCCTGCCACATTAAACACTAAACTCCAGAGTGAAGCACGCACTGTACCAACAACAAGCCCAGAGACAGACAGATGTCTGGTAGGACAAAAGCAAAGTTCTTCAACAACCAGACAGCGGATACACAATAATTATCTTGGTATCCTGTTCTCTCCCTTTGTAAAAGTAACGTGGCTCAGCAGAGCAGACCTGTCGAACCGGATTTGACACTGGTGTTAAAAGGAGGCCCACAACCCCATCCTGCATATTCTGCTGGCTCAAAGGAGTCATATCTTACCATTCATTTCAGCCTATTGTTTGCTGCTGGAAGGTATCCCCCCCTCCCTTGTCACACCTATTCAAAGGCTAATCACTGGCTGGGAGCTGGCAAAGCTTTATACTAATTGGCCTTGAAAAGTTCAGGTGGGTAAAGTATAACTTTCTAAACGATATTTATCCTTAATATTTAGTAAAAATCCGATTTCACCATTGAATTGGATTTCAATAACTATTTAAAAAATTGTTGTTTAAATATTTTTCTAGAAACTCACAGTCCCAAAATACAGTATTGGGTTTTTAATCTGTACCTCATGTTTTTTACATAGGGCAGCTAGGCCTACCGCAGTAAAAGACCGCTTTTGAGTGCTAGTCACTGTAAGGACATGTTAATATTAAGCTTCAAAGTACCCTCCATGGTGAGCTGTACACTATACAAATACACAAAACATAACGTATATTTCTACATGTCCTACTATTAAATATCATGCACCCTCCCTTGTAGGCTATAAGGAGGTTTTTGCCTGTAAAAGTGATTCTTATGACTGGTTGAATTGCAGGTTTTACACTACTACAGTCAGGCAACACAGGGTAGGCCTGAAGCCATTATTTGCACTGCCACCATAGTGGATGGCACTGTAGGTGCTGCAGTCCACTAGTGGTATTTAACTTCCAAAACCTGGGTACACTTTGTACCGCATACAAGGGACGAATGGACAATTTAAACTATGTCAATTAAGAACATGCCAATTCAACCATGTTTAAAGGTGGGGGGGTAAAGGCACTTTACTTCTGGTTAGCAGAGGTAACGTGCACAGAGTTCCAAAGTCAGCATCAATATAGGGTCAGGCATAAGCCGAAAAATCTGGGGTGGCCACGAAGAAAATTCTTCCCACAACTACTTTACGTTTATAGCTCATAAAGCGAATATTGGCAAACATACAGCAAATTACATTTTGGCTATTTGACAAGGTAAAATACAATGTTGCTGTTTTAGGTTATTAAAGCACATAAACCATAAATGACAAAGAACTGCATAACAAGAGGATGGTCATTCATTAAGGGGCTCCCAGCTAAATAAGCATAAAATGATCTGATTCATTACTTATATACAATTATCTTTATTCGGCAGTAGTCACAGCCATAAAAGATACCATTAATAAAAACAGCACCAAGTACATTTGTTAACAAGTCATCCAGGTGTACAAAATCTTGGATTGTCTTTGGTCTCAGTACTATTAAAATGGATCCATAAAAATACACATGCAAGAGTAAAAACTATTACAAATTCATTAAAATAAAACGTGCAAAGACGCAGAATTCTCTCTAAAAATCAGCCATATCTTGAATTTCTAGATTTAAATACTGGTCTTAAAAAAATTGTGATAATAAAAAGAGTCTGAACATTCAACATTAATTGCAAGTGTAAAAGGGCAACACATGCCTGCTTAAACCCCATTTCTCTATGGTAGGATTTGAGATACAGATGCCTAGGATAGGTATAATATTTGCATAAAAATACAAAATGTAGGGTATCCTGTGGGGACCTATTGTTGCAGCCACAAGGACCTCTATATTGAGTATACAAAACAAAACCGGGTGGGGATGCCAATAGAAGATGTAACCTATTTAGTCGAAAACGGTGATTAAAAATCTATCATGGGCGCTGGTTAAAATGGAGAGATAAGTTTCCATACCCTGTATTGACTTAACTAGGACAAATCTGCTCACCGTAGGTTTTCTAAATTCCATGTTCTTATGATCTACCGGATACATTACTTGTAAAGCACTGTGTTAACCCCATAGGGGATCGTGACACAGCAGAAATAAATGAAAACTCAAACCAGATAAAAGAGATCTGCTAAGGCATCAGTTGGCAACTCCTTTAACAAGGAGCCCTGGAATAGAAAACAGCCTCGTTTTGCACTCAGGCATTCCACTTGAAAGCGCATACTGGAGGGCCATTGACAGAAAATATGTTCAGGTATCGTTGATGCCAAATAGAGTGGCAATGAACTGTAATGTAGAGGTAACACCTTAACAGAGCTGAATCAATCTGTGTATTAACATGGAACTTCCCAACATAAGCATATAGCGTAATAAATGTTAATACGGGACCAATAAAACCTCAACCCCGCTTGTTCTTGAAATTACATATCTTCATCCTGGCTAGGACTTTTTTGTTGAAATCCCTGATTAGACCGGACAGTGCTAAATGTACAAGTTACTTACCTTCGGTAACAATGTATCTGGTTGAGACGATTCTAGCAGCAGATTCCTTAACGTAGAATTATCCCCAGGCGTGAGACTGGATCTGGAAAATCTTTGCCACAGCACCGCTGCGCGCCGGGTGCGTTACAGAAAGCCACGGATAGGAAAGAGCAGAGCACCGCTCTGAGAAGCAACCACGCAAAGTGAAGGCGATAACCTCCCCAGAGGCAGAAAAAACATGTTAAAAATGACGTGGCAGACGACAGGAAGTCTGCAACCATAATCCATAAAAGGGAAGGGCAACAAGTCCGGGACAGAGGAGTAACGGCAAGCATCCCAAGACAACACCATCAAAGAGTGTCATATCCCCTGTAAAAGCGAAGGGTTGCGGCACAGCCAAGAAACTCCTACACAGAGGATTGCCGGGGAGAAGATGAATAGGCCCCACACTGGAGGACCCAGGGTGCAGGGATGCAAAAGTACACATGAAGCTACCGACCAATCACCAGAAAAGAAGGAGAGGAACAATTAAACAGAACGAAGCATCCCGCCAGGGAGAAAGAGAGCACCGGCAGAAGACAAATGCCACCCGAAGGGAGGCGAGTGCAAAAGATCAAGCTGAAGGGTCCTCACAGAACGGGGAGGAAGGGCGGATCGTGAAGGAATCTGCGGCTAGAATCGTCTCTACCAGATACATCGTTACCGAAGGTAAGTAACTTGCACATCTGATAGAGACTACTAGCCGCAGATTCCTTAACGTAGAATAGATACCCTAGCCATACCCAGAGGGGAGGAGTGTCTGCGATAGAACCACACCAGCTTGGAAGAACACAGGGCCCAAACAGGAGATGTGTCATGGGGACAGGAAGGACGCCAGTCCCCTCCAAGCAGAAGTAAGCAAGAATAAGGGAAGGCCAGGATACCACAAGCCTACCTGAAGAGCAAGGGCGTCCGCCAGAAAAACCCAGAGGGGCAGAAGGCACCCCGCGAGCACCAGAGGAAGAAAATAACCACCCTCAAAGCCAGGGAAAGGAGAAGGAACGGAGGCAGAGCCTGCCCTAGGAGAACAAACACACAATGAAGGGCACGGCTGAATGGGTGTCTATCACGAAGTAGGGAACAAGACCGGACCGCTTCCACAGTCGAGAAGCGCAGACGTGAGAAAGAAGACACAGACGCGCAAAGCTCCAACAAACAAGGGACCGGAGCACACGCTGACACGGCGAGTCCCATGGAGGGGGACCAAAACTACCAGTCACGCACAGCAAACAGCTGGCAAATACTAAGAAGCAGCGGCCCAGAACAAGGCGAGCGCAAGACGAAGACAGACAGGCCCCAGCCGAAACGGCGGAGAACTACGTGGGAGCACCAAGACACAATGCTGTAATCAGCATGGCAAAGGTTGGACAGATGATCCAGAGGCGAAGAGGGAGGAACCTCATAGATAGAAGGGAGAGGGAGAGAGAGAGAGAGAGGGGGAGAGGGAGGGAGAGGAGGAGGGAGAGAGAGAGAGAGAGAGAGAGGGAGAGAGAGAGGGAGAGAGGGGGAGGGAGAGAGAGAGAGAGAGAGAGAGAGAGAGAGAGAGAGAGAGAGAGAGAGAGAGAGAGAGAGAGAGAGAGAGAGAGAGAGAGAGAGGGAGGGAGAGGGAGAGGGAGAGGGAGGGGAGAGGGAGAGGGAGAGGGAGAGGGAGAGGGAGAGGGAGAGGGAGAGGGAGAGGGAGAGGGAGAGAGAGAGAGAGAGAGAGAGAGAGAGAGAGAGAGAGAGAGAGAGGGGGAGAGGGGGAGAGGAGAGAGAGAGAGAGAGAGAGAGAGAGAGAGAGAGAGAGAGAGAAAGAGAGAGAGAGAGACTGCACCAAGCGGTATACTGGGACGCCAGGAAACCACGAGGAACCTGACAAGGTATCCACGACCGCCGAGCTTTAAACAGGGCTATACAATAGCCAACAAATACCGCACTTAGGGTATGAATCGTCCCTGAACAAAAACAGGGAAACACCTCTTAGGGAAACCCGCAGCAAGAACCGAAAAGACCTGTGGAAAACACCACAGACGGCTTACTAACCAGCCAAAAAAAGACACAAAGGGTCCAACCTGAGGACCTATACAGCTGCACTTAACAGCAAAAAACACACCCCTGAAGGGCTGAACCAGAAGCCAAAAGAATAGAGGGGCCATCTGAAAGACCGTGAAGGCATGCAAAGCCGCACACAGCACACAATGGGCCAACCGAAACCTAAGGCCCCAAGGAGAAAGGAGGGATAACGCCTCACAAAGCGCTGGAGGGTCGAGCTTACGAGGGAGGGGAGAGAGACCTGCAAGGAGTCTCTGAATAGCTCAGTCCGCGTGGGTGTGAAACAACAGAGTTCCATCAAAAGGTAAATCCACTAAACGCTCCCGAACATTCTCTGGAAAGACACCATCCCGCAGCCAAGCATGGCGGCGGAGGGCTACAGAACTCGCCATAGCACGGCCAAGGGAATCAGAGACATCCAAGGCTGAACGGAGAATGAAAGTAGCTAACTCCCCACCATCCCGCACATGGTGCCACAGATCAGCGCGAGCACCCTCTTGGGAGGCGCGCGACAGAAGGGACTCTGCGGAATCCCACAGATCGGAAGTAGCCCTGGCCAACACACAAAGAGTGTTGAGTGCACGTAGAGCAGCGCTAATGGAGGCGAAAATGTTACGCCCCCAGGAGTCCAGCCAACGAGCCTCCCGTGACGGCGGAAGCAGGACTGAAGGCAAGGAAGGAAAAGCAGCCCGAAGGACAGGGCCTTGGGCCGCGGGGTGGGAAAAAAGACAAAGTGGATCGTGCGGCGCAGGATGGTGGCGGTGAAGGAGCGGTTGAGACACCAGATCCCCCATGGCAGGGCACCCCCAAGCCCCCAGAAGAGAGTTATAGAGCGACGCTTCAAATGGGAGAAGCGGCTCCCCTCCACCAGAGCCCTGGTGGAGAACCTCTAACAAGTGGTCCGTAGGGAGTGGGGCAACCGGATTGCCCATCTGCAGAATGCCGGTTGCCGTGGAAATGGCCCGGACAAAGGCCACACTCACCTCCGTAAGGCATCGTGGGGGGGGGGGGGCGAAAGCATCTCCTCCGTGGGGTTAGGCTGCAAAATGAGATGCCCGTGCCCCGCAGGAGGGACAAAAGACCAGCCCCTGAGGGATGGGAAACCCACGGATGAGTGGGGAACCTGAGGGATCTCTGGAGAGGGCGGAGAAGCCTCCGGGGCAGACAACTGCAGGGAATGGAAGAGCAGGTCCGGGGGCTGTGGACGTGGAGACGGCGTAGAACCCGCCCTGGAATCCGCCAGGGAAAAGGCCACGACTCGGCGCCCAGTCTCCGGTGAAGAGGAGACGAGGAGACGTCAACCCTCCGGAGAGGAAGGGACATCCGGAGAAGAGTCGACGACCTGTCGTCGGGCACCGATGAGTCCTCGACCGGCACCGAAGTGTCCACCAGCGGCGCCGGGTCGACCACCATGTACCGCATCGGAGAGTGGGGTAGGGTTGGAGCCGAAGCGGCCAATGATCGGTGCCGAAAAGGTGCCGGCGTGACCCCCAACGAGGCAGCTGCCTGCGCCGAGGTCCGAGAGGGGCCCGGGGGAGCGTCCCGGGTCCCGGCCTCCGCCCGCGGTGCCGCCCGCACCTGGGAGAATAGCCGTTGACGCCAGAGAGGAGTCGGCTTGGCCTTCGAGAAGACAGCCGCCTGCTCAGAGGACCGAGGGGGACTTGGGACGAACCCTGAATCCCGGCAACCTCCTGCGACACTGCAGGGAATCCTGCGGGGCTTTGCGGCGAAGCCGGGATGCCATGGGCCAAGGAAGGGAACCCCGAAGGGCCACACCTCGACGGCACCACACCTCCAACACCTGAAGCCAAACGAGTCGGCGCCGGGGGCAAAGCCGCCGGCGAGTCCGCAGAAGGCCCCACGCACGACGAGGAATCTACGGACATCGCAGGAAGAGGAGGAGGAGGAGGGCTCAAGGAAGCCTGCAGAGCTGTAGCGTAGGCTTCCCTCTGGGCCCTCGTCTCCCCAACGCTGGGAAACGACGGATAGGGTGGCGACGGACAAGGGCGCACATCCCGGGAGGGACCGGCGCCCTCTGCCGAAGGAGGACAGGGCCTCGGCGGCAAGCTGCAAGACTTACCTGCGGGCGTACGACGCCCATGGGGCCTCGGCGAAGGACGATGCCGCAGCTGGAAACGGCGGCCCCTGGACCCGTCCGAGGTAGGAAACGGACGCTGCGACGACACCGATCTGGACAAGCGGGCCGACAGCAACTTCATCCGTCGCTCCCGCCGTGACTTCGGTTTGAGATGCTGGCAAGCCTCGCAGTCCGTAGAGTTATGGTGCTCGCCCAGGCACCACATGCAAATAGTGTGAGGGTCCGTCGCCAACAAATGACGTGCACAAGAAGCGCACGTCTAGAAGCCCGAAGGCATGGTACACCGTTCCCAACTCAAGGCGCTAAAGAGGCCCAAAAACAAGCCAAGGAGCACACTCCGAATCCGCGTTGCACGCGGAAAAGAAGGATACTGATGTCAGCGCGCGGGGTGTGACTTATGTGACCTGGCTGACATCCCGTCTGTGGATGACGTCAGGGCGGGGTCACGTTGTACCGCCCCCGGCGCGCAGAGGTGCAGTAGCAAAGATTTTCCGGATCCAGTCTCACGCCTGGGGATAATTCTACGTTAAGGAATCTGCGGCTGGTAGTCTCTATCAGATGTTTATCATAACAAAGGGCATACATATCACTGTAAAAAAAAAAACACAGGAGGAAGCATTAATAGTCTTTAAGCTCAGTCAGACCCTCTGAAAATCACAGGCCCCTACTTTGTCACTCTGTGCCAGTGTATATATTCCATCAACTGAGGACTATAAGCCTTACAGATCTGCGGTCTGTGTTGCTACTCACAACGAAGATACTCCAATACTCTAACACATTAATTTTAACTTCAATCCTCTTTCTCGCACATCTTTCCTTAAACCCTACTTCCCTGCTTCAATGTCTCCACTGTTCAATTATGGCCATTACTCAGCCCAACAATGGTACTCCATCCATCGACCTCACAAGCACTACAGAGAGAGTTGGACCTGTGGTGGTCCAAACCAAACCAGTGACTGCTGTTCACACACAATCCTCAGATGAGCACTTCTCTGCCCATAAACCAACATCCCAACTACAAATGATGTAACGTACGATCTTGTAGTGATCATGCCTTTGCCTGCACCTTCCTTTTGTTGAATAATGAAGATCTCCTCTACTTTCGGATTCGTTTTTTAAAATCAATGTTATCTTCCTGGGCATTGTACCCGTCGTGCCTGTCTTACTTATAACTGGGCATATAGGGTAGATGCAAACAAAGCCTTTCTAAAGCAAGTGGCTAAGCCAGTGTAACAAGGGAGCCTAGATAGGATAGTTGGGAGGACGTTATACTAGAGATTTTCTCTTAAAGCACCCATAAAAAACAATTTAAAAGTATTCAGTCGCTGTGCTCTACAAATACCAATCTTTTAAGAAATTGTTAGAACACTGGAATGCTGGCAGCTCCAATGAAGACAATGACGTTGCTCAGGGCTAATAATGGCTGGTGCAGCCCTTCCCACTCCACCTTTCTCTACAGAGACTACCTCTATTAGTTTAGGACCTTCCACTGACCCCAAATAATCTCAATATCACACCACCCCACACCCCTTCATCCTAGAAGGTGATACAAATTCGTCAAAGCTGCCTTGGCTGCAGCAGGCACTATGAGGGGACCCATTTCATGCATATTTTAGATTTCATTGAAAACTAAAATGCAATTTGCACATTTCTGCCATGCTATATAGTTCTAAAATAAGGTTGGAGACCTACTGTGGTAAAAATCAATAACCTCATTTGAAGAACACGACTGATAAATATAGCTAGCCATTCTCGCCTGAAATCCATTTTTTGCTTCATCACTTCTGTTAATGTCAACCAGGGGATGGCACCAGCAAGCTAATGCTGATTAACGATGTTCAAAACTTTATTCGTCAGAAAAAGGCCAGAACGCAACACCATTGTACCAAATAGCGCTCAAGTCGGCTGCCTGGAGTATTCTACGACATGGCAGACTATCTGAACAACAACAAGGTGTTTCTAAACGCAGGCACGGGTTTATATACCTGAAAACTTCATTTTGCTGCCTGCTGAGGGACAACTTCTATAAACTTGAAGCGCCAGCTTTCAAATGGTCATAGGCTGTGGCTGAGCCCAATCATTATTTTGACAGAGCCCCGTAAGAGAACAGCGTTCCCAAAAACCCACTCAGTTTAAAAAAACATGAAGCAAGGATGCCATTAATGCAAGATTTTCTTGTTTTTAAACGATTAGGTGTACTGTTGCATTATCGAAATGCAAAACTAACTTGAGAAACTACGGTGCAGGGAGTACTAACACATGGTCGATACATCAAAGGGGAACACTGTTAAAAAAAATCCCCTAATTTTGGAAAGTATTTTTTAGGGAAGAAGAGGAAGGAAGAGTCATTCCAAGGCAGTTATAACCTATCACTTATCGTACCAATTCACCTGAAACTTGGCCGAAGATCTATGGAAACCTATAGAAGATGACTGCTTCTAAAGAAGTCATTACGGAAAAAAAAAGGCTTCACTGGTACGAATAAAGGAAGGCTTTTCCGGTAGTTTTATTCCGATTAAGTCCAATTGAGCAATAAAGAATCTACATAAAGACTTAGGAAGCTTTGTGAAGCAGAGATACAGCAATCCCTTCCCATAGTTTGAAAATAAAGTTGAGGTAAGAGGAGAGTCTACCTAAATACCTCGGCATGGATGAAGGGGGCCGTCACCTCACAACCTGTGGAGGTTCAGGCAGAAAAAAATAATGACCAATAGCACTAGACAACTGCTAGGGAATTTCCGAGAGCTATGCTGAAGAGCAAGTTCCCTGGGAAAGACCACACAAGTTATCTTCTTTTCAGAGTTAAGAAAGTACCTGACAAGCTGTGTAATCGGCTAATAACTGGACCGTGCCAGCGCCCAGATAGCCTCACGGGTGACAATATGCGGTCTGTATTTCTAGAGGCCTAATAAATGGCCCAGTAGTGGAGACGGAATTATAGAAGCGTGGGTACTTAACAGTTCGAGAGTACCTGTGTGCTGAGCAGAGCGGATACTCTCCCATTAAAAGTATTGAACCTCCGCTGAGAAGGGAAGGAACTCTCCTCCCTTCCAAATTAGAGAAGTGCAGATACTACGTATCTGTGAGACCTGCCCATTTAAAGAACTGGTGGGGTCAATAAAATAAAATTAAAAAATTGCATTCTAAGATCTGTAATTTCACTTTACCTTTGGAACTATGGACTGAAAGATCCCAGGATGCAGGAATGACTGCAGCCACCACAACTGCCATCTTTATGTTCATGGGAGAAGATACCAAAGATTTCCATTGTTTCCAAACCCTAAATTCTAACTAATGTCAGTGCTTGACCAGAAACCATGAACCTCTTTCACCACATACACATAGGTGGCTTCCTTAAGGATAAGTTATTTTGTGAACACGCCAACAGCACTTCCAACCTGCAAACAAAACGTTTTCCAAAAGCGAGTCACTTTGGTTGAATTCTTTTTAAAGATCCCTCACCCACTAGCAGAAGCCCATTCACTTTGACCTTCCACAGAATTTCCTCCTTTCGGAATATATTTTATTTCAATGTTAGTCCATCATGAACGCGGTGGAGATTCAAGAGCAGCATTGCTTGTCAACAAGATGCCTGTGAAAGTAGAACAGATAAATCAAGTGTAAATAATCTATGAACAGAATTCAGTGCATGGTATTGGGTCAACCCACTGACTGAAACCTTCTCGTACTCAAACCAGAGACGTATAAGGCATGGGGGCAAAGTGTGTAATTGCCCAGGGACCTACAATCCACGCGGGGCCTCATAGAAAGTGAACTTTCGCTCTGTATCTCACCTGTCTTTTCCTGTATTTCAAACACTTTTCCTATCTCTACCTCTGACTAGGTATGTCTTTGCAAACTGTCATTCTAAGGATTTCTGAGCAACCAGGAAAGATACATTTCAAAGTGGTTTTTTTTTTTGGATGACTATTTCAGCCTTTTATTGGCATAATACAGCTTGAATTAGCAGAATATGGGGAACTGAATTCAAAGCTGCTTTGAATGTTTCTTGGCCGGGACCCAAAACTCCTTAGGATGCCACTGGTCAAAACTCTTCATGCACAGACTGCATAAACTCATCGACTTAGAACTCACCTACCAGTTACAACTGTAAACAGAGTGGCAAGAGAAAGCCGCAACATGGGAGAAGGTTACAGGTCTTCACATTCTGTAGAGAAGAGCAGGATGTTTAACGAGTGCTTCAAAGCTATAATTCCAAAATAAACTTTGTTTTTGATAACGGTAAAATATGAGAGGTTGTGGGGGGGGGGGGGGGGATCTCTCCACAGTTCTGTTTTAACAAAGATTTGCAAGCAGATGAAAAATGAAATACTGCCATGGGAAGTGGCTTGGGCCAATAGAAATAAAGTAATATTTCCTTTATACGTTCATGCAGTGTAGATGTTTTTAAGCAAAAACATCTCCTATACAGGCACTTTTTAGCACTCTAAATAGTAGCAACAGCATTGTAAAAACAAATAAATTATTTATATGACAAACGATGGGTGAGTAAGTCTTCAGGTTAACTCCATGAGCAGGAAAACAAACACAAAATGAATCCACTTGAAGCAAGGAATGAATGCAAGATGGATTGGGATATGGACAGAGTTTTACTTTATGAAAACACAGTCACATGAACTCCAGTATACTGCATTTCGTCCATTGCTTACCATTGGCTTTGTGGTTTGTAACTCACGTTTTCTAGCTTTCTACTTGCTGGCTTTATTTGCTTTAGGCTGTCGAGCTTGAGTGCATCCCTCCTGTTGTCCAAACTTTGTTTACAGTATTCTTCCACAAACTCGCTTTCTGTAAACAGGCCTTTAAATCTTGCTCTTATCTTGTCACATTTGCTGTGCATTTAAAGACAGAGGTATAATGTCAAACTCTCTATTCAGAGAGAGCTTGGTGTTTACTTTTCTTTCTCGGACTTCAAAGTGAGAGAATTTAAGTAACAATCCTGCTGTATCCATGTAGGAGGAGAGGTTGTGGGATTTTCTTTTTTTAGGTCTCGCCTAGGCATCACATGCACTGTCTCAAAGAGACATGCTGTATCTTGAATATGGGCTTGGAAAACGTCCATCTTTTTCATTGGTTCCTCTTGCTGTCTTTTAAGAATGCTGGTTTTTCTTCTGGGAATATACTTAGTAGTCCCTCCTTTTGAAATTTTGCATCCTCCCATGAGGATTGTCCCTCTTACATGTGTTCTTACTGTTCAGGTTACTTATACTTCGAAAGAACTCTTTTTTTGGCTGGCCTACTTCTCGTTAAGTGTTCTGTTTATCTGTGTACTTGTACAATGAAACTTCCATGTGCTTTAATTTACTTGCCTCCCTTAATCTCCCTGCACCTCCCCCTTCCCACAACACCGCTGCAGGTCCCCACCACTCCTCCAAGGTCACTGCTTGTTTTGCTAACCTCCCCTAGCCCAGTTTTGAATGATTTGCAGTGACACACAACACTGCTTGCCCAGCCGCCCCACCTCCGAGATGCTGTAATTGTTTATCTTTATTTCAATTAAGTAGATGGTAATTATTTCTTATCTTAATTTTAATTTAGTAGCTTTGATATATGTTGAGCTAATACCAGACTCGAACCGAGATCCCCAGTCGGAACTCTCACTGCTGCACATATCCTTTCCCTATCCATGTTGCAGGGTGCAGTGCCATATGTGGCCAAAAGAGGCCCCACGTTGCACCTAGTGCCAGCCTGTGGTACTGCACCATCACAACACTGTTTGCTCCCCCCCACCTCTGAGATTGCTGCATTAATTTCTTTAAAATCAGTTTTAAATGTTTCGTGACCGGCTACCCCAACAAAGTCTCAGCCTCGCCCCGCAGAACATGCTCCCCGTGTTTAGGAGGCGCCGCTCTCCCGAGGTGCAGTGGTGACGCCAGTTAGTGCACTTGACGTGATTGAAAGCCTCCTGGTTGTGATATCCTTGGGCTCTAGGCCCACATGCTGTTGAAGGAGACATAAAACGACACCGGAAACATAGTTGCTGGTAATGCCCACGAGTACATGCACTCGGGCTCCTTTATTAGCAGGGCACCTAATTGGTAACACCTGTCTTGGATGGGTGTAGGTGAGTGTATAGGCCAGCCCTCAAGGGAGGTACTAGCACAACATTCACCTGTGTCCAACAGGACACAACACTGGTTAAGGTGTTCTTGTGAATCCAGTAAACGTTACTTATTCTGGCATGTCCAAGGCTAAGCAACTCTTGGTACCGATACACAGAGCACATTCACTACGGACTATGGACACAGCATATACACAGACCTGAGCATGTGCGTGTGATCTTTTTAGGGGACAGTTAGAATACAGGAGCAGAGTATGGACAACGCATGTACACTGGGCAGGTGCAGAACATAAAAAGGCGGTCCATTACACGGGGCTCGACATTCGCAGGACACGTGTACTAGCTGCGTTTATATTTCAGTGCTGCCCGTTGCACATGTACCTTGTAGTGCAGTGCTGGACGTATGCACAGAGTAGCGCTAAATGTGCAGCACGGCAGAATTGACGAGCTGCAAGAGTCGCCAAGTTTGTGACTGGGCTCGGTCCACGACGTAACTCTCTGCCTTGAACCTTGTAATCCGCAAGGGTTTACCGGGCAAGCAATTCAGCCTGAAATGCGTTATTTCAGAACACGAATTGCAAACTGGGCAGACAGCACCCCCTCTTCCCCTGGAGTGATACAACACGCATTGGTCATTGTCACAGTTAACCTGTCAATGAAGATATTCACAATTTAATTTTCAAAACACCCGGCGACTCTTTCTGACCTTGTTCGGGCTAAACCTGGCATTTACGTATATTTAGCTTGTTAATTTGGAGGTTATTTTAAAAAAACACAGGGGCATATCAACAAGGGCTTTATCTCTGCTTTTTTGGCTTTAATAGCCAAAAAAGAGAGATAAAACTAGCGTTCCAGAGTAAAATAATAGGAGAAATGTCGCTAAGCGACATTTCTCCTATTATCAAGAATGTCGCTAACCCTGTTAGAGACAAAAAAAGCAGCGCTAACCGCGGTTAACGCTGCTTTTTTACGTCTGGTATTTTTCAGACTTAGCCATGATATCCTATGGAAGGAGGATATCATGGCTAAATTTGCCTGTCCCTATCAACAAGGTAACGTGAGATTATCGCTGGGTTTCCAGCGATAATCTCAAGTTAGCCTGTTAGCGTGAGGATTTTTATCGCTATTGAGATAAGCGTTGCTAATAGCACGCTATCTCAGCGATAAAAATTCACGCTAGCCGGCGATAATTATCCTAGCGCTAAGGGGTCTTAGAGATAATTATCGCCGGTTGTTGTTGATATGCCCCAAAGCGAGTTGTTTGGTGTAAAAGCTGTCAGCTTGGACTTGAATGTGGTGGGATCAGCTTCCAGTTGCACCAGCTGCATCACAAAGGCCTGAAAGGCAGCCCTGTATTTGAGGATGAACACGGCCATGTTATAATTATGATTAATAAGCGCTTTGTCCCGCTTTCTAAGGCAGGGAGCTGGGGGCTGCTAGGAATGCAGCATACATATTTTAGTGCAGCTTCAAAATACTTTCCTTTGGTCTATACGGCTCCTAATAGGGAAATAATGGCACTGTTGGTATGTGGAGTTTTCTTTTATATTGTTTGTGAATGCTTTTTTGCCAGATTTGCCCCTTGCCAAGTGTGTCTATGCTCGGGAGGTCACAGACGCCACACAATGCCACAACTATGTTTGAGGGTCACGTTGTAGGCCTTATCTGTCGTTTTTCTAAACTTAATATATTTTGTTATGTGGAAAAAATTTAAAAGGCTTAAATAAACATGGCTCACTAAAAAAATTGTAAAATTTTTTTGCTATTATTGGCGAGTGGGAGGGGGGTTAGTGCATTTTTAAACTTAAACATTATCTATTACTACACACAATTTCACAGTTCAACACCACACAAATCAACTCACACATTTCCATTACACATCACATAATTCAACAAGAAACTACGTAATACAAATCAACACAATTACAAAACACACCACATACAAACAATCGACACCTCAAAATTAAACATCACACCACATAATTAAACTCCACTACGTAACACTCCACAACACTAAATGCCATACAGCATAATTACTCTCCATAACACACAATCCCGCTACACATAATTCCTATACACTATATACAACAAAGTTTCTATCCACATAATTCTACTGCACAACATATCGCATAATTCCACTACACACCACATTCATCCACTCCACTCCAAAACACACAGGTAAAAAACATTTACATTTACAACAATAGTTCTAACTCTCGCAAATACGAGACCTATTACATTGCAAATGCTTGTTTTTGCTAGCATACACACAAAAAAAGTATTTAACTGTGATGATGTTTCAGAATATATCAGAATTGATATAAATGAAGCACTTTTTTTGGTAATTTTGAAGTCTGTAATGGTTATTTCAATTGAAAATGTGCTGTCTGTAATGGCAGTGCGCAACCACACCATACATATTCCACACACACTATGATGCTGCCCTTACACTCTGTGAAACACCACTGTATTCTATATCATTCCACCCCACCCTATGACAAGCCATGCTATTCAACTTCACTCCAATCTAAGCAACTCACTCCACTACACGCCACTCCACTCCACTCCACCCCACTCAGATGTTTCCCAATCTACCCCACTCACTCCACTACGCTACAATCTACCCAACCTGACTCTGCTGCAATCTACCCCAATCTACTCCACGCCAATCTACCTCACTCTAATCCACCTAATCTACCCCACTCCATTCCAATCTACACTACCCCAATGTATCTACCCCAATCTACTCCACTTCATTCTATCCCACACCACTCAAATATACCCCACTTCACTCCACCCCAATCTACCCCACTCAACCCACCCCAATCTACCCCACACCACTCCAATGTAACCCAATCTTTCCCAGTCTACTCCACTATGACCCAATCTACACCACTACACTCCAATCTACCCCATTCCATTCAATCTAATCCAATCAGCCATACCCCAATCATATCTACCATACGCCACTCAAATCTACCCCATTCGGCTCCAATCTACCCCAGTCTACTCCACCCCAATCCAATACACTCCAATCCATCCCACTCCAACCTAACACAATCTACCCCACTCCAATCTACATCAATCCAATCTACCCCGCTCCACTCTAATCTACCACACTACAATTCACCCGACTCTACCTAATCCAATCTACTCCACTCCAATCCAATGTACCCTACCCTTACTCACCTAATCTATGACACTACACTCAACTAGAAATTACCCCACTCCACCCTTCCCATCTATCACACGCCAATCTTCCCACTCTAATGCACCCACTCAACCCAATCTACCCCACTCCACTTCACTCAAATCTACCAAGTCACCAAATCTACCCCACTCCAGTCAATTCTAATTCACCCACTCCAATCTACCCTACCCCACTCCACCCCAAACTACTTCACTTCAATCTACCCCATCCAATCCGCCATACTCCAATCTACCCCAATCTACTCCACTCTAATCTACCCCCAAACCCAATCTACCCCACTCCAATCTACCCCACACCACTCTATCCAACTCCACTCCAATCTACCCCACTCCAAACGTATCTCACTGCTCTCCATCTCGCTCCAATCTACCCCAATCCACTCCTATGTATCCTGCTTCACTCCAATCTACCTTACCATAATCCACCCAATCTTCCACACTCCACTCTACTCCTCTCACTCCTATCTACCCCATTCCACTCCAATCTACCCCAATATATCCCACACCAATCTACCCAGATATACCCAACTCCAATATATTCCACTTAACCCCAATATACTCCAATTCAATCTACTTCACTCACCCACACCAATCTACCCCACTCTCATCTACACCACTCCACTTCAATCTACCGCGCTCTAAATTACCCCATTCTACCCACACTCCATTCCATTCTTCCATTCTACCCGTTCACACAAACTATCCTACTCCAATTTACCCCACTCCACTCCAATATATTCAAATCCACTCATGTACCTCAATATATTCAACTCCAATCTACCCCAATCTACCCTGCTCCAATCTACCCCACTCTAATCTACCCCAATCTACTCTACTCCAATCTACCCCACTACACCCCAATTCAATCTACCCCACTCTAATTTACCATGCCAGTCTACCCAACTTTCCCACTCCAATCTACCAGAATCTACGTAAATCCACCCCACTCCATTCTACCTCACTCTATGTCCACTCAACTCTACACCTATCTATCGAACTCCACTGTACCCCAATTTACCCCATTCCACTCTACCCCAATCTATCCCACCCCAATCTATCCCATCCAACTCAACACCACTAAACTTTAGCCATGCTGAACAGTAGCCACACTGGTGCGCATTATGGCTAAAACACATGGCCAAACCAACAGCTCTCACATAGGTGAGACCGAATGGCTTTGCCAATGCTAGCCTTAATTAAATGTCCTGGTAAAGCGTCTAGCAGTAATCTGCAAAGTACTGGTCAGAATTCGAAGCCTTCACGAAATATTTCCAGTCTTTAATTCATTCTAATGTGAGATTTGTGCCAAAAATAGGATTAATTTCCCACACTGTGTGTACTTTCTCAAAACTTGGACCAGACCACTTAGGGCTTAAAACTCGGGAAGATCACACCATTAGATGGCTCTCTCAGAACCCAAGCAGATAGATTGATAGTATACTGTTTAGGCAAATTGGACCATGAGACAGGCCATACAGAACGAATGCAGATCAGATCATTAGACGAGTTATATAGAATCTGGGTAAATCAGATCAGGAGACGAATCAGACAGAACATAGGCAGTGCTAATCATGAGACATGTCATATACAGCCTTGGCATCTCTCTTTATAATTCAGTTCATACAGAGCGGGGAAGGATCAATATTTTTTTTCCATAAACTTTATATGGATTGGATCCCGCATTCCTCCGGAAGATTACTTCACCACAGGACTCTCAAATAATCTAGACTACACATCCTATGATAGAAAGTCTAGTCTCTACATGGGACTTTCATCCCAGTATCTGACTAGGACTACGTGGTGTTATTTCCTATCTTGTGTACGTGGGTCAATGCAATATTTGCATTTAAATAAAAAAAATGGCACCTATTTTTCAATATAGATGTGAATAATCTGATTTATTTGTCTTATTTTAGGTACATTATAAAAGCAGCCCGGTCTATATTCCCTGACAAATTTTTTATTGAGACCTTTCAGTCTATATGAGGCACTGAATGAATTCTGCTGTAGGAAACCTATATACACTAGCGCACAAAACAGTGCAAATGAACAAAAATATTTTTCTTTCAGACAATAATATTTGGGGCAAATAATTCTAGCGCAGGGGTTTCCAAATGGTAGCTCTGGGGATACAGGTGCTCTCCAGTACCCTGGAAGAAACTCTTTGAAGTGCAGCCAAGCACAGTACATAAATTTAGAGGGTCTTGAAACTTTAAAGATGGCAATGCTACACGTCTGCATCCTTGGAGTGGCCACAGTCAAAACCAAAAGCATGGCCTCAATCACACACCCTGACACCCTACAGAACTTGCCATATGACCACTTGCTTCCACTCTCAATTTAGCCAGGTCACATGGAGATTGGTAGCTTTCTAAAGCCCACTCTAGCAATCATAGAGTACCCGTGAAACTTGGGCCAGAAAAGAAGTGTCCTCAATAGCCAGTGGGGAGTGGCTAGAGTGATGGGCGCGCCGGAGCCAGGGTAGAAGTAAGTGATAACAGTGCATTAACAGGATTATCCTAAGGTAAGCAGAGGCTGGATCGAGGATGGATACAGGTAATGGAGGACTTGTTTGTTTCGGACAGTGGGAGTAGTGCTTGCATGAATGTATGTGTATTTAAGTGTTTCTTTGTGTACATGTACACATATGTGCACTATTTTCTGTGTGTTGCTTGTGTGGCAAGTGTTGGGTCCCTCCTTGAAGGACCTTGTCTCACCCTAGAAGCCATTCCTGTTGCCAGGGATCACCAACTATATATGACGCTCCCAATAAAAGGGGTCCAACTCTGGCCCAATTGTGACTACTCCTGGCATAATGTTGGGAATGCCGTAGTATGGTAAATGTGACATTTATTGGGCATCCTTGGACTAATCATGGCATAATGACAGCTATCACATCCATATTATGTGTATGCTTGGCCTAATTGTTTTAATATATCACATAATCGTGTCCATACCCGACACAATGGTGAGCCTTCGTTGTCATAACATAGGTATCTTTGAAATTAAGGTGTGCATCTCTGGCAAGTGATGGTAATCCCTGGGCAGGTGGACCAAAATCTGACAATGTGATGCATTTTTAATATGGAAATCAAAAGCTGAAATTTGGAGATCATGCATGAACACGGATATTTGAGGCAATTTATTTTTCAGAAAGACATTTTTTAGTTTATTATTCAAATACTGAAAGTGCATATTTGATAGAAAAATATATTTTGAGAAACTGACATGCTGATGTTTGAAAACAACTTTATTAAAAATGCAAACTTTATTTAAAGCTGCTTTTTGAGTCGAACTGAGCTGAGGAGATTTATAGCTGTTAGTATTTCCTTTGTGTCAGTGGGCACTTTCTGCCGTGGCTGTTATTTCATTAGTTGTCGGGAGAAATTCTATAATGTAAAGCTTTCACTAACATTTCTGATAGTAACCCTGTCTTATGAGTTGAAAATGTTGGTGGTCTACTGCAATATCATGTGTTAAATAACTTCGACCAACAGTTGAGAAGACTTCGCTTCAGGGCTTCCAAACGGCCCTCGAGACCTGGCTGTGCAAATAAGCCTCTGGGACCTGCAAGCACCTGGATACACTACAGGGTGATTAGCCACACTTCATAAATCCGGACTGATTGATTGATATTGTCCACCTAAAATAACGTATCCAGAATATTGACTAGCACATTATCATGAAGGTACGTATTTAAATTTAAGTGAGGATATCTCTCAACTTGTATGATTTATTTATTCTCTTGGGGCATGAGTGCCATCATGTTACAAAAAGTGGCACTAAGAAAATTAACAGGAGGTACCTAGCAAGAAGACTACCATCTGATAGCTATTGCTGTAGTATAGCTCTTCACATCGATACGAAGACAAAATCACAAGAAACTTGATTGACCAAATCAGCAAATCGCTTCAGGAAATGCTTTATATTGAAAGCATGCAAAATAGTGAAGAACAAAAGATCAATACTAGATCACAAAGGAAAGCAGATGAGGCTAAATAAAAAAATTGACTGTGAAACAATATATATTGTATACATAACAATGTAGGTGTGGCCTAAAATATGTTGGCAGCACAATTTGCCCACTAAAGTAATGTATTTTTGAGCATATAAAAGCAATTGAAAATAAAGATGCCTATCAACGTAGTTACTACTTGAACATGTGACAAAATCCCCCAGAGTAGGAAATAGAGTGCGCACTCTTCATAAAAAAGAATCCAAATATATAAGGCTCAGAGCAAAAAGCCTGAAGGGCCTCAACAATGACGAGGAACTATATGTAAAATTGAAATAACTGTGAGAGGGACTGTGTCTCTTTATGGAACATGGTGAGGACACTCTTGCCCCAAGAGCATATGTAAATCATTACAAGTTGAAAGATAACCTCACTTAGAGGCCAAATCACACAACAAATCTCAAGGACTAAGAATTGTAAACCAACTGTAATAATGTACTAACTGTTACATGAAATCAGGTGTCACTAGAAAATGTCTAATGAGAAGACTTAGATATTTTTGACAACATGAAGGTAATCACACTTAGAGGTAGAAATAATGAGAAATTACATGTTAAATGTACCGACACTAAATGTACTGAAACAATGTCAATTTAATCACTGGTTTCATGTTTCAATGTTTTCATGCAACTACATTTACCAGAATGCAGAGGCAAAGTCAAGTCTGCAAAAGTAGAAAGATAGACAGAAATGTAGGACCACCAGCTGTGATCAAGACTGCACAGTCGTAACGTGTTGGCTTGGTATCCGTATGTGCAGTGAATAAAACTGTTACTGAACCCACCTCAGAGTGCCGCTTCTCCTAGCTCAAAAAGATATTTGAGGTTGTCTGACCGCTGATCGAGCACCTGTATTTAGAGCGTACCTCTACGGACAAATTTGGAAGGATATAGATATATATAACGATTTATCCAAATATATACAGCTTCAAGATACATAAATTTGGAGCTAAGCATAGTCATTCGAAACTTACCTTGATACATATACTTTCATGATTTGTATTAGTCATTTTTTTGGTTATGATATTTTGGCATGATGATGCTTTGCTACAGACATCTGGGTGGTCACTACTAGGAGTTCTGCAAGCTGTGGTCACTATTGTGACTGTATTTTATGTGGTCACTATTACAACTTTGTTCAAGTTATTAGTAGCTTAGAACTATTTTCACCGATCAGAAGTAGTTGTCGTTAAAGAAAAGGTTGGAGACTCCTTTTCTAGTCTATACTGAAGAATGGCCACCAAAGAACCTATCATCCAAGCAGGTATATACACATCTTAGCCACTGAAGTACAGGCCGGGCAAGCACAAGGCGAGACCTAATGAATCCAAATTCTATGATCCTAAGAAGATCATAAAAATGAATAGTAATACAGTAGTCCTCGAGAATGGTCCGAATTGGAGCATAGACAGGCCTGCGAGATGCCAGGGTCTGGATAACACCTCTTCTGGAAGCACCTCTCCTACATGTGATCCACAAGATTCCTCAGTCAACCGAAGAGACACAAGCAAAAGACTTGTAACTACACCTAAATGGCACTATGATTTTGTGATGAAACAACATTAGTACTTTACCTTCCTCATGCTGTTTGGGAGATCAACTTTGATCATTGACTTGTCAAAAGAGGACTATTTTACTAAGCGTCAGCTTTCCCACAAGGAAGAAAATGCAATACAAGCTCTCTTTTTCTTTGAAAGCACACACCTTCAACCCAATCAAATGCTTGTAGAGAGGAAGATAAACACTTGTGAGATGCCCAAGCCCCTCGCCCTCAGTACTGCTTATGATTTTTTTTTTTTTTTTTTTTTACTGTTGACCGCATAAGGTAAAATGACAGCTGTGCGGCTAAGCCATGCCTAAAAACATCCTTCCCTACTTTTTCTCTTTTTGAACCCATTCCTAGGCTGGTTTTATAGATGCATGTATGTACAGTTTATAACATGTCCATAAATGTATATGTAACAATTGCAGGGATGGGGTTACTGTCAAGGATAAGGATTATTGCTTTGGGTTTTTTCCACTTTCCAGAAGTACCTTGTTTGAGCAACACCATCTATCAAATGTACTGAGACTTCCCCACGAGGAAAGTGACTTAAAATCTGGCAGAAGAAAAAGAAGAATATTATTGTTCGGGTGTTACAGGCTGAAAGATTTGTACCAAGGGGATGATGATCATTTTTCCGACTTCTAACACCCAACTGCCAAAAATTATTTCAAAATTGTGCAAAAAAATGATGCTTTGTACATAATATTCAGTTCTCGGGTGCATTCAACTACTCTCTTTTCCGATATCAGAAAACACATGACATATTAAGGGTTATATCTAAAAACAAAAATTGTCTGACCCTCGGTTTAGAGAACATTTGGGTGCTTCATGGTAGGCAGGCGTACTTAGAATAGTTACAGAAACGTTTTAGTTTTTAATACACTTCATTTGAAAATATTACTCTTATTGGACCAAAGAAAAGATACTATGGTGGCCAACACCACCCAACAGCAAAAAATAAGTAAATAATAAAAAAAAAAGAGGGGATAAAGACTAGCAGAGAACAAATGCAGACCCAACAACTAGATGGTGGAATAAGGCACAGCATGTTAAGTCAAACAATGTGCATGCTGTGAAAACATAGTTCAAACATACATGAATGTCAAATAAAGGAAAAAGAATGGGAAAAAAAAACACACCGATTATGTCCTGCACATGTGACAATAACAAAACATTATTGTAGGTGGTACATTCATGAGGTCGAAGCTTGTTTTCAGACTTCATGATGACCTGAAACATACTGATCCCTAGATATATTAAGGCAGTTTGCATTTTTGGGGGGATCAGAACTATATTATTTGTGTGTGTGAAAGAGAAAACTTTCTCATGAGAATCAACATGGCAAAATTTTGTAAAGTGAAAATAAAATGTTATAGTAAATAGATTGCGAGAAGAAACCTACAGCCACTTTAGAAGCCAAGTTAGCAATCAGTCCCACCAAACCAAAACCTGTTTGCAACTATTAGTTTTTGTGTAACAGACCAAAACTATGTACGACCTACAGGGTTTTGCTTTCAAGGAGATTCGTTCAGAAAGTTTCGGCTGCATTGAAGTAAGACGTTCCTTAATCAGGCCAAATTGCATGTAAATGATGTATCTGTAAGTGATTGGCATTCTTCATTTTGAAGCGTGTGCTTCTTGCCTCAACACAGGAAGTCGCTGTGCACAATGTTCTGTGCATATATTGTGATCATGTACATTTGTTATCGTTATAAAAATGTGTGTGCTACATTGCACCTCCACTATTTGGGACTATACAATGGAAAGAAGCATTTGCAATGCAATTGGTCTTGACTTTGGGACCTTATATGTATTTAGCTATGCAGCACATTATCCTGGGTGCTGAAACATCTACTGTCCTTTAACATAGAGGGAAACTAAGCACCAAGCTGCGTGACACGCCAGGTATGGGAACACATGGCTAGAAATATTGCCTTTCAACGGGAAATGGTATGGTCCAAAGCTTTGTTTTTAGTATTAAATCAGGGCCTCCGGTGGTCATATCACTGAAAATACAAGATTTGAAAAAAATATTATTGTCTATGGGTGCTCATGGAAGACAAATTCTATGAACTGGAATTTAGAGAATGCTAAAGTGATTCTGGTATTTTACTGACCTCTGCTGGTCGTTTTCAATCAAGAAAGTTAAATAGAGGTAGATGCCAGAAAAATTAAAAAAATAAAGTACCTCAGCAGAAAGCAAATCTAGTATTTTACTGACCTCTACTGGTCGTTTTCTATCAAGACAGTTAAATAGAGGCAGCTGAACAGCAAATGTCCCTAAGCGGAAGCAGACAAGTCCTAGGGATGATCTCCAGAACTCACAAAGTACATACACATATAAGTATATACTAAAGTATATACAAGAGGTCTCGAATGCTTGACCTAAAAAGGGAGATTCAGATTTGTGACAAAAACAAATTCTACAGACCTCAAGAACTGTATTCAAAGCAGCATGAAAACCATCCTGTCAGGCTAGCTACGGTTTGTCGAGTTCAGCCATGGCTGAAAAGTTTAGACACAAAGCTGTGGCTTAAATCCAAACACTCTTCGACTTGATGAAGCGCATCATAAAATATAGTCCAACTAAACGATCACTGATTTATGAATTGTAACCCAAATGTACTAAATTGTATTCATGTTTAGCTGTGGAAAAACCACTAGCCACCATGTATGTTACGGAGGTAAATTAGTACTTATAGAGCCAACGAGTAAACAACCATTGGCAAAGCCAATAGGTCTCGCCTATCCATGAGCAGCACAGAGTGGAGTGCTGCAGAGTGGAGTGGCACAGAAGGAGTAGTTTCTTTTCTGTAACTCCAGTTCTGTAGTAGGGGTATCTCTGTTATAGTCATAATCTAGTGAATAGTCCCGCCCATGTGCGTGGACCCCGGAGCAATACAAATAATCTCTTAAGTTGTCAAGCCATGCAGACCTGCATCTACACTTAAGAGAGAATTCAAAGACAGATAATGCAGCCTATATCCACAGGCTACACTGTCCAGTACTGCAACTAGAAAATTCCACCAACATCCACAATCAGCACTGCCTGCCCAGCTTTTTCCACAGAGAAAAACATGCCTCTACCAGCAAAAGCCTCTGGAATGATAGAGGGGGAGGAATGGACAGACAAGCCCCATAGGCTGCCATTATGTGGCTCAGAACAGGATACTGTGCCTTTAAGAAAACTTTCCAGAACTTTTCCAGTATCCCAGAATGCACAGCAGGTCCCTTTTACTTTCAGTTCTTTTTGAAAGCGTAACACGCCAGACCTGTAGCATTCCTTACATTAACATTTATCTCTCCACCGGGGAGGAGGGCGGGCGCTTATGACTATAACAGCGATACCCCTACTACAGAACTGGAGTTACAGAAAAGAAACTACTCCTTCTGTAGTAGGGGATCTCTGTGTATAGTCATAATCTAGTGAATAGAATGGCAAGCCCATCCCCACAACAAAATGGCGGTGGAGAAGACTACAAAATAATACCACTACTGTGCGAACAAATTTCGCAGCGAAGCCTGCCCAACCTGAGCATCTGCCCTGGCATCCGTGTCCAGACAGTATTGCTCAGCAAAGGTATGGACCGACCTCCAAGTGGCCGCCTTGCAGATTTCTGCAATCGGAACATTACGCAGCAAAGCAGTCGTGGCAGCTTTACCCCTGGTGGAATGAGCCTTAGGTTTACCCCCTAAGGTCTTATTAGCCTTTTGGTAACACAATTGTATACAGGACACAATCCACCGAGAGATGGACTGTTTGGAGGTAGCAAGACCGGTCCTGACTGATCCATAATTGATAAACAATTGGTCTGACCTACGAATATCTTTGGTCTTATCAAGATAAAACTTCAACACCCTCCTAACGTCCAGGGAATGTAGAGACCTTTCCGCTGGAGAAGAGGGATTCTGAAAAAACGTAGGTAAAGTTATGGTCTGGTTGACATGAAAATCAGATATAACCTTAGGAAGAAATTTAGGGTGAGTACGCATAACAACCTTAGCAGCATGAAATACCGTATAGGGTTCTTGGCAACACAACGCCTGAAGTTCACTCACCCTGCGGGCCGATGTAATGGCCACTAGGAACGCTGCCTTCCAAGACAGGTGCTGCAACGAAGCCTTGTGAATAGGTTCAAAAGGCTCCTTCATCAATCTGGACAGCACCACATTCAATTCCCATGAAGGCGAGGGAAGTCTGACAGAAGGGAACACTTTCTTCAAGCCTTCCAAAAAATCCTTGATCACAGGGATCTGAAAGAAGGAAGTCTGTGAAGGACATTTCCTGTAAGCAGTCAAAGCAGCGAGATGAACCTTAATGGAATGGAAATTAAGGCCAGACTGCGCCAAATGCAAAAGGTACGGAAGAATGACATCTTCCTTATATGTCGTCGGGTCAAAGTGCTTGGACTTGCACCAGATGCAGAATCTCTTCCACTTGTAAGCATAGGATGTCCTAGTGGAAGGTCGCTTAGCCTCCTTCAGTATATCCATACAATCTGCTGGTAGATTCAAATGGCCATATTCCACTATCTCAGGAGCCATGCCGCCAAACTCAAAGACGAGAGGTTGGGGTGCACCAACTGCCCCCCGAACTTCGTGAGAAGGTCCGGCCTGCACGGCAGCCGTATGTGAGGAAGGAGAGACTGGTGAAGCAGGTCTGTGAACCACCACTGTCTGGGCCATTCCGGGGCAATCAGGATCATCCGCGCCCCGGACTGGGACAGCTTGATGAGCACCGCCGGAATCAGGGGAATGGGTGGAAAGCGTACAGAAAGCTGTTCGACCAGTCGATCCATAGCGCATTCCCCAGCATCCCCCGCTGGTAGTACCTGGATGCGAAGTCTCGGCATTTGCTGTTTTCGCCGGTGGCGAACAGATCTACGTCTGGAGTCCCCAACCTTGCGAAGACGTCCCCTAGTACTTCGTCGTTTATGACCCATTCGTGGTTTTCCTGAATCAGTCTGCTCAGTGCGTCCGCCTGAACATTCTGCACACCTGGCAGATGCGTGGCCGTAATCGTCAGTCCTCGGGCCAGAAGCCAGTGCCAGATCGACTGCGCCTCCTGCGACAGAGTGCGTGATCTCGACCCCCCCTGCTTGTTGAGGTAATACATCGTGGTTGTATTGTCCGTCTGTACAAGCAGCAAGTTGGTCTGGAAGGACGGATGGAAGGCCTTCAATGCCAAGTAAACGGCTCTGAGTTCCAGGAAATTGATGTGGTACGTCGACTCCAACGGGGACCACTTTCCTTGTATCTGTAAGTCTCCGGAATGCGCTCCCCAGCCTTGGAGAGACGCATCCGTCACGATACTCTTCGTGGGAATGTCCTTGTGGAAGGGAACCCCCCTGAGGAGATTTTCCGCCGAACACCACCACTTCAGCGACTGAAGAGCATGCAGAGACAGCCGTATCTTGTCATCCCAAGAACCTGTCCTCTGATCCCACTGATCCTCCAAGCACTCCTGCAGTGGTCTCATGTGCAGCCGTGCGTGAGGCTTGAGGAAGATACATGAGGCCATCGATCCCAGCAGCGAAGACACCTTCCTCACTGTCGTCGATGGAGCGGTCATAAGAGCCTGAGCCTTCCGAAGGAGTGATAACCGTCTCTCCTCCGAAGGAGACACGCATGCCGACAGCGTATTGATTGAGGCCCCCCAAGTACTGTATGCACTGGACCGGAGTCGGGACAGACTTGGATATGTTGACGTGCAACCCTAGGTTGTTCAAGAGAACGCACGTCTTCCGGAAGTGCGCTTGTGCTTCCGAGAAGGAGAAGGCCTTGATCAACCAATCGTCCAGGTACGGGTAGACAAACACCTTGTTCCTCCGCAGGTGTGCAGCTACCACTGCCATGCACTTCGAGAAGGTCCTGGGCGCAGACTTTAGCCCGAATGGCAGTACTGTGTATTGATAATGATTGGCGCCGACTTGGAATCCCAGGAACTTCCTGTGTTTCTGTGCAATGGGCACATGGAAGTACGCATCCTGTAGGTCTATGGCACAGAGCCAGTCTCCCCGTTGCAGCTGAGGGTAAATCTGATGCAACGATAGCATGCAGAATTTCTCTCTGCGAATCCATTTGTTTGCTTGCCGCAAATCCAGAATGGGCCTGAACTCGTTCTGGTCCTTCTTGCGAACCAGGAAGAACCGAGAGTACAGACCTCTTTCCCTTTGAGACAGAGGTACGTCTTCCACCGCCTTCTTCCTCAACAGGATGTCTGCCTCCGCTTGGAGCTCTCGCAGTTGATACTGTGAGCTTACCGGCGGAATCGCTGGAGGCGGGCTGATGAACCGAAGACTGTATCCATTGCAAACTATATTCAGCACCCACTTGTCCTGAGTAATTTTTCTCCACTCTGCCAGAAAAGATTGAACGCTTCCCCCCACTGGAGTGGGTAATGGTTGCAGGGGAAGTAATCGCTCAGGGCCGAGACCCAGCCGGGCCCTTGGTCGCTGTAGCGGACTGCTGGCCTCCTCTACCCTTCTGGCGCTTCTGGAAGGGTTTCCGGAACTGCTGCTGCTGTTGTTGCTGCTGTCCCGAGGCCTGCCCACGCCCTCTGCCTGCAGCCCCGAACCGTCTCTGGAAAGGGCGCTTCTTCTCAGGCTTCTCTAACCCGACAGCCGTCAGGGTCTCTGCCTCCGTCTTCATGCGGGCCATTTCGTTGTCCGCATGCTTGCCGAACAGGGTTTCCCCCGAGAAAGGCAGGTTGGCCACTCTTTGTTGTGCCTCTGGTTTGAGTGAGGTAAGGCGAAGCCAAGCGTGACGCCGTTGGTTGATGCCATGACAATATCCATGTGCCGCTAACAGAGACACATCCGCGGCTGCGCTGATAATCTGATTTGACACCAGCATCCCCTCACGCAAAGTCTCTAGAAAGTCCTCCTTGTCGCGAGGCAGCAGCTCCGCGTACTGCTGGAGAGACTCCCATTGGGCACGGTCGTAGCACCCCAACAGCGCCCCGGCACTTGCCGCCTTCATGGTGGTAGAGGCCGTCCCACAGACCTTTCTGCCCGCCGAGTCTAGCCAACGGCTATCCTTATCAGCGGCACCGTCGAGGAAGGAGTGGTAGCATGCTGCTTCCTTGCCGCCGTCACAATGACCGAGTCCGTTTTCGGGTCCATCCTCAGAAAGGTCGGGTCCGAGTCCGGCGCCCGATACTTCTTCAGGAGCCTTGAGGGGGCTGGTTTTGTCACCGCCGGAGTGAGAAACAACTCCGTAGCGGGCTCCACCAATCCCGGCACTAGTGGCAGCAGGGGGCGAGGCAGGTGCTTCTTGTGCAGCGTCTCGAAGATCACGGACGTCGTAGGTGTTGGCACCGTCACCGTGATCCCTAGCTTGGCCGCACCCCTCAGTAGAACCTCCTGGAAGGAGACTATATCGTCGTCAGGCGATACTCCCGTCCCTGGCGAATCCGACAGCATCGGCGAGTAGTCCCTGTCAGACGATTGGGTGCGGGATCTGGCTCTGCGCCTCCTGCAGCGTCGCTCAGATGTCGATGACGACCGTCCACGGCTCCGTGATCTTCCTCTCCGTCCGGAGCGGGAGCGCGATCTGGGCTTAACCTGGTGCCGCGGCCTCGGAGTTCTCTTCGGCGGCGGCGGATACCTAGGCAACGACACCGACCGTGGCGGGGCCACAGGTGGGCCCGACGGTGTGAGTCGGAATGGTATGAGGAGGAGGAGGAGGAGGAGGAGGAGGAGGTGGTGGAGGCGGTGGCGTAGGGATCCGTCGTGAGGGCTCCCTTGGCAAAGGAGGAAAGGGTGGCGACCGAGGCTTAGGAGGTGTATACACCGCTGAGTACACCGAGCCCGGTGACTCCGTTCTCTTCCGTTGTGACACCGAGGAACTCCTAGCATCAGGACTCCATCAGTGTCGATAAACGCCTCCTCGACGGCGAACGCCTGGGACAGGTCCTCGACGTCGGGGATCCCCTCGACGGTGACCGTCTCCTCTTTGCCGACGGCGAACGGCGACCTCGCCTCGACGGCGAGCGCCTACGCCGGGACTGTTCTCGACGCCGATGACTCGATGGAGAAGTCGACGGCGTCGACGAAGACGATGTCGTCGACGGAGGACTGCTCAGCTCCCTCGACGTCGAGCGTCGACGCCGTTTCTCCCCAGAGCCCTGGGGAGACGGTGAGCAGACTGCAGCCATCCCCTCGACGCCGTAGTAGACGTCGACAGAGAATGGGGACGTTTGCTGGGCTTCCTGCCCCTGGGGAGCCCCCCAGGGGCCTCAGCATGGGCAGAATCAGCCCGTCCTGACCCACCTTGTGCCCTCAGCCTTCTGTCCTCCAGGCCCAGGAGCCTGATCTTCATCCTTTCCTTCAGGGTCCTGGCTGAGAAAGATTGGCAAATGTCACACTCCTCTGGAACATGGGACTAGGGAAGGCAGACGATGCACACCCTGTGTGGGTCCGACTTAGCCTTCTTTCTCTCGCACTCTGGGCACTTGTCAAACAAGCCAGGCATGTTGACCACACAGAGCACACACAAGAAGGAAGGCAACAAGGTACTTAATAAGCACTTGAAAAGTGAACAATATCCAAATAAACCCTTGAAAAGGGAGAGCTCAATGCTCCAGGGTCCTGCTAGCAGGAGCCGGAAAAAAGAACTGAAAGTAAAAGGGACCTGCTGTGCATTCTGGGATACTGGAAAAGTTCTGGAAAGTTTTCTTAAAGGCACAGTATCCTGTTCTGAGCCACATAATGGCAGCCTATGGGGCGTGTCTGTCCATTCCCCCCTCTCTATCATTCCAGAGGCTTTTGCTGGTAGAGGCAGGTTTTTCTCTGTGGAAAAAGCTGGGCAGCAGTGCTGTTTGTGAATGTTGGTGGAATTTTCTAGTTGAAGTACTGGACAGTGTAGCCTGTGGATATAGGCTGCATTATCTGTCTTTGAATTCTCTCTTAAGTGTAGATGCAGGTCTGCATGGCTTGACAACTTAAGAGATTATTTTTATTGCTCCGGGGTCCACGCACATGGGCGGGACTATTCACTAGATTATGACTATACACAGAGATCCCCTACTACAGAATGGAGTAGTGTCAGTGGAGCAGAGGTTAATGGAGTAGAGCAGAGGGGGCAGAGCAAAGGGGGCAGAGCAGAGGGGGACAGAGCAGAGGGGGACAGAGCAGAGGGGGGCAGAGCAGAGGGGGGCAGAGCAGAGGGGGGCAGAGCAGAGGGGGGCAGAGCAGAGGGGGGCAGAGCAGAGGGGGGCAGAGCAGAGGGGGGCAGAGCAGAGGGGGGCAGAGCAGAGGGGGGCAGAGCAGAGGGGGGCAGAGCAGAGGGGCACAGACTTCAGTGGTAGAGTGTGCAGTGCTGCATAGTAGAGTGTCGTAGAGTGCAGTGGTGAAGAGTAGAGTGGCCTAGAGTGCATTGGTGCAGAGTGCAGTGGCAGAGTGGTGCAGAGAAAATGGACAGAGTGCAATGGTGAAGAGTGGCGTGAAGTGTTGTAGAGTGGTGTACAGTTTAGTGGTGCAGAGTAGATTGGTATAGAGTGCAGTGGCGTCCAGTGTATTGTTTACACTAAAGTGGTGTAGAGGGTATTGGCGTAGATTGCAGTGGAAGAGTGCAGCAGTATAAAACTGAGTGGCGAAGTGGTGTACAGTGGATTGGCAGAGAGTGGAATTGAGTGGTGTAGACTACAGGGAGAGTAGATCTTTTCAAAGTAGAGTGAAGTGGCGTTCAGTGGTGCAGATTATAGTGGTGCAAGAGCAGTGGTGCGGAGTAGAACAGAGTGGCGCTCAGTGCAGTGACGGAGACCGCAATAGTGTTGAGTGGCATAGCTTTCAGTGGCATAGAGTGCAGTGGAATAAAGTAGAATGTTGTAGAGTATAGTGGCGTAAATTGCAGTGGTGGAAAGTAGTTGGCATTGGTATAGTGGTATAGGGTGCATTATTTTGAGTAAAGTGATGTAGACTGAATTGCCGTAGAGTGTAGTGGTTTGGAGTAGTTTGGCATAGCGTACAGTGGTGCAGCATTGAGTGCAGTGGCGTGGAGTGGTGTAGAGTGCAGTAGCATAAAGTGCAGTTGCATAGAGTAGATTGTTTCAGAGTGGAGTAGGGCAGAGTATAGTGCAGGGTAGAGTGCAGTGGCATGGAATAAAGTGCAGTGGCACAGAGTAGATTGTTTCAGAGTAGAGTTAAGTGACAGAGTGGAGTGGTGCAGGGAAGAGTGGAAAGGGTTACAGTAATGGCATTGATTGCAGTGGTGCACAGTAGTTTGGACTGGTGCAGAGTGCAGTGGTGAAGAGTGCAGTGGTGCATAGTAGAGTAGTCTAGAGTACACTGGAGTAGAGAGGCATAGAGTGCAGTGGTGCACAGTAGATTCAAGCGGCATAGAGTGCAGAAGAGTGGCGTACAGTGGTTTAAAGTAGAACACAGTGGCTTAGAGTGGCATAGACTGCAGTAGCATAGTTGATTGTTTCAGAGCAGAGTGAAGTGGCATAGAGTGCAGTGGTGCAGAGTAGTGTGGAAGAGTGCAGTGGGTCTGAGTAGATTAGAGCAGCTCAGAGTGGATCGGTGTAGAGCTCAGTGGTGTAGAGAGTGCAGTGTTGCAGAGTATAATGTCAGAGTGCAGTGGTGTATAAAAGAATGGCGCAGAGTTCATTGGCGTAGAGTGGCACAGAGTAGAGTGGTGTAGAGTGCAGGCGTGCGAAGTTAAGTGGCATAAAGAGCAGTGGTGCAGAGTACAGTGATGCAGAGTAGAAAAGAGTGACAGAGTATAGTGGCTTAGGGTGATTTGGTGCAGAGTAGATTGGCGTAGAGTGCATTGGTTTTAAGTAAAGTGAGGCAGAGTGCATTGGTGTGAAGTGCAGTAGCAGAGTGCAGTGTTGCAGAATAGGGTGGCATAGAGTGGAGTGGCACGGAGTGGCAAAGAGTGCAGTAGTGTAGAGTAGTGTGGGGTAGAGTGCATTGGCATAGAGTAGAGTTGTTATAATAAATGTAGAAAATGAAGGCCCACTCATGTCAATGCAAGCATCAGCGGAAAGTTGTGTGCAAATGTACGTATGAAAAGAGAAATACAGGACTAAGCTATCTGCAATAGTATAATCAAAAAGAAGCACAAATGGAGTCAGGTCCCGGGGTGGTGGGAGGTAGAGACAAGTTTCAGTAGAATCGAGATGGAAGGTTACAGGCCTGTATTGTGAGAACAGGTCTCTCAGAAAATATGTAAGTTAAGTAGTAGACATGTAGGAAATAGAGCATTGTTAGGCTTTAAAGAGAAAAGCCAAGGGCAAGCGGTAGTGTAGAAGCGTAATTAAAATAACACATGCACATGTATTGCATTTCATAAACACATGATTAGCTTCTTTGCAAAAATTATATCTTTTAATTTAATGATGTTTTTAAGCAGATGCGTTATCAATATGCAAATATATGACGTATTTACGCTCCAACGCATATAAAAGAAACCCGCCACTTCCACTTTACTGTCTGACCTTCAGCGCGCATTATTTAACTTTGTACTATATTGCCAAAAGAAGTTGTGTGGTCTTTTTCTTTCATTCATTCAGGAACAGAGCGGAATGGAGTGCAGTAGGGCAGTGCAGAGTGGAGTGGTGCAGAGAAGATTGCAGTGATGGAGTGTGGAGTAGTGCAGAATGGAGTGTAGTGGCGTATAGTGGGGTAACTTGAAGTATGCATACAAGGTAGCATACTGCCATTACAGACAACACATCTTCAAATGAAAGGACCTTTAGATTTGCAATCACATACAGCTTTACTGCTAAATGTATACATCGCACAAACGATGTGTGGAAATGTCATCACCCAATGTATTGATTTGATCGACAGCACAGTTAATTTACAGACATTTAAATGTTGTTTGCTTGAGAAAAAAATAACATACAGTCTTCCTCAAGCATATTCCCCCTAGCTAGCATGATTGTCACATAAATTATTATTTAAAGGATTTATAAAGCAAGCAGCTACCCAACAGGGTTTCCCGGCGCTGATAGCGGGACAAGCGAGAATGGAGCTCAGTTGGCATTAGGCCTGACTAAAAAGAAAGGTCTTTAGCTTTTTTCGGAAAGCGAGGCGAGATTGACAATTACGGAGGTCTAGCAGAAGGAATTCCACAATTTAGGTCCCAGGAAGGAAAACGAGCAGCCTCCCATGCGAGTCAGCCATACTCTGGGGACTGAGAAAAGAGAAAGATTGGCCGATCTTAGGTTGCTAGAGGGTCGATAAGTCTTGACAAGATTGAGTATGTCCATGGGGGCCAGGCCTTGATGAGCTCTAACCATGTAGCAGAGAGCCTTAAACTCGATACACTTACTAACCCTGAGCCAGTGGAGTTGATGGAGCAGAGGGGAAGCAGAGGCTTGCCGAGGCAACCTAAAAAGTAGACGGGCTGCCTCATTCTGAATGAGCTGGAGACGGTGTACAGAGGTCTTGTCCACACCCAGATACAGTACATTACCATAATCCAGTCTGGAGATCACCAAGGCCTGCAGGACAGTACTCTGAGCAGCCAGTGGAATTAGCCAAAGAATTGTCTCTAACCACTTGAGTACCGCAAAGCAGGCCGAGGTGACTCCCGAGATCTGAGCAGCGAGGGAGAGCTTGCTATCGATGGAAAAACTCATGTTATTAACCTTAGGAACCGGGGTAGGCAACGGTCCCAAACAGACAGGCCAATGGCTGGCTCCCCAAAGCTCAGGATTGTTCCCCGAGGATGAGAACCTCAGTCTTAGAACCATTACTTAAAGCATTACTGGTCATCCACAAGGAGATGTTACGCAGACCAAGTTTAAGTAAGGAAGGATCCTGGTGTTGAGCCGGCGATAAAGAGAAAATAATCTGCGTTTCGTCAGCATATGAAATGATGGTCAACCCAGATTTTTCTGCAATGTCTGCCAAAGGGCAAACAGAGATCGAAAAGCAGAGGACTCAAGATTGAACCCTGCAGACGTCCAGATGTTAAGGCCACAGGACTAGATTTAGCAGTGTGAGAGAAAACTTGAAAGGAGCGATCCTTTAAAAATGAAATCAGCCACTGCAAGGCTACACCTACAATGCCAGCGCTCAAGGCAATCCACCAGAATAGAATGTGAGACAGTGTCAAAGGCAACGCTCAAATCCAGTAGGATGAGCGCTGCTGTACCCCCACAGTCAAGCTGCTGCCTAAGGTTCTACGTGACCCCCAACAGAGCCGATTCGGTACTGTGACCAGGACGAAAGCCAGACTGTGATGGATGAAATAGCTTATGTTTTATCACATGTACAGTGAGTTGAGAGTTCATGTGTTTTCCAATGCTCTGGAAAAAATGGAGAGGAGAGATATTGGCCTGTAATTTGACCAGCAAAGGGGATCCAAGCCAATCACCTCGAGGGCCAGCTCGTACAGGCATAAATCCGCTCACTTTGAAGTCAGAGAAGGAAAAATAAATGCCAAGCTACCTGGAAGACACAGCGTGGCAATTGACCTCTGTCTTTGAATGCACAGCAAATGTGCCAAGGTAAGAACAAGATTTTAATGGCTGTTTATACAAAAGAGAGTTTGTGGAACAATACAGTAAATCTGGTTTGGGCAACGGGAGGGACGAACTCGAGCTGGACAGCCTAAAGCAAATAAAGCCAGCAAATAGAAAGACACAGGAAAATGTGCGTTACAAACCACAAAGCCAAAAGTAAGCAAGGAGCAGAATGCACTCCTAGGCCAACTTTCTGAATGTCCCCAAGATGTATTTAGCAAACCTAAAAACTAACCATAGAGTGATACTGTATTTCACACATGAAAACCTTACTGCCGAAATAGTTTTATTAAACAAGCTCATTATGACAAGCGAAACCTTGTCACCATACCGAACCTTTGAACAGACATTATCAGCTGTACGTATTGTAGCTGTGAACAAGGTTTGGCACATGCCCAAAAGAGTACTCAGCCTTACCCCGCAGGCTAAAACTCTAATCCGTTCAGCAAGGGATGATGATTAACTGAGGAGAGGAGAATTTAAAATGTTCTGAGACTTCTGGAAAACTGATTTAATGGTGCTGGAACGGAAGAAAATATTTCTCAGTTTTTAATAATGTGTGCTTAAAATCATGAACATTCGTCATATGAATGAAAACATTTCACTTTACGAAATAGTATTTTCTGAACTTGCTAAGATGCACAAAAACTATACCTGACTCCATCCTAAAGGAAGAACCCTTCTTAGGGAAACAAGAATTAATTATATTAGCTGAAAGAAAGTGATATATTCAAAACTGCATTCTTTTGAGTTAAAATATGGCAGTGCAGACACTGTCTGGAAATGTACATGGTTCAGAGAACCACTTCATATTAGATGTGTAGTGATCACATTGTAGTGTCTAATGAAGAGGTATTAATAAGAACTGGAAAATCCAAAAGGTCCTACTTGCGCTTTCAGTTATGAATCCAACCTTTTGGATTTGTCAAGCAGGAGCAGAGAAGCTGCGAGGTGTGTTGAATCCTATCAGCATCACAGCAGCTCAATATGGTTGCCAGGGAGGCCAAAGGGTAGTTCTCAAACCACTAGAGGAAAGCTTTGACAGTATATTAACCATGGTGTCTTGCGGTGAAAAAATGACAAAAAATGAATGCATTATGTATGCAATGCGTGTATGAGATGAAGAACTTAATGGGACAAAGAGTGCGATCGTTGCCTGCCTATGCATTCACTGCAATGGAACTACTTTCTAAGTGGCAGAAAGATACACCAAACAGCCAATTGCATGATGTGAAAGATGGACTCTGTTCTAGGGTACTCCAAGAAGGGACTGATGCGGTATCATAGCAGTGGCAGAATGGGGCAAAGCAAAATGAAAATGTTGGTCTTCTAGGAGATGACCTTTGGTCTACTAGGGGATGCCCTTTGGTCTTCTAGGGGATGACCTTTGGTCTTCTAGGGGATGCCCTTTGGTCTTTCTCAGTTCGCAGGGAGTGTCCTTCTGCTTCCTACACTTCCTAGATTCTAGAACTGAGATCTAGACTGTAAGGTAGTAGAAAAAAAGCAAACTGGAATACCATTTTTTTTAAGAGGGGAAAAAACCCACGTATCAGGAAACAAAACTGTAGAAATAACAGGCCAAATCAGAAGGAAAAGAGGCAGGCTGGACAAGGTGCAAAGAAACGATTGAAATAAGGCAGTAAGAAACACCCACTGTAAGCAACTGGCTGGAACAAGCATTGTTTAAGGGCACTGAGTACTCCTGATCTCCTTTTATGTTGCAACAGGTTGAATGACCAGTAAACAGGAAAGAGGAAATGCAATGTCTGTTTGTTTGGGCTAGTCTATTCAAAGGAATTCTTCTAGGTATCCTTTACACAAAGGAGATCCAGTCCTAAATTCGCAAAAGGAAGTTTACTCTCTTCCCACTGGGTGGGCCTTCTTCGCACGCATCATGCAGCGCCTTTGGATCCAGCACAATGAGCATGGAAGAGAGACGCCGCCGGTGTGAAGATCCACCTCACTTGCGTCACTCTCTGCCTTAGCGCAGGCATAAGAGGTGGAGCATACGCCCACTCTATGTATACTTTCAATAACCGGTGTGCAAACAGCTCTGATGTCTACACATACTTTCAAAATATGTTTCAAGACACTTTTTGAATGGTGTACTAACAGGAATGTGCTGGATTCAAACAAACTGTAGCAACTAGACAATCTCTCTGTATGAATGTTCTTATATTAAGTGACGCCATGGGGTGGTGTCAAAATACTAAAACCTAAACAATGCACATAAACAGAAATCTACCGAAGCCCTACTGCCCACTTTACTAACGGCCCATTACCCACAAGCGATAATTCACTCACTCCAGCCAAGCCGCTCAAAGGGCTCTTTGGACACTGCTCCACAGCTACCTTCTGCTGGTACCTTGCGCAAAGGTAGAGCTTCTAACAAATACCCTCAGCTGAGTGTCAGTAACCTTTCAAGCGTTAATGCTTTCTTTTAGTTTCGATCGCGCAGCAGAGCTATGTGCAACAAACATGCATACAATATAAGGAAATAAATACAGTATTAAAAACATTACATGAACGTTACACGAACTTTCGAAAAAAAGTAGACACCATCAGGACATTACTGCACCAAATAAAGTACCATTCAAAATAATCAATCACACAAAAAAGGAAAATGCTAATAAGCATAAACTTAGATTGCAGAAATGGAAGTAAAATTTAATTAAACTTTAAACTTAAAATGTATCTTGGAAATGTTTAGCAAATTATTTGATTTGAAAAATGCATAAAGTTTCTTAAAGATACAAACGGAGTGATGGTGTTCTCATAGATGTGCTTTCAGACCACAGGTAGAGGCCAAAGTTGTCAATGCATCCCCGCTGCACAGTTCAAAAACATATAACCGCGCCAGAAAGTACAAATGGAAACATTTTTGGTTTTAGATTGTCGCAGGATATTCAATGTAATAATCATGCACATAAAATGTGTGTCTAGATAAAACGTATCGATTACTAAGCAACATTCGTTTCAATTTTCAAAACGGGTAAATTGTCTCGCAGTTTTTGATAAACAATTTTCAGCTTCGATATCTAATAAAAACTCAGAATATTCTCTAGTGGCTCTCAAATTTTCAGATGATGTGGGTGAGAGTCAGATGGCTACACTCCTCCATGCAATAACATGGGCCCTAGAGCAAGGAAAAAATGCCCCCCACGGCTGCAGTATGAAAGATATAATATAGCAATAATTAGGGTTCAGTGGAACCCTCTGGGCCCCAGTGTCACTGCACCTGCTGCGCCAATTGAAGCTAAGCCCCTCTGCAATAAGCACTCTTGAAAATTCAGCGAGTGATACAGGCATCAGGCAGAATTGATAAATTCCCTTCTATAATTGTTTGATGAATTTTAACCACTGAGATCTGAAGGTTGCATAGAAATCATACAATTAGTTAGTTACTGGAAGAACATTCTGCCTGAATTGCAACCATTAGCTCAGTGACACTCTAGTCGGCGATTTAAATTGTATGCATACAATAGCGTCATAACCTCCGAGTTCAAACCACACAACCAAAAAACGTACACGTGAAAGTTATGGGTACTGAAGTCACGATACAGTTTCAAAATATGGCAAATTATAGATATCAACTGGGTGCGATAAATGGGGGCACCCTTATGAAAAGTGTCTTGTGAGTGGACAGTCAACAATAATAATGGTGAACACCCAACAAAAGCAGCAAATACCACAGCTCCTTTTATGATTGAATAAAGATAAACACAAGATGTGCCCCCCTGTCATCTGGCAGTCAAGTATTTCTGGCTCAAACTGTAATGTTTAGATGTCAACCTTGGCAAATGTGGAGAAACTAATATGGGTTTATATTATTATTCACCAAAAAACGAAACACATTTGGCATGAAAAATATGCACTTTTGTGAAAGCAAGGTCTGTTTACTTTCAACTTGTCTTTCACTGGGCTAAGGACTTGAACAGCACGAACGGTCACGATGGAGTTTTTATCTTTAGGTAACATACATTTAGATCCATAAATTACGCCATGAGCAATTTATGCACAAAAATGTCTACAAACATTGTCAGAACATATCCTTTTTCAGACCACATTGTATTTCTATAGCTTATAACTGGGCTTTGTATAAAAACACAAAAGGGAATTAAAATACCCTTTATAATACACAGGTCGTTCCTTAAGGTATAGGGTTGCAAAACCTAAATTAGAATTTTAGAATAAAATACATGCATAAAATTGCTTCAAATATACGGAATGTCCTGAAACAATGTGTGTAAAATGAATTTCTATGTGTTAAAAGTTTACAAAATATATTTTTGCAAAAGGATTCCAGCACTGAAAAGTAAACTGTATTGGTGTTATCCTTGATCAACAGGTTCCACCTGGGTTCCTCCACACCAAAGATCAATTTCAATCATAGACTAAAAAAAGAATAAGGATTTAATAATTGAAAATCACAGACCAAGACAATTTGGAAAGTATTCAGCAAATTGAATTTTACTCTTACACGGGTTGTATTAAAAAAATCGATACGGTCACATAAGTAAGTCTACAATAAAATATAAGTCATACTGCATTGTATCTCCAAAAATCACTTACTGCAAGAAACCAAATCGATCTGTGACTTTGTAAATAAGGTAGTCTGCATCTTCCCAAGGCTCAATCTTTGCACCATCTCTTCCCTAAAATGACAAAAGGAGAAATGGTCTTGCGTCACAAAATGCTGACCAACAAACTATGCTGATAAACCTTCTTTGTGTACACCATCAGAAGGCTGCATTGTGATTGGATGAGGAGTCAGAGGGAGCACAGGTGTAGCACTCCCCAGACATTGCATGACAACTTCTGGAGAAAGGAACAGCAAAAAGAATTTCATATTTCCCACCAACAGCTGTACGTACCTATGTTGTCCATGGGCAAGCAGATAGACCAATAGGGGAAGTCATTCAGTCTGAGAGGACAGCTAACTGCTGCTCTCCAAGGCCAGGTAATCTCCTGACCTTGCCTTCAGCTGTCAAGAATTGCTGGTTTTGGAGCGGGTATGAAAGGAACAGGGCATCTGAGAAGGGAGCTACCACATGTAAATCGACTTAGTCAGTTGTACCACCGGTGGCGAGAACTAATTAAAATAAATAAAATAATATAGTGGCTACTCTTATGGGGTCTAGCCACACAGATATTTACTGGAGACTGGTCTAAATAAAACTTTGCTTCAGTTAAAGAGAACATCTGTACCACTGGGGATTTCGGGGTACTCTTTAGAAAGCTTTATGAATAAATGTTAAAATCTAGCATGAAAAGGGGGCATCCATACCTTGAGCCACTTTTCAAAAAGTCATAAAAGGATGACACCCCACTGCAACATTTTAAATACATATGATGGGGTACACCTCAGTCATGGCTGAGATTCAGAGTGCTCTTAAAAGATAATTATTTTCTTCAAAACAAAGTAAATACTATGCATGGCTTCCGTTGGAAGTCTGTATCGCACATAATCTGACTGAAACCAGGTTAAGAGTGACTTAACAATGGGAAACAAGAGTTGTTTCACACTGTTCTTACATTTCCAGAGCAAGTCCTTGCTTCTACTGTGCTCTCCCATCCAGGTCTGTTGTGATGCAAGAGAGGTGGCATCTGGCAGTCTCACTTGCCTTACTTCCGTCACTCCTGGGTCTCAACAGACCCAAGGGAGGTGAAAGAACAATTAGCGTGCTCTACTGCAGCCGACCACCATATTCCTTTTCAAACGCGGGTTTCTGCAGACCCACACTGAAAGGGAATTAAAATCTCTGCTGACAACACTATAATAGATCCACTTAGCACATCTCTGACTTGATGCTCAAGAAGAGCAGAGAGCATGGCTGCAGACAGAAGGATTGGCGTGGTGAGGGTGGGTGACAGGAGACCAAGTATAGTATATTTTTTGGGTTGGGGTGTGGGGTTTGGAGAGAGATAGAAGAGAGGGAAGTAGGGTAAGTGGCAGGGGACTAGGTATGTTTTAATATTTGGGGGGGAAGAGGAGGGATGAGGGTGGTATGGAAGGGTGGCATAACATTAGGTCTTTTTTCTGCAGAGGGTGATGGCAGTGGGTGGTAGGATGCAATTCTTTGCGTTTTGAGACAGGGAGGGGAAGATACGTTATATGTGACTTCCCGTTTCTCTGCCCAAGCACAGCAGTTGAAACCATGCACAGATAATTTGGGGGTGGGGGGGAATAGAACATAACTTTAATTAAAAAGTGGACAAGGGGGATTTTTTCACCAAAGGGTTCTTAGTGATATTACAGACAACTCAAGCTTTGCTCTCGTCTATCTGATGCCACTCAGACCACCATCTATAATTCTATACGTTTCATCCGGACAAACTAATAGAATGGGCTTTATGGAGTAAATTTTACAATCTAACTTTTTATGGTTGATATATAAAAAAAAAACAATCCAGAGCTAAAGTAATGATATTTTTTAAGTTTAAACATATTTTATTTTTTGCAATCTTTTTATTGACCTTATTTTCACACAGATTTGTCATGTTATTCAAATTACAATGTTCAAAGATCTGTAGTCATCTGCGCATCACGTTTCTTTTATTACCACATGCATTGTATGATCACATACACAGTACAGAGCGAAAAAACAAGCCTAACTTCGTCCCCACCTTGGCTACAGTGCAGTCACACTCCTCCAAACGGCTTTCTTCGGTTCTCACTGGAGCTGCACATTTTTCAAATTGACAGTCTCATCTGGCCCATTGCATTTAATTCTTACCCCACCTTGGTTCTGAGCCCAGTTTATAAGTAATGCATCGTCCATAACAGACACTTGTTAAATCCTACCAGACTGTACCTCCTGGATGTCCCCTCCCCGTGGGCCATCTACCCCCTCTGTCTCCATTTCATACTCTCCCGTATCCCGAGACATAATGCCCAAAAGAACTGCCCACTCTATTGAACCCTCCTCCAACTTATTGTTTCTGCGGGTCTTTTTCATATACACTTCCTCCACCTAGGCCCATGCCATCATATCTTTGTGCTACAGTTCTATGGAGGGCGTCCTCAGGCTCATCCATCCAATGGCCACCCTCCGCTTTGCCAATGCCAACTGCAGGAATTTCCAACATATCCTGCCCTCTCTAGGTGTCTTAACAATACCCAATAGCCAGACCTGTAGGGTAGCCGCCAGGATCAGCCTGGTCACCACCCTCATTCGTTTTGCCACCTCATGCCAGTATTGTAGGATCACCCGGCATTCCAATGCCATATGGAAAAATGATGCACCATCTTCCCCACACCTAGGACAGGTTGCTCCCCTCCCCACATATATTCTGCTAAATCTGCGGTGTTCTGTACGTTCAATGCAAATAGTTAAAGTCTGTCAGTCTAAAGGGTGCATTGCAGGACACCTTTCGTACCAATTCATATGTTGCACTCCAAACCGTATCTTCTAAGGGGGCTCCTAAATCTTCTTCCCATGACCTTCTGACAGGGATTTCCCTCATTCCTCTATCCTCCCGTAATGTTCTGTATAGAAAGGTGACCATATGCCGCGTAGTACCCTCCGTTAACAAGAGTTGTAAGGTGGCAGACTCCTTCGGGAAGTCCGTCCATATTTCTCTCACTGTATGTGTTATTTTAGAATATTAAAAGAACTGGCCCTGTGTCACCCCAAATGTCTCCTGTCCCCCTCAAATGTCAGACATGTCTCTACTGGGTATAAGTCCCCTAGGGTGACGCAGGCACCCTCCCTCCATGTCTTGAGCTATATGACAAAACGGCAGCAGCATCCAAATATCTAGGTCTCTGGTGAAGGGTGGTTTCTTAAACACCCTCTTAATTATTCGTTCCCATATCTCTGCCATTTGACGTATGAGCTATGGGGTTCCCTTGAGGACCCGGTTTCCCAGCATGAGTAATTCTATGAAGGAGAGCATTCCATGCATTCCCCTCAGCAGTCTTTTTTCACCATTGCCGTCTTCTGTCACCCATTGTGCCTCGTATTGCAGTTTGGGGGCATAATACAGTTCTAAATCTGGGAGACCCATCCCTCCCTCTTGTGTGTCACGTTTAAGCTGTGAAAGTGCAACACTACTCCTCTTTCCCGCCCACACAATTGGTGTCAAGAGGCTGTCCAGTTTCCGAAATAAGCTGCAAAGTTTAAACATATTATTAAATATATGATAGCCTAAAAAGCAACAACAGCATTCTTGAAATACATAAAATCAAAAACACACAAGCACAGATTGACAATTAAATGAACAAGGCAACTAGACATACTACAATGCTATGAGCCCTTACGGAAGGCAAAAGTAAAAAGTTCTGTGATGCTTTTTAGGTCTCGGCTCGAAGGCTGCGCTTGCGCAGTCTCGATCCGAGATTTAATGACTTGGAGAAGAGGGGCTTGAACCCGCCCCTCTTCTCCCCTGTTCTCCATTGGCTGGCCTCTTGAATGCTGGCCAGCCATTGGAGAAGAGGTCCGTCATTCCGATTAGGCCCCGTCCTTTTCGGATCGGGGGCGTGTTTTTTGCAGAAAGTCTAATTATCTCCTCCAGCCAATGGCAAGAGGAGATAAAAGCAAAACACGCACCCGAATCCGAAAACGCCACTGCGTTTCTCCGAGGCATTTCTGCTCTGCCTCGGAGAAAGGCAGTGGTGTGCTTGCCTTTTGCTCTGCCTTGTTTTTGCCTTGATCTGTTTGACTTCTAAGAACTTCCTTTTCACGCCCAAAGGTAAAGCTGCTCCGACGCCGCTCTCGCTCTCAACTGGGTGGATAAATTCAAGGGGGCCGCAGGTGTCCCAGCAGGGGCCTAGACAGAGCTCTATGAACGCGGCAGGCCCGTCCTTGAATGCCTCCAGTGGAGACCAGCCTTCACGGGACCCCCGCGCCCTCCCCCGCTGCATGACAATGGCTTCCTGCGCAGCCCTTAACAAGCCAAATGTCTGCATTTAAACACGTACATTTCAAACGTTTCCGGCAGGGAATATTGGGGGTTGCAGCTTTGGAAATGTTTCAGAATTGTAGATAAGTGGGGTGGGGTTTATTTATTGGCAAAATTGCAGTAAAATGAGTGGCCCAGTCTGGCGATCTCCAAAGATTTGCTATCGGTTGGTCGTACACAGTTTGTGAAAGAGATAAGATTCCAGCGAGTACACTGCTTGTTGTGTAGTGAGCCTGTCTCTCCCCAGTGTTTGCCCTGTTCTCCCCCTCCCCTGCCCCTGTGGCCCCTCCTCCGGGGCTAAGCCGGCTGTCTCTCCTCCCTCCACGGCTCTGTCTCTCCTCCCCCAGAGCGGTCCCTCCCCCTCCTCGCCCCCGTATCAGGTTTACGGAAAAGCGGAGTCAGAGGAGCTCAGGAGTGCGAGAGACATCCGAGGGGGTAGAGACCCCCAGAGAGAGACACGCGGGGGTAAACACTTAAGAGAGAGACCACCTTCTCTCTGAGGGACACCCTGAGCGTGAGAGAGACGAGGGGTCTCTGCCCAGAAATTCAAGACCCCTGAACAAAGTTCGGACATCCGACGAGAGAGAGGACGGACGAGACTCCTGGGGAGAAAGAGAGGGGGAGAGAGAGAGAGAGACTGCGGAGGTGAGAGAGACCGCAAGAGAAGCCCACGCTCCAGAGGAGACAGACATATCGAAGCATATCTTGGAGTTCGACTGAGGGCAGGTGCGACCCCTGCGGCGAGAGAGACCTACACCCATGTGCAACCTCTAAAAGTGAGGTGAGGCCTTAAGGCGCTATACACCTGCAGCCAGAGGCATTGGAAGATGGGGAGAGACCGCTCGAAGAAGAGACAGTCCAAGGAAGAGTTAGCCTGAGGAAGAGACATCCCTGGGGGAGACAACTCGACCGAGAGACAGCCTGACGAAGAGACAGCCCGAAGGAGAGACAGCTCGAACGAGAGACAGCCTGAGGAGGAGACAGGGGGAGAGACAGCTCGAACGAGAGACTGCTGGGGGAGAGACAGTCCAAAGGAGAGACACCCAGGGCAGAGACAGCTCGAACGAGAGCTTGCTGAAGGATGATTGACCCTGGGAGAGCCCCGGCCGGAGGCTGAGACAGACCCCGCCTCCGAGGAGCTCCCGAGACACCGCCGACGAGCCCCGGGGCCCAGGGGCGAGACAAGCGGGGAGACCCCCCGAGGAGGATGTTCTCCCGGGGCTCCAAGAGACGCACCTCGGGCAGACAAGGGGAGAGTGTGGCTGGGGCCGGAGGTGGCAGAGGCTGATACGGGGTAGTAGGGGCTGTAGGAGCAGGGCCGCGAGTGACGTCACTGGGTTAGAGGTGGGAGTGGAGGCTTCAGTGAGCTGCACTCACCCAGGGCACTGGAGTTCTGCAGCCGCTGCTTTGTCCACGTTATGTTATGTTTATAAAGCGCACGCAGACGGTTTCTTGGCGCTAAGCCACATAAATGTACATTTGCCGCACTGGTGACTGGTCACATAACCCACAATCAGCTGCATAATTAAGATTTCAACACAAACTTGTTTCTAGTACGCAGGTAACCAGGAGTTGGCCTAACGGCTACGGCGCTAGGCCGGGGAACTGGGTTCGAGTCTCGGCAATGACGCTGAACCTCCTGTGATTCTGGGCAAATCACTTAATCTCCCCGTGCCTAACAAAACAATGAATGTGTGTCCTCATGTAACGCAACGGGTGCTTGTGTAAAGCGCTCCGATACCTGATTGGATTCGGGTCAAGATCGCGCTATATAACAAGCATTTACAATGCAATGGTCTCGGCATTGGTAAAATTAGAGCTATTGGCATTGCTCATGACATTATTTTTGTTTATGTTTTGGTTTTTTAAACATTTAAAGAAACTGCATTGTCATGAGCAATGCCAATAGCTCTAACTTTAACAATGCCGAGACCGTTGCATTGTAAATGTTTGTTTAAAGTGCTACCGAGATGATAAATTGCTCGCAGAACTAGACAAAAAAAACATGGTGCAAATTTAGACAACTTCCTAATCACTAAACACAAATTATAGCACTTTAACTGTTTAAACGCATTCGGCACTGATTTGAATCTGCACCCCCTAAACGCTTAACACTTTACACCATGTAACTCGGAATCTATAGGCATTTAAAGAAATTATTTCGAACAAACATGGATTGATAAATTAGGTAAAATGGGACCGTGAGGGTGCGTGAACTACAATGAGGCTTTACTGACTGGACAGAAATCGGTCCCCGAGGACTTTAAACCTTCGGAACAAGTACAGATTCTGGCATGTCCAAACTACGTTAAGCGCACCCGTAACTAGGATGCTGTTGACATAATAAATGCAATTTTCTTTGTTTCTCTTGAAAACCGTGCACACGGGGCACAGTGTTTTCACCACGATTAACACCAAAATCTCCTGCAAATAAAAAATATGTGGTCGGTATCACTGAACCTACGTGACCTACGCTCTCTTTTCCCGCACTGCGATCACAATTAAGCTGCTTACTTAAACGGACGTGTGCTCCCCAACCTTTCCAAATAAACCACAAAAATGAATACCAATTAACAATAGAATATCTTGTATGTGCCATGTACGTAGGTTCTTGAATATGGTTTTTAACATAACTGCTTCACGAATTACATAGAACCTATGATCTAAGATTACAGAAAGCATTATTAAATACTGGAATTTGTATCGTATAGAAAGAAGTATTTCCATTGTTATTAAATGTTACAATGTTCAAACAATATATCACAAATTGATTATGGGCCCTTTCTCATCTCACCCCAACCTTTTTCCCTTTCTACCTAGCTCACTTTTCTTATATTTACCTAAATCTTTTCCCAAATATTGAACTCCCATCCCTAAAGTATAGAGCTGCATGCCATGGCCAAGCACACCAATAAGTACACAGGCAACGTAGTCACTTACTTGGATTCTGCATTAACCCTGGTCGTAGTTTGCGTAATAGCCCTACGCAAAGTGCACTACGCAAGCTACGCGAGCTGCGTAGTGCGGTAGGGAAAATGCTGTTCGCACTGATTGCACAGTGCCGGATGCTTGTCCGCACTGTGCAATCATTGCAAACGGCATCTTGCACAGTGCAAGCGGTCGTTTTCTGCTGCTCGAGTAGATTTGTACTCGAGCGGCAGTTTTTTCAATGAGGACTGGTAGTTTCTCATCGCGAGCGGTCGCAAGCATACGCGACCACTCGCAATGGGAAACCTGACCTCCCCGCGTTGAGAATCTCGCCGGGAGGTTTATTTTCCACGCTCGCGATCGGCAACTTGATGTTGCTGATCGCGAACGAGGAAAAAGTCTCGCTGGAATGTCATTTTGCTCGCTCGCGGTCGGCAACTTGACATTGAGTACCGCGAGCAAGCAAAAAATGCCCTCTACGCGTTTTTGCACTGTGCTATGTGCAATTCGCGTAGCGCCTAGTTGCACAAACTATGCAAACTACGCGAGCGTAGCATAGTCCTACGCCCAGGGTTATTCCGCATGCACTAAAACCCATGCTACATTTTTGAATAAAATGAAGCACCTTGATTGGAGACATTTACATGTACGCTTGAGGGGAATAGACATCACCGTTGACGGAGATGCACCCAGCATATTTAATCTCCTTTTGAGATAATAAGAAAATACACTATTCAGTCTGAATGGATCCTGAATTCCTCACTTTCTCTCATGTCATGTATGGTGGTGGACATACCGGTTCTTTTAATTAAACCAACAACTTACTGCAATCAACACTGTTTGTATCATTGCAGCCTTGAGAAAGATACACGTGTCGGCTGCCCACAGAACACTACTACTGCGTGTAAATACCCATTGGAATAATTTATGTTGGAAGAAATACTGTGTAAACAACTACTAATAAAATGAAAATCTCAGAGATTAACAAAGGAATCCGAGCATTTCTCATTTTTTAGGTAGATACACTTAACCTTCTCTACAAGAAGCACCACACTGCCTCAATAACCTCAACAAGGAGGCTTAGGTGAACAAAGAGTCAGATGAATAGAATCACAAGTTCCATAGGACTCAGAAAGTCAGTAAAGCAGACATAAGCCCCACAGAAAGCACAGGGGAAATAGCAAGAAGCCATGGATCATATAAGGTTGAGTACTGTAAATGAACCCCCTCAATGGACAGGATAATGCTAGAAGAACAGATAACATCTGGTGCAAGACAAAACCTTGGAGGTCCGTTAAGAGGCAACTAGTCCAAGAAGTCTGTGAGACACTATCAAAGTCATCTGCCCATTTAATTGTGGGAAGGAAACCTGAAAACCACCACAACCTAGAGGAAGCAAAGCAACCTAAAAGGAACAAGAGGAAAGATCACAGGCTTGCAACCTCACAGGTGAGGGGAACCACACAGTGCAAGACTCAATTCTTCAGGTTTCAAGAGACACATGCCCCTTCAGTAAAGGCTGAAGTTCAACTGTACCACAGTGATTGAGGAAATCACGATTAGGGCGACTGGAGTCACAGAAGAAACCACCAGCAAGATGAAACAGGATCATGGCTACTACTGGAATAGAACACACAGGTCAGAAACTCAACGACCTCAATCGGAAGGCCACAAGTGGTACATACACTGAAGGTGCCTGGCAAAAAAGACAGCAGCCAAGTGGGCTTGTACGGCCAAGACCAATACCTAGCAAAAATGTGACTACCGCAAACCTCAGGGCCACAAAAAAGTAAAAAAATGAGGCTTCCGTTGTAGCGTAAACGTGTTGGGCCTCATAAATTTTAATAGGTCAAATATTTATTTCAGAATAACCTCAGCTACCACACTAATCCCCTTAGGTCCTCCGATGGATCTTGTTCTGTGCTGAAAGGGACCAGAATACTTAGGGGATGGACAATTATCATATATGGACTTGGAATAACATAATAGTTAAAATTCATTTCCTAATAGAATTTCTCAGATTAAGTCTCAGATCAGCAGAGTAATTTATCTCAAATTTTATCTTGATCTAATTTCAAATGATTAGCATATCAATCCAAGTTTATGAATTGAAAGATTTAATAAGCATTAACAAACTGTGAAATTCAATCTGAAGGGAGTTATCTCCCTCAGCCGAGGGAGATTATATACTAAGGGCGTGAGTCTATAAGAAGCAAATACCTCTCATACAAAACCTATGGATGAAAGTTCAGTAAATCACCAATTGACCAGTTCCAGTTCATGAACAGGATTGTCTGCCCCTGTCCGTACTGCAGCATCAATGCCACAGCTGTTGTCGGAAATCTTCCAGCTGGAAAGATTTCACTACACAAGCATACCAGCCGGCAGAAAACGCAGTATTTCGTCACAGTTTCCGTTGTTTCTGGAAGTACAAATCGTCAATCTCTGTACGGAAAAATGGATAGATGGGAGATGGACAAGATAGGTACCGCCCCTGTCCAGAGTTTGGGCAATTATACTTAATCGACTTCTGTTTTACATTCCATGACAGAACCAAATTTGTCAGCCCACTCTGTCCCATTGTCAGTTTCAGTAGGATGTAAATGTAAATTTGATACTTGTATAGCGCACTACTCACCCGCAAGGGTCTCAAGGCGCTTGTACGAATACCGCTGTGGAACCCATCCTGGCTTTCCCTGTGAGGTGTCCACTCCTGGGCACCCCCAAGGTGGAGGCCAGGCATCCTTAGCGTTGTGGGGGCCGTTGTGGAGATTAAGCAAGCTATTGCCCAGAGTTGCAGAGTGGGACTCCATGATTGGAATAGGCACCGAGGCGAGAATTATCAGGTCCGTGGAATTTTTTGAGCCCAAGACCCGCCGAGGCGGGGAATTGAACTCTGGTCCCGGGCTAGACCTCTGCATCAGGGTCTGCCGCTCTAATCATTGAGCCACACTTCTCCACTTCTCCAGGATGAGATGATATAGTAGGTAAAAGTATACAATTCCAGAATAATTAGGTAATCCATTACTTTGCATTTTCCTTAAAACCACTGTACTTTAGTTATACGATTGGTTGCGATATTTAGGAAGTAGGCGAGTTCATGTTCTCATCCTTTGTCAGCTTTTTCCCAAGCATGTGCTATAGGCAGTAACAATTTTATTGCAAGTCTAGTCAAGTTAAGCTACAAACATGAAAGGAATCATTGAGTGTTAGAGCACAAGTAGAAACTTTACGAAAGGTTCCCATAGGCTTCAGTCTATTCAATTCATAAGTTCATGCTAGGAAAGAAAAGGAAGTTTTGAGGCCTTCATGAAACAAAGGCTGTGCACGATAAATTTGTGCTAAAATATGAATCTCACATTATTGAATACAATGCATTAGTCCTCCAATTCGTCAGATTAATGATTTGCATATACATCATGCAAGTATAAAGTACCTGTAATTAAAAAAAAAACATTTTAACACTTCATTATTATTTAGCATATTCATTTGCAAGTCTCTTTTCACATTATAGATTAATGTATCATTCAGGATGCGAAAGCACATTTAAATGAAACCTTTACATGGCACACATTATTATAGCATCCGTTTTCTCATCAATGTCAGTGCTAACATTTACACATTCTAATGTTAATTACCATTTTCTTAACACATAACAGTTTTCTCCTTTATAGTTTTTTCTGTGTTATTGTTTATTACGTTCATATACGTATAAAGTAAACATCAATATATTTATTAAATTTTACATTAGCTTATACGATGCAGTATAGAAATTAAAATTGATTTGTGCGTTTTTCTTAAACGTGGTAACCTAACACACATTTGTCATGTTCGTAAATTAGTGTCACAAATCCTTTTCCCAGGGTGAATTCATAAAGATAGATAAAAGATAACATCCATTCTCTTATCACTCTCGAATGCAATGGATGTCAGACCATCTTCACGAAAGGAAGGACACCCTACCTGGATAGAGGCTTTGTATATGAAAGTTACTGACTTTGCCAACTGTAGATGTATCTGAAACCCACTTTGATTTGAACATACTCTCAAGCAGACAAATTACTATAGCAACAGCGGGGACTGACCCCTTAACCTTCAGGGTGGAAGTCTGAGATCTTAACCAGTAACGTTTCCAGGAAGAAGAAACCACAATGAGTAGGCTACAATGTCGCTTCAAGGAACGCAAGGCAGCAGCATATTTTTAAAAGATCCATGAAACCTCCAGTGATTGAGTAGACATTCAAGAAGATACAGGAGTAGTGGGACAGAGGAATCTGAATTCTAAACATTTTTAACCTGAGAGTCATAGACCTACTACCAGGTCAAGAAAGACTCTTGGGAACAGTAGTTGAAACCCACTGCTAAGTCCAGTGCAGCCGGACAAAAACCAGGGAACCTATTGCAGCATAGCCAGCAGACTAAGAAAGAAGGACCACAGCGTCCAACCCACAGAGAGGCACTGCCTCCGAACCCGGCTTAAAGACCTGCCCACCAGAACCTGCACTAGAGCAGGTGCCCGTTTACCTAATGGCCCCACACAGATCTTGCTAAAGTGTACAAACGGAACCGTCCCGAGGGTCTGAGAATGATAAAGTGCCACCAAGAGCCTCTCACACAGAGGACGAGGTAGTTAATTCACACAGGAAGCAAGAGAAAAAGTCTTCAGCCCTCCATCCAGTCTGGCAGCCCAATGCCATTACAGGGGTCTCTAAGCACAACAAGGGCAGGCATTAGACCGAGTGCCCAAGAAAGAATTGGAAAAACAGGAAGTTCAGGCAGCGTCCAACTTCTGCCTTCAAATAAGAGAATACAGGCAGGATGGCTCACAATAACAGGCAAAGACAGGAGGGGCAGCACCCACGGTCATGCTCACCAGCGCAGACAGCCATTAGAGTCTCTGTGTTTAAGGATGCTATGCTAGTTGAAGGTTCTGAGACCCTCCGACCCAAACACCAAGCCTAGCAAGAATCAGAGCCGGTCTCCGACGAGGGGCCAAAACAATTCACCCGCTCTTGTCCAATCCCCCTAGCAGGACCTCCGGGAGATGAACCATGCAGTTAGCCATTACCCTCACACAGTTCAACAGACGCAGCATCCCTGCCATATTCAATACCGTCCATCCGCACAGGCAGACGCCTAAAAAAAACACATATCACATCTTAAGGAGGGGGATGAGGAAAGGAGATGTAAATCGATGAAAATATTATACTAATCCAGGACTCCTCAGATGGAAATGAGGTAACAGTGTATTTGTAAGAAAGGCAAGGAAACTCCATAGTAGTAGAATCAACCTCTCCAGATGCAAGAAGATCGCTACATGCACATTACGTTAAGCAATAACACAAGCACAAAACTCAACAGAAACAATGACTATTACTGACATATGAGACGAAAGACAAACATAGGCAACAAATTTAAGTAGTACTTTTGTTCTTTGTCCTAACTTACTACAGTAGGTTTCAGCCACCTTCACATTCCCATAGAGCACTGACTGAAAAGGAGGGGACAATCTTGTATGTATGAAGGGCACCATGCCTGTTTGAGCAATCAAGTGTTAACTGCATGTATCAGTACAGAAAAGCGAAATTGTTCTGCTGTGATTTACTTTTAGTTTTCTCCAACTAAATTATAATGCCAGTTAAAAATAACACCCAATACTATAAAAAAAAGTCTGACATTTTAAAACAGAATAAGTGCCAATCATTTTACATTTACAATTACATATACTAATAATTTACAGATGAGCACAACACATGTCCGTCGTTTAGTTGGAATATTTTGATTACATTATGAAAAGAATAAAAGAGCTGTGCCTGATTATGTGTAACTTTCATATAAAAACATTTCTGCTTTCCTCGCCATTGCCCTCTTTTGCACACCCCTTCCTTATCCCACTGTCAACCTTTTGTTTCCCAAGTGCCTCACCCCTCGATTTTCCTCTCCTGTTTTGTCCTTAACACTTCCTCTAAACTGCCTCTCACCAGTCTCTTGCAGTCTTTCTCCTCTCTCATGCACTATCTTCTCCCACTTGCTTACTATCTCCTTTACCATGTCTCACCACAACCCCTCCCAGGCGTGCGAGTTCCCCCTCCTCCCTGGCCACACCATGCATCCTCCCCGCTTCAGGGAACCACAGTTTATGGTGCATAAAGGCTACAGTTTATTTAAAAACGTGGATCATACATTTTGCAACTTACTGGTTGGTCATTTGAGACACTTGTCTGATTGCTACATATCACACTTACCAGTCAAAACATTGTCGCAATAGTTTTACCTCTATTTCTGGCATCTTGTTTCGAGGGCTTTTACCCGCAGTACTTCCGGGATTCCCGCCGCCGGTAGGGGTTTCCTGCGGCCCCTATCTGGCCCGGCTTTGCCTCCCCGGCCCACGTCACATCTCATGTTGACTCCCCATCTCCTTTGACTGGCTCATGTGTGCCAAGCCTGTTCCTCCTCGTCTCCCAGTGGCGTAACACTAAATTATAGCCCCCCCCCCCCCCCGACGAATGAGGGGGAAGGGGGGGAGGGGGGACCAGAGTCTCCCATATCTCACAGACACTCATAGATCTTTTGCTGACTGGGGAGCCCCCTGCATCCCAGAGGCTGCAGGGACTGCGTTACGCCCCCCTGTTCTCTCCTCTGATGTTTCCTCTTATTTCTCATCTCTCCCTAAACTCTTTTTTAGTAGCGCAATTTTCCAATTTCACAGAAAATATGTTTATTGCATCAGTATGCAAATAAGATTTTCATTTACATAATATCGGTTGGTGTCTTAAGCCATTCTCGCTCTCTCGCCTGACTCGTCGTGTGGAGATCTGATATTTTTAGGCTTGCTCCAACAACCTTATCCCCCTCCCCCTAGGTGAGGCAGTCGGTGTACGGGAACTGAGCAGGGCAAGGGGGCAGCATACCAATAGACACCTGCTCCATTTGGGGTGGGTGTGTGTGTGTTGTTTTACTGCCCAAATGCAAAGCATCGTGCATTCTAATTTTGGTGTGTATGTGAGATCAGATCCCGGCACTCCCGTTTTTGACTGCACATGTGCAAGTGCCTGTGACGTGTTGCCCTACAGAAGCTAGCCTCTGTGCAAAAATAAGGGCGCACAAATGGTGGGCTGGCGAGAAACAGTGGTATAAAGGTGGCCTGCTGGAAAGTTACAAATAGTGTGGCCGCATAGAATGGGCCGCATAGACCTGGAGACAATTTATGCCTTCATGCCAGCCCCATGACCAAAGCATGAAAACATTTTCAGCTAGAATTGCTTTCCAAAATGACCGGTGCAGCTATAATAGCTAAGACACAAAGGTCAACAAAATCTTTCTGAAACTACTATAGCTCAAATATTCAGGCAACCATATTAGGGCTAACATCGGGATACAAAAACTGCTTTCTCTCGAAAGGCAGGGCCTTAACCTGCTTCGTAGCCCACCTTCATATCATGCCTGTTGTGATACAATGCATAATGTCAGCAGTAGTTTCCAAGTGGTCGCCCTTATTCCATGACCTTCTCCTTGGTGGCTTCAGTGCGATTGTCTGGGTCACAGGAGACTTCCCCCACACTTTGGAAAATTGTGTCAATGGGGTTCCGCAAGTTGCCACGATTATTAGGTTTGGGCCAGCCTTGCAGCCGCACAGTAGTTACAGTCCTAGTGTTCTCCAGTGTTTAACATTGGTGATGGTAACAAACAGCACAATGTTGGAATTCCGCAGCAGAGTTGTGCTCTCCTTCTATGTGTTGGATTCTGGCATACATTTTCTTTTCTCACATCCGCACCGATGATTCAACACGATGATCATAGATAATGGATTCCAGCTGGATCCACAGCCGTTATTTTCAGATGGATTCCATTTAGCTTCTTATCGACTCTCTTGTAGGATTCCCCTTGGTCCTTCTGTCTTATGGAGCAATTCAATGGGTCAGCAGTTGGGGCTTCTTTGGGCACCATCAGCACAATGAAGACTAGGGTGAAAACAGGCAACAATCGCCGCTGGCTTCAAGAGCAGTTGTCCAAGATGGAAATTTAAAGAAGGCTTTTCACACACAGCAACCTCAGACTGGCAAACCACTGCCTGCAGACACTACAACTACACGTTCCAGTTCCGCTGCAGCTGTGGGGCACAAGAGCAGTTTTCTCCGCTTCACTGACCAGAGCACTGTCCGTTTCTCAACACGACCAGACAAATGAATATCACATCTCCACCAAACTTCCTCAGATTAAAAAGTTCAGCAAGATTTCTGCTCCATTCACCAAGAGCAACATCGGTTCATCCTCGTGAATAGAACCACAAAGAAAACTCTCTAATGACAGGAGACTATGCCAGTAAACCACAGGCACGGTACACAGCTCGGGGGGAGGAGTCTCAGTCACTAGTGAGTGTGACCATATACACCTCCCCATCTCCCCACCTCTGTGATTCTTGCTGCTGACTCTTACTTATTGAAAGAACAGTCTTGACTTTGCAGAGAAACTTTTTTTCCCTATTGGTTACACATCTTAATGTACTTATAAAGCAAATTAATTTCTACTTTAAGTTTAGGAGTTGCCTTAAAGTATTTTGGAGGCTTCGGATTTGAGATAGCGTACATTGCATATTATTTATTTGGTTACTGGACATATTTAGTTTTCGGCATGTTCTATTTGTCATGAATGTTTAGTTCCAATTAGTTTTCTTATGTCATAAATGCCCGTGACTTCATGTTTATTCATTAACAGAGAAAAACGGAAGAATGACACTATTTTTTTGATCCACCCAGAAACATTTCACCTAAACTAATATGACAGAATTTAGAAACCTGTACACAAGTCTAACTGAATTAAGCAAAGAAAATCTGAGAGGCATAATCGGGATCTCATACTTTACTTAAATAAATAAAACAAACTACTGACAAATGGAAGTCTGGTTTTAATTACAGTTTAAAGAAAATATAAAATGTTATATTCAACTGACAGAGCACACTTAAAACAGTTTAAAATATCAGAATCCATGTCTCACAATTACAACAAATATGTCTTCACCGATTTCTCAGTTATGGCACTCGAAAGCCTAGTGTTTTTTTTTTAACCTTTCAGCTCTCAGCCCTCAACGTCAACATACATTTTCATTAACAGCTGAAACCCAGAAAAATTAAAAAGGTTGTTTTATAAGAAACAAAATAAAATCTTAATTTGCAGATCCCTCTCCTCCTCCATGCAGTTTAATAATAATAATAAAATTTATAAAGCGCATGGCTACACTAGCTAGTGTGTCCCCACGCTGCGACAAGAACCCATTCCAGGCCAGGAGGGTGAAGCAGAAAAGGATCAGACAGGGGAATTACCAGATGGAAAAAGCCACGTCTTGAGTTATTTCCGGAAAATAGTCTCCGATGATTCCAGTCGGAGCCCTATCGGAAGTTTGTTCCAGTATGTAGCCGCTAAAAAGCAGAAGGAGCGCCCGCCCATTCTGGCTCTTCTGATGGTCGGGATACTGACCTGACCCATCCCACTAGATCTTAAACAACGCATGGGGACATGTGGGGTAAGAAGGTTATGCTGATAGGAGGGGCCCTTCTTCTGCAGAATGCGGTGACTAATGCACATAGCTTTAAAAAGAACAAGTTCCTTCACCGGTAGCCAATGCAGGGAAGCCAGGACCTTGCTAGATGAGGCTCTCCTCGGAAGCAATAAAACGAGTCGCGCTGCCGCATTCTGAATGCGCTGGAGTCTCTGAACACATTTGGTGTTTGCTCCCAAGTAAAGAAGGTTGCCGTAGTCCAAACGAGATGTCACAAGGGCGTGAACCATCGTTTTCCTCGCTGACACAGGGAGTACATCTAAGGTCTTCCGGAGACTGCATAGGGCCCCAAAACAATTTCCCGTCACTTGCCTGGTATGAGTTTCAAAGGAAAGTTTGGTGTCCAGCCACATCCCCAGATTCTTTACCTGATCCCTAGGTGATGGAGTAGGACCCAGCATCTGAGGTCACCATGTGGAATACCAAATCGAGGGAGCCTTACCCATCACTAAAACCTCTGTTTTGTTGCCATTAAGTTTAAGGCAGTTAAAGGCCATCCATGACGGCAGTTCTTGAAGACACATTGAAAAATTAATGGCTGCCTCCTCAGAGTCTTGAGTAAGAGTCACCACGAGTTGTGTGTCGTCAGCGTATAACACCACACTAACTCCAAACTTCCCTACAATCTCTGCCAGGGGAGTAATGTAGAGATTACAAAAGAGTCGGGCTAAGTATGGAGCCCTGAGGGACCCCTTTATCCAGCTTGACACTTTTGGAGAGGAAAGGTTTCTGCGACACCTGAAAACGGCGGTCAAGAAGAAAAGACCTTAACCATTCCATCGCCCTACCAGCCAAGCCTCCTTCCCTAAGGTGCTGCAGTAGCGTGTGATGGGCAACAGTGTCGAAAGCGTCACTGAGATCTAAAAGGACTAGAGCAACCTTCTGTCCTGCATCTATAGGTCTACGGATGGTTTCAGTAGATAAAAGCAGAGCCGATTCAGTAGAGTAAGTGGCACGGAAGACTGATTGTGTAGGGTGAAGAAGGTCTTGAAGATTGATGTGAGCAGTCAGTTGGATGTTTACCACCTTCTCTGCTAATTTAGTAAAGTAAGGCAGGAGAGAGATGGGACGAAGGTTATCAAGCTGACTCATACTCCTGTTCAATTTCTTTTTTAGGGGAATGACAATAGCCTCTTTCCATCTTTTAGGGACAACTCCAGATGAAAACGATAGCTCAAGAAGATGTCTAATGTAGTTCAACTGTTAGCTCTTTTTCAGTCTTGGTGGCAAGAGAGATATTCCAGGTCTGGTTAGTGTTCAACCTGATGTTCCGATGCTTGAGTTGTTGCTCTTGGGCTACAAGAATCTGGACACGGTATCAAGACTTTTCAAAACTATCTAAAACAAGCATTGGAATAGCCAATAGGTCTCTCCTTTGGGACCTTATAAGTGTTTAGCAATGCAGCACATTTTCCTGGGTGTTGTGCAGTCAGGAATTGAAGAGCTATACAACTGCTACACACTAGTTCAAGTAGTCTGATTTAGAAATATATATAAGAAAGTTTCGTGCCACTGGTACACGGTACAGGCTATGTGTGGTAACAGCTGCTTTGTAATGGCTGTTTCCACTCCAGTATGCAGTAGCTTTGCCAATATTATATGGTTCCCAGATAGCTCTGTGTCACGAAGGCCACAGTTCTTCAGTACTGGATTTTCTTTGAATAACCTTGTGCATTCTGGGAGTTGCGGACAGTTCTGGTTCATTCATGTTGATTGAATCGAACCAAGAGGCCACAAACAATAGTGTGTAAATGAAAGTCTTTTGTGTTTCTGCTTTTGTACTGTTTGAACGGCGAGCTAAAAACTACTGTGCTTGTGAAATTGCTGCTCTGAAATCTATTTTTGAAATAAAATGAATGCTCATAAAAGTTAATCCTACCTTACTACCAAGAGTGTTTTTTAAATAAATCACCATAACCGAACAATTTTCAAATTGTATTGTAATTGCATTTATATAGCGCTTTCTACATCTGTAGAGTCATGGGGGCTGCTCTGACTCTGCAGAGGTCTGCATGCAGTCTAATTTCTGCCTTCTCGAGGGATTCAGCTCTCAGAGATGAGGGGAAGATATGGTAGCAGTGTCAAGGAGTGGAGGGCTGAGACGCAGGGAGGGTTGCCCTGGCCCCCGAGCTCAGCCTGCCCGAAGGGAAGCTCCCACCGCAGGAGAGGCTGATTCAACAGGGAAGGAGAGACAGCTGTGCCAGAGAAGGAGCTCAAGAGACTGCTTCAGCCGAGAGAACAGAGACAGCCAGGCCAAAGAGCGAGAGAGAGAGAGAGCTCAGGAGGCCGCGTAAACTGTATAGTTGAAGACTGCTTCAAGTGGGACAGCAGAGACAGCTGAGGCAGAATGATAGCTCGAGACAGTTTAAGCTTAGAAAATAAAAAGAGGTAAGAGAGCACGAGAGACTGCTTCATCAGGTGTGCCAAGCAGTTGCATGCGAGAGTCCAAGTCAGTACCTAAGCTGAGAGCAGAGCCAACTGGTCAGAGAGAAAAGACAGGAGACTCCTCCAACACTAAACATATAGATAAGTAAAAGACAGAGTTCAGGTGACTATCAACCAAGAAGCTGAACCAGCTGTTTGGGAGAGCTCGGAAAACAGCATCAGCTGAGAGATCAGACAGACATAACTGCATCAGAGAGAAAGCGCAAGAGAGATGAAAGGCAGAGTGCCCTGTCAGAGCAGGGAGACCAGAGGCATCTCATGTAGAAAGAGCCGCTGAAGTGCTGATTCGGGCAGCGTGGAATCGGAGAAAGAGCAAGAGAGTGCTTCAGAGACCTATTCAGCCAGAAGAGGAGAGAGACATCCCTGACCCGGAGAAAGTTCCAGTGACGTCTACACCGGTTGAGCCGAGAGAAAGAGTACTGGAGACCTTCCTGCAGCTGGGAGGGAGGAGGCAATTCATCGTCTTGGACAGGGTATACAGCGGAGACATAGCTTCAGGGACTGTCTGAACCTGGAGAGCAAAAACAGCTGAGGCAGAGACCACTCCACAGATGGCCTACGCTGTGAGAGCAAGAGAGAGGTAGAAAGCCCCAGTGGATACTTCAGCTGTCGTCCGGATCCCCCATGTGATCTTCGGCAGTCCTCTGGAATGCCCAACCCAGAAAACCTTTTTCCATACATGAATATTCCTTTATCATTAACTGGCCTGTACACTGCTGATACAATGTCGGGTTTCTCACGGCCTTCATTCTGTACCTTGTTAAGAAAGGCCCGGGCTACTGCACTGAAGTTTCTTAAGTTTTTAAGACCCAAAGACAGAGAAATACTTTCAGTTTTGTTTTGCATTTCATTCCGACTGGTTCCTTGTTGTGATTCGATGCCCTCTTGTGGTGCTTATGAATAATGCTTCTGTTCGGGAAAACCAAATTTAACACAATAAAGGAGTCACAGACCAACCCTGTCTGGACCGAAGACACGAATAAAAACAATCGCGGCCCCGCTAATGAGAATCAGATGGCCGCTGCTCACTCCCGCAAGGTGGATGCCAGCACAAGCACGAGTGCTTGAAAAGAGCAGACCAATTCCAAAAGCTCATCTCCTAGAGCAGCGCATGCGCGCTTGCCTAGGCGAGACCTAAAAAATAGGTCTCATTTTATGTTTTTCCCTAGTTCAATCTCAGGTCCTGTGTTCATGTTTTTCATTCTGTTGGCAGAAAGAAACCGGTTTGTATTAGCTTAATAGGAACATTAGGGTAGATTTTGTATCTCTGCTACTTTCTTCTCTCAAATGCTAGATTATGCTCCTTGAATTTAGATCCTTGCATCTGGTACAAATAAATAGAAAACACTGAATACTTTCTGCATGGCTCAAGGAGTAAGTGCACCAGGGATCATGAATGAATGAATGAAAAGATTCATGCAGTGCTCGGCTACTCTGACACAGTGTCCAGGAGCTAGAGCCGAGCAAGGTCGCATTGCATCATCAACCATATGCCGACTAGGTCTTAAGAGCCTTCCTGAATGGGAGTTCATGGGAGATGCTTATCAAGGCATGAGGCAACGCATTTCACTCCCTACAAGCCAGCACAAAAAAGAGTGGCCTCCTCATCTTGTTCTCCGAAAGAGTGGCCCCCAAGAGGGGGGAATGGATGATGCTGATGTATCCAATTTGTAGGATATTGAGGTCTTAGTTTTTAGAAGGCACGATATACAAAAAACAAAGCCTTAAAGAGAATCCTTTTTTTATTTTTTATCGAAAGCCATTGACATTCGCATATCAACTACTGGAATTCTATCTAAAAGGTACCTTTTTGTATTAATATTTACATGAAGCTATGCATAAGCTAAAGCAACAGGGTATGCTATGAATGCGGATTTGCTAATAAGATACCTTAAAATGTTCTTATTTAATGACTGGGCAAATCCCCAAGAAAGAGGTTACTAACATCTGGTAAGTTTGTACATAACAATTACATCCCTCAAATCAACTTGTAGGCATTTCTACGATAGTCAAGGGCACGTTCAACCATCATTGCCACTTTAAGTGTCAACTGATTTAGAAGCTACAGGTGCTGTTTACGTGGATCCCTAAGGAATTCATCCTGGAGCAGGCAGAGTGGAATCCTTGTGGGTTTCCCATTTCTCATTTTCAGCTGCAGAAACCTAAGACAGTGAGAGGCATTAAACAATGTCTAGTCATTCCAAGATATTCGCCAATGCTTCCCCTAAACACCTCACCAGTGTTCCTTACTAACGCTGCACCACTAGGATATCTTTCAGAGCGTGTAAAGTTGGGGATAGAAGGGCCAATGTGAATTAAAACGTCTAATGAATAACCGTGCCCATGGGACTGCTTCCACTGGGCAACATATTCTTTAATCGGTTAGTGAAGTTGGCCTTTTTGATCCCAACATGTGGCGATTACAATGTAGGACACAAACAAGAAGATGGCCCTAGTAGAAATGGCCATCATTTGAAAGGTAAGTCTGTAGGACAACATTGTCTGTCACTGAATTAGTGTTCAGGCAGTAGATGCTTGCTGAACGTAGTCTTGATGTTTGTTCTCCAGAATATATAAAGCAGTACATGTAGGTGCAAATCAAGTAAAGTGGCCTTTTCCATAAAGAAGAGAGAATGGAACTGATTGCAAAGGTAGGTTCTCTATATTACGCAGCATTTGGGAGAAAGCTTTCCAATGGGGAATTGATCCCTCTGAATCATACGTGCTAGACAAATATCTGCAATGGATTTTTATGAGGATAGAGAAAAGCTTTCACCAGTCAAAATAAAGCTTCAGATCTCTGCTCCTCAGGCCAACTCCTTTGCGAGTCATACAGAAATTAAACCTAGGAAAACAACTAGGAGGCCATAAAAGTCTTTAGTCATAAAAAAGTTGTGGAACATTTTAGCAATACAAATTGATTACTCTGAATCGTGAAATAACTGCAGCTCACTCAGCTCTAAGGCATAAGCAAAAGCATAAATAAAAAGGCAGGTTGGAAGACAACTGTACATTTCATCAGGCAGGCATATATTCAAAACAGGTGGAGCCACTGTGTTTTAGGGTTGTCACATTTCACTATTCCTAAGGAACACAGAAAGGCAGAAACAAGTATATCAAGCCATCAAATGTTTGACTGGATGAGTGACTCAACAAAAATGCATCATTGTAATGTTTCCACATGGCAATTGAATCTAACAGTGCTGAAAATGGCCTGGAGCGGTCCTCAGCTATGGTGGGCGTGGACGGAGGACACTCGAGGCCATCCTTTCACCCACTCGTGTTGGAAGTGCTGGCACACTTTCCAGGGCCCCCAAAACATGGCTAAATTGGGGGTGGCACCAGAAAAAGTAACCGCTGCTACCCCACCCCTCCCTTTGCGATCTGATGACATCAGTATGTGCACGGCACCCTGATGTCATTAAATGGTGCCAGAGATGTGCTGGAAAATATTTGCTTCCAGCGGTTTAGGAGAAAGGATCTATGGGTAGGTCCTTCTCGAGGTGGGGAGGGGGGGGGGTGGCTTAGGAGAACAGACACAGGTGGAAAGGAACGTTTTTCTGTTACCCCAGTGTCCGTTTGTAGTGGATTCCTGCTCTACATTCGCGGGTGAGCAGGAATCCATTACAGTAGACCACCAGGGCTTTGTTCTTTGTTGGGGGAGAGGCCCTTTGAGAAAGGGTCTCTCCCTTTGGGGGGGGGGGGGGGGGGGGGGGGGAACGGGACTAATTTATCAATTGTTTGGCTGATCTGCCTCCCAGATGGGGTTGAAACCCACTAGATGTTGGGGATTATTTGTGAATTTGTATGCTGAACAGAATTTGAGAGATTTAAGCCCCATTCTAGAGACAGCCAGTGGCCTCCCACAAATGTGGACGAGTTGAAGTAGTTCCCAGGGGGGACTCCAAAGTGGCTTCAATGGATCCCTCAAAGTACTGGAATCTGCAGGGAGCCTCAAACTCCCTGCCACCCAGAATTCCCACATATCTCCTGATAAAAATGGTACCTCACCTGTGTAGGTGGACCGAATACCCACAAAAGGGTGGTGTCCAAGACGTACTGTGGAAACATCAACAAAAGGCATAGCTGCAGGTTTGGGCCTGGGGTCAGTGGCCACACAGGAAAACCTACCAAACCCAGGCATTTCTGAAAACTAGACACCTAGGGGAGAACAGGGAGGTGTGCCTCTTGTAGATCACACTAGGTTTCCTTACACACAATGCCTTGCAATTTGACTAAAATTGCACATTTTCCTTGCATTTCTTGGACATATTCTTCCAGAATCAGAAGAAATCCACAAAATTCCTACCACACAACATTTTCCAACTTGCTTCAATAAAAATGCTACCCCACTTGTGCGCTCGGCCTAGGGCTCGTGGAAGGCATGGTTCAAACTAACATCAATCGGAGTCCTCGCCGGACACTCATTGACCTTATCTTGACCTGATCCTGTCACAGACACTACGCCCAGCCACACAAGTGGGGCAGCATTGTTATTAGGATAAGTGGGAGAAGGTTGGATGGAAGGAATTATGTGGATTACTGCTGATTCCAGAACTTTATGTCACAGAAATGCAAGGAAAATGTGCAATACTAGTCAAAATATACAAAGGCTTCTGGGTAAGTAAACCTCGTGAGAGCAATGCAAGTCAACCCCCCGGATTATCCCTGGTATCTAGTTCTAAAAAATGAACATGTTTACTAGATTTCCCTAGGGCCCAAAATCCACAGTTAAACATATTTTCAGTGTAAAAATGTGATGTGTCCATGGTGCCTTTCCTGTCGCTGCCACAAGCCCTACCCTAAGTTAGGTATCATTTTTATTGTGAAAGTTGGGGGAATTGTAGATGTCAGGAAATTAGTCGTTTCCTACAAATTCCAGAACTTTCCATCACAGAAATGTGAGGAAAATTTGTTTTTTAGTCAAAGTTTGAGGTTTGCAAGGATTTCTGCTTTAGAAAATCTGCTGAGAGGCCCTCAAGTCACCCCACCCTTGATACCCACAAAAGTCTAGTTTTTACAAATGTGCGGGTTTGCTAGGCTTCCCTAGGTGTCAGCTGAGCTAGGGTCCAAAATCCATAACTAGCCACGGTCCACAAAAAGGGTCAGTTTTGGACCCTTTCCTGTGGTGGAGTCTAGTTCTACCCACACAAGTATTGCACCATTTTTATTGGGAGACTTAGGGGAAAACAGAATAGCACAAGTGTTACTACAAATTATATTTCTCTGCATTTGTGCATTCCAAATGTAAGCCACTGTGTAAAACAGAAACATTTCACAAAATGCCCTCTTAATTCACATCCTGGTATGGGAACCCACAAATTCAGAGATGTACAAATAACCACTGCTTCTAAACTACATATCTCGTTCCCATTTCGGAAATACATAGGTTTCCTTGATACTTATTTTGCACTCTTTACAATTTACCGTATGATTTGCTCTATACCCGATACACAGTGAAAAACCATCACAGTTTTTTCATCTCAGTTATTGGCCCTGGGTACCTTAAGCTCTTGGAAAACTCACAAACCCTATATATGTCTGCAAACGGAAGGGTCTAGCAGATGTAATGGTATAGGACGAGAAGTTATAAATAAAAATGTTGTCACAAATAAATGTGACAAATAGATTTTTTTTTTCTACTAATTTTCAATATTTTGTTTTTCATTTTAACAGCTAGTTTCCTTCGAAAAACCTTGTGGCATCTACACAAATGATCCCTTGCTGAATTCTGAACTGTGTCTACTTTTCAGAAATCTATAGCTCCCATGGGTTCCACAGTGGTTTCCACCACAAATTGGAAGTAGGTTGAAAGCACAAACATTTAGAAAAAAGGGCTACCTCTTTGAAAAATATCAAAACGCTGGTAAAAAATATGGTTTTTGATTCAGTTCTGCATGTTATGGAAAGCCCGAAAATGGTGACTTCAGCATAGCAAACCTTTAGTTGATGCCATTTTTTGGTGGGGGGTGGGGGGGGACAGACACTTTTTTGAAAGCACTTTTTGCCTATTGCTCCCCAAAAACTCAAGATGTAGCTGTGTTTTGCCTATTTCGTCAGTCCCCTACAGGGGTATCCACAAACCCTGGGTACCTTTAGAATCCCCAGGATGTTGGAGAAACAGGACGCAACTCTGGCGTGGATATCTTATGTGGATAAAAAGCTATGGATGCCCAAGGGCAAGCTCTCCCAAATGGCCAAATAAATGCTTAGCAATGGGGTGAAAAGGCCTAGCAGCTAAAGGGTTAAGAGATTAAGCAACCTTTACAACAACAGACCTGGATAGCCCTCATGCTGCTTAGCAATAGGAACAAGAAAAGACAACAGTTGGACCAGGCCATGGGCTAGTCTTTCGCTTCAATGCCCCTTAAAAAAAAAAAAATCGAAAACACTTGCTCCTCTAATGCTGCTTGCTTCTTGAGGAAATGTATCAACCATTTAGCCTGAAATGCCATAAAAAGTCTGTGCTCTTATTCACCTGCCTATGACTGGAACCTTACTCATATGAGCAGGTATCCCTTATCTTCAAGTAACACCATTTCAGTGCTGTCTAGTTCTATAAATGTCGTTTTCACATGTTTGTAAGCTGCAGATACTACTTTGCTTTCTGGTGCAATATTCTGCAATGAATCAAAGGGATGCATTCATAATCACTGGGTCATACCTTCCTAACACAATGTACGTAAGCAATCCACTGACAATGTACGTAAGCAATCCACTGTTTTGGAGAGAGCCCACTTGTCTATGTAATATTCAGGGCTGCGACCGAGTACTTCCTTGTACCCTGGTGCCTATTAAAAATACTCTAAAACCTAGTTACAATGCACAACTTTTCGTTTTTGATTTTGTAAAATGTTTAACTGTTTTGCGTTGTTTGTGCTGTATTGTACAGCATGATTCCAAAAGGGTGAAGTGCATTGCTGATACAGTAGAGTTATTTCGCTTATAAACAGGACAATGACGTTATCTTGGCTTTTTAGTGCCAAACATTGTCAGAACCAATTTCAGAGGACCACAGATCAAGCAGGAGCTGCTGGGTCCAACCCTGGGGTTTGTGGCCTTTTACTTCTGATGTCCCTGAGCCCGATCTGCTTGGTGACTTGCAAAATCCTTATAATGTATGGCAGGGGTACATTCAGAGTAGTTATTGTATATTTCAAGAGTCAACGTTGGACGAGGTTGAAGAGTATGGACATTCCGTGGCAGTGAACATGGACATTGTTGTTCCAGATTAGGCCACTGGTCCCTCACAGTTATTTGTTTCACTGTTTATTATTATTGAGCTTCTTTGCCGAATGTATCGATAGTGATCTGTTCTGATGTATACTGAGGTCGGCGGAAGTTGTAATATTCAGAAAACCAATAAACTACGTTTACAATTTAAAAAAAATAAAAAATGTATGGCAGGGGTATACATTGCCACTCCACACCAGCCACACGCCACTACATGCCACTCAATGCCACACAATACCACTCCATGCCAAACAATTTCATACCACATAATTACACTCGACCCAATTGCCCACTAATCCATTCAATCCAATTCTGCTAAATTCCATGCCACACAATTCCCCTCAACTCCATGCCACACAATTCCTCTCTACTCATGACACACAATTCCACTCCTCACATCACACAATCAAATCAATGCCAAACAATTCCAAACCACAACACTCAAACCCATACCACACAATTCCACTGCACGCAACACAATTCTCCATCATACAATTCCATTCAACTTCACGTCACTCCACACAATTTCATTTCATGCCACACAATTCTAATCTACGCCACAAAATTCCACACCATTCAACAGAAATCGACGCTATTCCACACAATTCTACACAACACACAATTCCTCTCCACACACTTCACCCCAAACAATTGAACTCCAAGTCACACAATTCCACTCCACACAATTCCATGCCACATAATTCCACTCTTCGCCACACAATTCCAGTATACTCTACAATTCCACTCCACATTACACAATTCCACCCCACTCCTCACCACAAATTTCCACAGCACCCGCACAATTATACTTCATGCCACACAATTCTATGACTCACCACACAATTACACTCCACTATATTTAGCTCCACACAATTCCACGCTATCCCACACACAATGCCACTCCGCTCAAATCCATGCCACACAATGCCACTCCATTCCACGCAATTCTACTCCACACAATTCAACTCCACCCACCAAAATACCATGCCACACAATGTCACTCTGCTCCAATCCATACAATATCACTCCACTCAAGTGAACTGCACACAATTTCTAGCCACAAAATTCCAGGCTACCCCACACACAATGCCACACCGCACAAATCCACGCTACACAATTCCACTCCATTCCAAACAATTCTACTCCACACATTTCAACTACACGCCACAAAATACCTTGCCACACAATGCCACTCCAAGCTACACAATGTCACTCTGCTCCAATCCATACAATGCCACGCCATTCAAGTGAACTCCACGCAATTCCACGCCACACAATTCCAGGCAACTTCACAAAATCAAAGCCATGCCACAAAATCTCACACCATTCCACACAGCTGTACTCCACACCCCAAAATTCCACTGCACTCTATGCCACACAATTCCACTCCATTGCACACAATTTCAATCCTCATAAGTCAAATCCACCGTACTCCACACAATTTAACTCCACACCAAACAATTCCATGCAACACAATTCCATTCCACACCGTAGCATACAAATTGTACAGCACTCCAAGCAACAGAATTCCATGACATCCAATTCTACTCAACGATATACAATTCCACGACATGATTAACAATTCCACTCCACAACATACAATTGCCCTCCAAACAATTCCACTCTACACAATTCTACTCAATGAAACTCAATTGCACTCCACACCCACGCAATTCTAAAATACTAAACTCCATACTACACAATTACACTCCACTTCATGCTACACAATTCCACTCCACAGCCACAATTCCACACTACACCTTTCCACTCCACCACACAATTCCACTCCACTCAATTACATTCCATTCCACTAAATTCCATCCACGCAATTCCACTCCATGACACACAGATCGACTCCACACCATACAGTTCCACTCCATGCCAAAAAAAAACACTCTACACAATTCCACCACACTTCACACAATTCCAATCCACTCCACTCAACTCCACTACATTGCACAAAATTCCACTACGCCACACACAATTCCAAGCCACACAATTCCGCTTCACTTCAAGGTGCACAATTCCACTACTCACACACAAAATTCCACTCCAAGGAAAAGAAATCCACTTCACTCAATATAAATTTGACTCCACTCCCAAACAAATTCAACAGAATTCTACTCCGCACAATGGTGCTACAATGCACACCACACAATTCAAATTCACAGCGCTCCACACAATTCCACGCCACTCCACACAGTACCACTCAACTCAATTCCAATCCACTAACTTCCACTCTGCTCCACACATAATTCCAAGCCACAAAATTCCATGCCACCCAATTCCACTCCAGGCCATTACAGTTGCACACCACCCAATTCCACTTCAGGTCATTACAGTTCCACTCTAGGCCTTTACAATTCCATACGGCACAATTCCACACCACCCCAAACAGATCAAATCCACACCACACAATTCCACTCTGTTACACTCAATTCCACTCTAGTCCACACAATTCCACTCCAGTCCACACAATGCAATTCCAAACCACTTCCCACAATTTCACTACACTAAATTCCACTCCATGCCACACCATTACTCCCATCACTGCACAATACACTCAAATTCACACAATTCCACTCCACAAAACACAATTCCACTCCATACTACACAATTCCACTCCACACCACACAATCCCACTCCAAGCTACACAATGCCACTACACACAGTGCCACTCCACTGCACTGCACACAATCCCATGCCACTCTACTCAACTCTCACATAAGCAAAACCTATTGGCTTTGCTTATTCTGGTTATGCTTTTACTTAGAGTGTTTTCTCCAGAACGCTTGACATCACCAAAATGAACCCTCATTCAGTACAACGGAGCTACTGCTCCCTCACCCAGCTTTGGGGAGACTGATGGTTTTTCACAACTGAAATTCAAGTGAGTGTAACACACCTTTTTACCTGTATCACTGAGAGACAAATCTACAGACCCTGCCCATGTAAAATCCTTTCTTCCCATATATTGGTGTGGAAACGTGTAATATTTGACATTATCATAAGCAACAGTCATTTTTGCTGTGGTGTCCATTTCGTTTCCTTCGTAATTCTTCCGTCCTCTGCTGCTCGTCATTTTCACTCTGCTTGTGTTTTTTATTTTAGTTGACTTCCTGACCCAGCTAAAGCAATGTATGTGCTGGGGATTTTTAGCTGCTAGTGCACCTGGTCTTAGATGTTAACTGTTGGCCATTTACTGCTGCCATAAGCATTCCTGCTCCCCCTCCCACTTTGCTGACCAAGTGGTTATTCATTTGCCCTTGTTTGCCGATAGATATTTCTAAAACTGTGCTTTCCATTTCTGTTCACATGCTTACACTGCAACAAAATGGTATAAAAGGGACGATGGTTTATGAATTCAGTGTACTACCTCCTGCAGCACTTGAGTGTTGTGTGGATGTGGTCCCACTCATGACAGATTAATAAACATGTTATTTATCCCAACTCCAGTGCCGATCTCTATTTTGTTGGTCTTTGGACCCGTGGACAAAAGGGTGACCCTGCACCAGTGTGCCAACATTTAGGCACATTTCCACAGTAGGCGCCCGACACGTGGTGCCCCATTGGAGATGCGGCCGTCCGAAGGAGTGGTCTCAACCCAGGCGGATCGAAATATTACTGAGGAAGCGCACTGCATGAGGAGACCCTTGTCTTTGCAGGCCGACGTGACTTTTCCGGTTTTCCCGAATTTGACCCACCAGGTGGTGGCTGGTCTAGTCTGGGGTTTGCGTTGGCGTAATTTTGCAGTGGCCATTAGGTGGACCAGAGATCGGCAGGAGGGAGTTGGAGACTTCTGTGCGGTAAGGTCGCTGTAGCTGCACTCTTGATTTGTTTGGCCTAGGTCTTTTGTTTTGGATATGTTATTCACTTTTTGCAAAAATTGAAGGCATGTAATGTGGAGATTTTTCTCCTTTTGGAATATTTGTTTGGAGTAGTAATATTTTATATATATTTGTAAATCATGCCTGTTCTCAGCACACTCCGCAAGTGGTATTGCTGCTCATGTGGTACCAAAGTGAGCTTGGAACAAATTCAGCCGGCTCCCCCAGAGGGTACACCTAATAGAGAAATGTATGTCAAATATGGCATTTCTTCCACAATTTACAGTACACTGTGGAACAAATACACAAAGAAAGATTCTGATCTGCAATGGCCAGTAAATGGGTCATTCGATTCTAAAAAGGTTCAATATGTAGAGCAGTGTTTATTCAAAAGAAAAAGTAGACAGTATAGGATTGTGTGCGTATGTGGGAGAAAGAAGTGCAAGAGAGCTTAGAGAGCAGAAGCTATAGCAGAAAAAGAACAGCGGAAAACAATATTTCAAAAAGCGCTAGAATAAAAAAAAAATACAGAAGGAAAAAATAGAAAAAGAAGATAAAGAAAGTCGATTAGAGGTAAATGGCCAGTATCCTATTAGGCGCCCTCTCTATTCCCTACTTGATACGTCTCAGGATGATGGCATCCTATTAGAAAGCCTCCCACCCCTGTATAAATTTCCCACTCCAAGTGCCCTGATGAGGTTTCTGACGACGAACACTTGTCTTCAGACGAAAAAGAGCAAGATCAGCAAGGTGGGTGGCAGACTCGCTCTACTTTGACTGAAGCAGAAAAGGATTTGTCATTGTAGCTATGGTTCAACAGTGGCAAAATATAGAGCAATTTTATTTTGTAGAAAAACTTGTTTGGGAGGTAATATTTGATTATAGACAAATTTCTCAGGAATTATAGCCAAAGGATATAAATACTGATTATAAACGATTAACAGATGGGACTTTCCCTTTTTTGACCTTATCTGATGTGATTAGACGAGTGGTTAAAATACGAGACGCAACATTGCGTTTACGGAAGGAGCAAGAATTAGCTAGAAAACAGAAAGGTGTAGAAACAGTTCAATCCCCAGCACAGAAAGTAAATGCTCTGGTGGATGAGGTTGCACCTGTTAATAGTACAATTGATATAAAACCTATGCGTGAAGCTGCACTCCTGTATGTTCCTCCTAAGGGTGCGGGAACAAATGATGATAAAACTTCGGATGATGCACAGGGGTATTTTATATATAATTGGGTTTATACTACTTGAAGTAGAACAGATGTGATGGCTCTTAAGGCTGCTTTGCCCGACCCCCGGAAAAATCCCGCCGCCTTCTATGAGGAGGTGGAAGGAGCCATTAGCTCTTGCACTATGACCTTGCCAGATATCAATATGTTCTTTGGGCTTATTTTGCCCCCTGATATGTGGAGAACAATACGTAAAATAGATGACAATGTAGCATATGGTGATACCTGGGAACATTTAGAACAAATAGATGCGGAAAGGGAGCCTGCTCAGAAACCTCAGAAGGAGATATTAGATCTTCCTAAAGCTATTGTGACTAAGTTAAAGACTCTCATACCCCCTAAGAAAATAGATTGGACTACGTTAGCGTCCTGTAAACAGAAAAAGGATGAGTTAGTTTCTGATTTCATTTCAAGATTTGAAGAGACATTCCATGATTTTATTGGTCAGTCATTGGCCGATGATACGGGTAAGCATTTGTTTGTTGACATATTTGTCGCTAATATGTTACCAGAAATAGCTAGTCGCTTAAAGGCCAGTGAGAGTTCTTGGACCACGTCTTCCCCAGTTTCCCCTTTGACTTTGGCCCAATATTATGAATGACAGGAACAGGAAGCGAAAGGCAGGGAGGATAAGAAGGTTAAAGAATTAAAGACAAAAGTTATGTTGGCTCAAGTGTATGGTCCACCATTTAGTGGAGGTGGAGGAGGCAAACATGCAATGTATACACCTGGGGTGCCCCCTCTCCTCAAGCAAATTAGTCCCCTGATCAGTGTGCTTATTGTAAAGAGACTGGGCATTGGCGTTCTGAGCGCCCTCCTTTGCGAGGTCAGCGTTACCAGCAGGGAAGGGGAAGTATGAGAGGACGCCCAGGGAATTCAGGAAACAGGGGAGGTACAGAAGCTCACCCCAGATTTGAAGCAGTTGAACAAGGACCAAATTACTCTAATACTTTTGATAGACAATCAATATCAAATGTCTGATTATTCTGCTGATGCCCTTGCAGATTTCGATTATTCATAGGCATGCCTAGGATGGGGTAGGGGACCGGTTGAGGTGTCAGTAGATCAAATAAGTCCTTATGTTGATACAAACGTCTTGGGATCTACTGATCGGTTTCTGGTTGATACAGGGGCTACCCGTAGTGCTCTGTCTAAAAAAATGGTTCCTAGGGCTCCCCTGTCCAGCACAATGATAACATCAATAGGAGGGTGTTTCATTGCCTCGACTGCCCCAATGCAAAATATCCAGAGAAGGTGAAGAAGTATTAGCACACATTTTTCAAGATTTGATTAAAGTGGGGGTAGTGGAAGAAGTCCCCTATAATTCTTGCAATAACCCTATCCTTCCTATTTTGAAAAAAGAAACTGACACTAAAATATACAGATTCATTATTGATTTGCGAGAGGTTAATAAAATTGTAGTGCCCCAATATCCAGTAGTTTCTGATATCACTACACTTCTCACTATGGTCCCTCCTACTGCCACTACAATTTCGGGGATCGATTGGAAGAATGCTTTCTTCTCGATACCCATTCACCCTGAAATCCGCTATCTTTTCAGATTTACGTTAAAAAATAGATAATTCCGTACGTTTATACATGTTCTATGGACATGCCCCCACATACAGCAATACTGGGCAGACGTCACCCGACAGATGGCGAGCTCCATTGGTAAATCTATACTCCCTTCTCCCCAGCTCTGCCTCCTTAATGTTTGGGAGGCTACGGACCTCACCCAAGCAGAACAATCATGGTCCGCTATGGGATGGACCATTGCCAAAAGGATTATTGCCCAGAAATGGGGGGTGGACACTATACCGCAGCTATGAGTTTGGGCCAACGATATGGATCATGCCATGACAGCGAAATATACTGTATATAAAGGCCGAGGCTGCCCGCAGAGATGGGATCAAAAGTGGGGACTATGGAACAAGTACCGGGGGGAACCTCTGTATTTCTCCCACAGTGGAACTTAGATGTGATAGACTGGCTATATTGGAGATGGCAGGGGCAGGCGCTGTGACTTGAAACCTCCGGACCAGCAGAAACAGTATGAGCGCGGGGGCTCCCAGATCCTAACATGTACATGTAACCCCCTTTGTACTGCTTTACTAAATGCTCGGAGTTATTTTTTGGTGTCCCTAATATATTGCCTGTTATTTCCAATGCCCAAACGTATATTTCTACTGTTGAGGTCACTGTGTAAGTGTCATTACTGCTGCTGAGTTGTGGTTTTTATTTGCAATAAAAATTGTTTACAGTCAGGCATTAAAAAGACAGCTTGATTCCTTCCCTGTAACAAAAGGGGTGGTTCTTATCCAGTACGTCGACAACATCTTGTTGGCTACAGAAACCCCTGAGCAGTGTGAAGAAGGAACACGGTTATTGTTATCCTTTCTCTCCTATCATAATTACAAAGTCTCGCGAAAGAAATTGCAATATTGTAGACAGCAAGTTACCTATTTAGGTCACCTCCTGTCTAAGGAGGGATGTGCACTCACACCAGACCGCATTCAGACTATTTTAGATACTCCTGTGCCCCGTACTCAGAAGGATGTCCGTGCACTGATTGGCCTTACTTCTTTTTGTAGGCAGTGGATCCCCAGTTTTTCGCACATTATTAAACCTTTGGTGGTCCTCTTGACTAAAGACACTCCGATGCCCCTCCCATGGACTACTGAATGTCAGAATTTCTTTCAACAGTTCCGCCAAGCTCTTTGCTCTGCGCCAGTATTAGGAACTCCAGACTACACTAAGACTTTTACACTCAACGTACACAAGAGGGAAGGTGGTGCCCTCTCGGTTTTAACACAGACACACGGTGATAAACAACGTCCTTGTGCATATTTCTCAGCTGTCCTTGACCCAGTCGCCCGTGCGCTGCCTGGATGTTTCCGATGGGTGGCCGCAACCGCTGTATCAATACGTCAGAGTGAAGGAATAGTTTTGTCACATAAATTGCTTGTGTTAGTACCCCATTCTGTTGATGCTTTGTTAAATCAAACGAAAACACAGCATTTGACTAGTGCTCGCTTTACAGGATATGAATTGACACTTCTGGCCCCTCATATTTCACTGAAAAGATGTCTGACCCTAAACCCTGTTACACTATTGCCATTTCTAGCTCCTCAGTCGCAAGAGTTACATGATTGTATATTCCTTACTGAAGAGCAAACAAAGGGCCACGTTGACCTACAAGATACACCTCTCTCTAGTGTTGATGGGGAGTTATGGGTTGATGGCTCGTGTTTAAAATTGCCTGATGGCAGTATATCTGCTGCCTATGCGATTACAACAATTCAGACAGTAGTGGAAACAGCTCGCATCCCACAGTCGGCCCAAGCGGCCGAACTGATTGCACTGATGACATCATGTGAGCTTAGTACAGACTTACTTGTTAACATTTTTACTGACAGCCAGTACGCTTTCAGGGTGGCACACAATTTTGGCGGCTTATGGAAAGAAAGGGACTTCCTCACCTCACACGGGATGCAGATAGTGCATGGAGAATTAGTGCATAATCTTCTTACTGCCCTAACCTATCCTAAGAAAGTGGCAATTGTTAAATGTAGTGCACACAAGAAAGTGACTGATAAAATAGGAGTAGGTAATGCCTTTGCGGATCGCACAGGCCGTGAGACCGCAATGCAGCAAAGTACCACCTCCATGTATGTGGTGAAGTCACAAGCTGAACGTTGGCATGATGCCAGGAAAGAGGTGCTGGACATGCAACAACCTGCCTCCGCTGATGAACTAGACCAATGGTCTAAGGAGGGAAGACTAGATGATGAGGGCTGCTGGAGGAATAAAGATATGACCAAATGGAAGATACCCACAGCCTACTTATACCCCTGGATTCACATGGCACATGAGCCGGCACATGTTGGTGCATCCTCAATGGCAAAACAACTCATGCAAGTTTGGGATCATCCTGATCTTGCCAGCACTGCTAAAAAGATAGTCCAGTCCTGTCTGGTCTGTCTCCAGTATGACCCTGTAAAGGGAACCCGAACTCCAACAGGAGGGTTTGCCACACCAACTGCACCTTTTGAGGTCCTGCAAATGGACTAGATTCAGTTTGAGTGATGTAATAACCTGTTGATGAGTGACTATTTGACTCCGTTAACTGACAGCTTGTCTTCTATTTATCAGCAGGTTCGGGAAACCCTTCCAGACAGGTCGCAGGGTGAGGGCCACGATCTGCGGCCTGGTGACTTTGTCTTGACAAAATCGTTTCAACGGACCAGTTCCTTGGCACCTCGTTGGCGCGGACCGAACATGTCCTCCTGGCTACCAGAACTGCCGTGCGAGTGACCAACCGGAAAAATTGGGTGCATGCCACCCATTGTCGAAAGGTTCCGCATGCCCTTGTGAGCCCAGCTGCATTGACAGATCACCGCGACATCCTGGTCACCGAGAAAGGACGAGCTGCGTCACCTGAAAGACCTGAGGAAGTCTTCCTGGACCACACGATCCCTGGTACATATAGATATCTGCTTCGATCCAGAAAGAAAGACATTTCATTGCAGAAAGAGACTGTTTGAGCCACTGTCCTGGGTGGTTAAAGACTGATTACAAAGGGGGTAGCCTATTAGTGACTACTCGTCTCAACGTTAGAGAACAAACCAATGCCTGCCCAGGACCTTAGGGCACCATCTGTTCTGTTGTTTACAGACAAGATGAACATGCCTGAGGAGAAGAAATCGAATGCCGAAAAAATCTGTAACAAATACACAATGTTAGTTACTGGACTAACTTTCACTGCTGTTATCATTGCTGTGATAATGTGGGTTGTGGAGGAAGTAGCTCCGGCTCGAAACTTACTGACTGCTACTACTTCTGTCCCCACCGAACATTATTATTTCACTCTTCCTTATCATGAAAAGAAGCACCGAATGTCATATCTCAAAAACACTTTCATACAAATATTGCATCATACTCATAATGCTACGAACACTACCAAATGCTGGGTATGTGGAATGATGCCAGCTCATCAGAAGAAGGGAGGAACGCCTTTCATTCCCTTGCGATTCTCGCACAATGGCTCCTGTAGAGCCTGGTTCGAACTGTTGTGGGCCTTTGAAATTGTTAATATTAATCTAGCTGATGTAGGAGGACTTAATGCAAAACTTAATAAAGTTTGTTACCCCAATGAGGAAGGGTCCCCACAAGCCAAAGGAACTGTATGGGAAATGGAGGAGTATCGCAAAGGAAATTCCTCTACATGTTATGTTTTCCCCAACACTCGAACGGCCATGGGTAACGGGCCTTCTGTTATCGCTGTTACTAGAGCCAAGCAAATCTTTGTGGGAGCAATTTTGGTAGTATCCCGGTGGGAAAAAGTGACTGTACTACAGTATTGAACATTACTGGAACAAACAATAGCAGTTTTCTATCCTCACACAAAACGTACTTCATTTGTGGGAGTAAAGGTTACTATCATTTACCAATCGGATGGTCTGGAATATGTTATGTGTCCTTCTTGCTTCCTCCTGTGTTCTTAGCACCTGCATCTTACCATAAAGATCAAAAACTGTTTAATGACATTTCCTTGAACCAATTCAAAAGAACTATAAATAATGATGAAGTGCATCAAACTGACACTGCATTACAGCAATATGTTGACTTTAATTTGGGACTCTTTCTTCGTTGGTGCAGCTTTAAATAGCAGTAAAATCAGACGCTTAACCCGTGTAGTAGAGGCAGTGACTAATCAAACTGCAATGGCGCTTGGAAATATTACAGAAGAACTCCAAATTACAAGAATTGTGACTTTGCAAAATAGAATGGCACTAGACGTTATTCTAGCGGACCGTGGTGGAGCAGGTCGCATTATCAGTAGTAGCTGTTGCGTGTTCATACCTGACCACGCCCCTTCCGTTTATGATGCTATATCCAAAATGCATAAAATAGCTACTGAGATACATCAAGACTCAAGAACATGGACTTGGGCTGGATGGTTCTGGAACATATTTTCTGTATGGGGTATGAAAATCTAGTCGGCCTTATTCATAATTATTGCAATTCTTTTCTCTTGTTGTTTATGTATCCAATGCGGGCCAACGCTTTGTTCCCTTTGAGGGGCGCTAGGTGGCGCACTGTTGAATGGCGGCCTTCGAGTAGGGCTCCCGCTGTCCGGCGGTTATTATTCGCTCATTTATCCTTAATTGAGACACCTGGGGGCCGCAACTGAGAGAGGAGCAGTGGCGAGGTGTCCGGCGGGTACTGGCCGCGGCTGAAGAAAAACGGACGGCCGGTGCCTGAGAAAGACGCGCTGTTGTCAGCGGCGCGCGAGTGGCGTAGAAGAGCTGGGCTGCTCTGCCGGATCGCGCTGGTAGGAGAGACCGGGGCTGCGATAACGGCTGCAGGCCGTAGGCGCTGGGACCGGGACCGACCACCTGAGAGACACAGCGCCTTGGCGACGGCTACGGAGCGGGGCGGATTGGAAAGCTGCAGAAGGTGCTGAGGGTGCTCCTTGGCGGGGAGTCCCGCCCCCCCCCCCTCCGTTTTTTTTTTTTGGGAAGAGCGCTGATTTAGTCGTTTCCTGGAGGTGCTTGGTGGCGAGGTGCTGTGGGGGAGCCAAGTGACATCGGGGCTAAGTAGGGGTGAGAGGTGTTAACCCCCCTGCCCCCCCCCCTCCCGCCCCCTCTGTCTCAGGAATAGCGGCCGACTTGGAGCGGAGGCACCCCCTGGGCACCGCGTATGGCCGGACCGGAGTGCGATTGAGGGAGTTAGCAGTCACTGGGCTGCGACACTGGAACTGGAGGACCTGGACGCCCCCTGAGTACGGCTGCGAACCCAGGAGGGGCTGTGGAGTGCTACTTTGCGCATTGCCTTGCTGGTGGCCGCAGAGGTGATCGGGGGTGCTGTACTGGACGGTGGCACGGACCGCACTTGGTTAGCTTCTCTGGTGTGCTGACGCGGCCACCGGCCGGCCGTGGAGACCGGTGGAAGAGCGTGGAGGGTGCTGCTGGTGTCGGCTGGCCTGCTGTACGGCGCTCGAGTATATTGTCAGCCTGGACTCGCGGAGTGCAGAGGGATAGGAGCTCCTGGGAAGCGCGGAGGGAGCGTCGACGCGGTTTCTGGCCCTAGGGGGTCGTCTGCTGCTGCTGACGGAGAGGACTGACCGGAGGCCAGCATGGGCAGGACAGATGCGAAACAGCCCAAACTCTCGTTTGAGGCTAGTAAGAAGCCGCCCAAGGCTGTGGATGAGACGCGTGGCCCGGCGGAGCCGCCAGTAACGGCGGGAGGACCGGCAGAAGCGGCGCCCAATTTACAAGATGTCTTGCGAGAAATGCGTCAGGGATTTGCAACTATCGCTGATAAAGTGGATAGAATGTCGTCCCGAATGGACGCGGTAGTACAGAAGTTGGACGCCCAAGAAGAACGGATCACGGGGGCGGAACAGCGGATATCGGACACTGAAGATACGGTGACACGGCATACCTCACAGCTATCCAGAATGGACAATCTGCTGCGCCTCATTGCTGCTAAGAATGAGGATTTGGAAGCGCGGAGTAGGCGGAATAACGTACGCATCGTAGGTATTCCTGAGTCGACGAATGTGGGCAAAATGGAGGAATACGTGGAGAAGATGTTGGTGGTGGCGATTGGTTCGGACATTTTTTCTCCCCAATTTATTGTGGAAAGGGCGCATCGGGCCCTGGGCCCCAGACCTAAGCCGGGAGCGGCGCCCAGGCCGATCATCGCCAGGATGCTCAATTATCGTGACCGTGACGCCGCTTTGAGGGCCGCACGGAGCACACGTACGTTATCTTACGATGGCAACTCCTTCACGCTGTATCCAGATTTCACACCGATGGTGCAGGAGGAACGTCGAAAATTTGTGGCAGTCAAAGCGAAACTACGAGACTTGCAATTGGACTATGCACTGCTTTACCCGGCGCGCCTGCGGGTCACATATCAGGGGAGGCAGAAGTTCTTCACGAATCCTCAGCTGGTGGAGGATTTCATCAAACAGTACAAGCGTTCCCGCAGATCGGAGGCTGGAGCTGGGAACGATGAGGACCCTGGGCGTGAGGAGCTGGTGGACGGTGAACCGTGAGTGGGGTGACTGTAGCTGGCATATTGGACTACATGTGCAGATGAGGGGGTTCCCCGAGAACTGGAACTGGGGTAGCTGGCTGTGAGACATTGCGCTGGGGGATGGTTGGGCCTTGTGGCTGCGAGCACGGTGGGGTGTTGTTGGGTTGTGGGGCGCTGTCACCGCAGGAGAATCCTCTTAAGATTACACGGGGTGTGGCACAGTGTTGGCTGCGGTTAAAGGAGGCAGAGATTTGCTTGTTGTGGGACCCGGGTGGATCAAGTACTAGCGCCGGACACCTCCTCGTTTCGCCGCGCTGGACTGCACATTGTGTGGTCGGGCTTGCGTTTCTGAGGAGGGAACTGGTGGTGCCACCTAGATTCGTTTCCTGACGGGAAATACCCTAGTATATGTTCGGGGTTTGGGGAATGTACTTGCCTTGCTGTTTGGGGCAATTGTGGGCGGGGAGGGGGGGCTGCAGGACTGGCAGGTTGGGGTTTGCTTCAGTGGGAGGGGGGTGGGAACACGGGATGTTGTTATGGTTTGTATGATAGGAGTTCCAAAACGGGCGAGAGAGCGTAGTAGCGGGAGTGGGTTTGTGGTTTATGGAGGAGGGCATGGGCTGGAATCCGATGCGCTACGGAAAGGGCCACTTCTGAATATTCGATCTGATGGGGTGGAGGGGGGCTATTATTGGGCGGCACGTACCCGGCGTGTGCTTGGCGGGCAGACCTGGACGACTGCTTTGGTACTTGGGAGGTTAACGACGCATGGCAGATAAGGCGAGTAAGTCACATGTCACTGTCGCCACCTGGAATGTCCGAGGGTTAAATGACGCCAGGAAATGTAGGAGGGTGGTGGCTTATCTGGAACAGCATAAGGTGCAAATTGCATTGCTACAGGAAACGCATCTTAGTCCCCGGGCCACCTACACCTTTGCAAGCAAATGGGCGGCAGTCCGGAGCTTCTCCTCGTATTCAGGGTATGCCAGGGGCACGGCAATACTGATCAAGAAGGCGGCGCCGTTTGTGATGCTGGGTGACCTTACGGATAAGGAAGGGAGATTTGTCCTGTTGTGGGGCAGACTTGGTACTGATACGGTCACAATTGTAAACTGCTATGGGCCGAATGTGGATTCGCCTGCCTTCTTTGCCATGCTCTGGGGCAAGATACTGAACACTGGTTCCATGCATGTCATATGGGGAGGGGATTTCAATCTCACAATGACCTCAGGGCTCGACAGGTCGGATGGTAGCCCGCAATACCATAAGGGAGCGAGGGAAGTCATGGAAGGTATAGTGGCAGAAGGGGGACTTGTAGATAGCTGGAGGTTTGTGCATCCTGGGGTCCGGGCGGGGACGCACTTCACAACATATGCCAATTCTTGGGCCAGGCTAGATTACTGTTTTCTGTCTGCGGGCTTGGCAGTGGATCTAGGTCGAGTGGCTCACTTACCGAGGACGTATTCGGATCATTGTCCGGTACTGGTGCAGGTGGCGATCCCAGGATTCTGTAGGGCAGCACCTAGGTGGCGTATGCAACCCACGGCATTGTTGGACCCGGTGTTTCAGGCGGAATTGGGGGACGAGATAGCGGAGTTTTTTCCCCGCAACAAGGGGTCAGTGGATAGTGTCGAGACCATTTGGGAGTCGTTTAAGGTGACGGTCAGGGGGTTCTACATATCTAAGAGCTTCGGTGTCCTGAAAACAATACGAGACTCGCTCACCAAATTAGAGGCTGAACTAGCGGAGCTGGAAACTAGGATGGCCCAGGAACCAATGGGTCCGGTCCATAAGGTATTCCGAGAACGGCTCACGCAGTACGAGCAGGAGGCAGATAGGGAGTCCAACTTCAGGGGCCGATATTGGCGTGCCCGCCGATATTGTGAAGGAGAAAGACCAGGGCGCGCCTTAGCGGAGATTACTAGGCATGCCCGAGGACCCACACACGTTCTAGAGATCAGAGGGCAGGGAGGGATCTTACAGCAAGATACGAAGGGAATATTAGCTCAATTTACTGCACATTATGAGGAATTATATGAAGCCCGCAGTGGTGGGGAGGCGGTGTTTGGGGACTTTCTGGATGATGTGGCGTTATGTTGGTTAAGCGATGACCATAGGGAATTTCTCGGGGCTCCATTTGAACTGGATGAAATACGGGAAGCGAGTAATGGTAAGGCAGCGGGGATTGATGGCTTACCGGCGGAATTCTATAAAAGCTATATTGATGTCATGGCACCGGTGCTCCGGGAGGTGTATGAGGAGTCACTGGAGGTGGGAGTGCTGCCGGGGACAATGAGGGAGGTACTGATCACCTCGCTGTTGAAGCCAGGAAAAGACCCAGCAGAGTGTGATTCATATAGGCCGCTCTCCCTGATTAATTGTGATGCAAAGATTCTGGCGAAGGTGCTGGCCACTAGGCTCTCCCTGCTTATGACAAAAATTGGAGTTTGTCCCGGGTCGCTCGACTGCTAGCAACTTGCGTACGCTGTTCTCCTTGATAAATACGATAGCGCCGGAACTGCCTGTAGCGGCTGTGTTCCTTGATGCCACCAAGGCATTTGACTCGGTTGAGTGGAACTACCTGTTTGCCATCTTGTACAGGATGGGCTTTCCCAAAATATTCGTTGCATGGATCAAATTGCTCTATACTGACCCGAAAGCGAGAGTACTAATTAATGGTGAAGTGTCCGACTCGTTTCTGCTGACTAGGGGTACCAGGCAAGGGTGCCCGCTCTCCCCATTGCTATTCGCTATCGCGATCGAACCTCTGGCGTGCCGCATCCGACAATTGCATAAACAGAGTGCTTTTAAATGTTACCAACGGCAGATTGATGTATCTCTCTATGCTGACGACTTAACGTTGTACGTGGTGGATCCGCAGGTTAACCTTAATCCGTTGCTCCGAGAATTTTTGGTGTTTGGGCGTCTGTCGGGCATTCAAATAAACTGGAAGAAGTCACAATTTTTTCCCCTGACGCCTGCAGTGGGCCGCTTTTCTCTGGACTACCCGCTAGAATGGTGTGAGTCGGATCTCAGATATTTGGGGGTCCAGATTTCAAAGGATCGAGAGGAGACGTTGCGGCTGAATTACGGTACAGCCATAACTAAGCTGGCAGAGGATGTTACTCGCTGGGTGTCTCTTCCGCTTACCATGGCGGGCAGGGCCTCGCTGATCAAGATGGTGGTATTACCTCGTTTTTTATATTTTTTCCAGAACATCCCGTACTATCCGGGGGCGTACTTCTTTCGAACGTTGCGTTCCGAATTATTGCGGCTGTTCTGGGCTGGTAAGCAGCCTCGACTGGCATGGTCGGTTATCACTCGGCCATACGAATCTGGTGGATTTGATGTTCCCGATTTTCTGGAGTATTATCTGTGTACGCAGGCTCACTTTGCATACCATTGGTTTGCACCTGCGCCATTCCTGCCGCAGCTGGCGGTGGAGGACTGGCTATCCCGGCCACTGCCATTGACGGGTGTTCTTCAGGGTTCAATCCGTGCCTTTGATACGCCATTTACTACGGTGCCGTGCACGGTGGATGCGTGGCAGCGTATACTGCGTCGACTTGCGCTTAGCTTCATGTATGCTCCGACGCTGCCGCTGGTTTATCACCCGGACTTGTCGCTGTTGCAGGAAGGAGGGTTTCAGGGGCTGTGCGCTAGAATAAAACTACGGCACTGGGGTGACCTCTTCGCTAGTGGGCGGTTCAAGACAGAAGAGCAGTTGTTTGGTGGATATCAGCCTACTCCGCTGGATGTCTTTTACTATATCCGGCTGCGGCGGGGGCTGCGGAAGATATTACCGAGCTTCCCAGAGGAACCCGTCGTAGTGAGGCCTTTACAAGTCCTGCTTACGTCTACGGATGGTAGGCATTTAGTCTCTCAGTTATACAGCAGTATTCGGGCGCACAGTGGAAGTTTGGACTGTAGGGCACTCCAGCAGTGGAGAATCGAGCTAGGCAGGGATATAACAGAGAAGCAATGGACGTATTGTTGCGAGCTCACCTCCCAGATCTCCTCCAGTAGCCGACTGCGTACTATCCATTACAAGTTCTTACAGCGAATGTATTACACGCCAGTCAAAAAGCTTAGATTTCGCCTATCAGACAGCGACAGATGTGAGAGGTGCCAGGCGGAAGGAGCAGATTTCCTGCACTTGGCGTGGTTGTGTCCGAGAGTGGCTGATTACTGGCTGCAGGTGCATTCGGCATTGACGGCTATGTTGGGAGATACGGTGGAATTAGATCCGCTTGTGATGCTGTTGGGCTACACGGTATCAATACCTAAGCTGACGTGCAAATTGGGGATCATTGCTCTATTATTGGCGAAGCGGAGAGTTGCATGCCGATGGGGCAGATGGCGTGCACCGAAATTTAAGGAATGGATAGGGGATCTCTTATACTGCCAGGAGCAGAGTGCTATCTACGCTGAGACGCAACCATTAACTAGCAGAGCCAGGGACATTTGGGACCCGTTTAAAGAGTATGTGGCGGCGTATACTGCCTCCGTGGAGGGGGAGAACCAGGAGTAGGCTGAGGGTTGACTCAGGAGCTGTTGAGGTTAACTAGGTGGGGTCTGAGTGTTTGCCCTTTAGGAGTGTGATGGTGGTGGTCTGCAGTGGGGGGTTATGCTCCGGGACGTTTACACCTCCGAATTACAGGTAGCGCACATAGCGGTTGCGCCTAACGGATGTGGTGCTCCGCTACTTGCCCGGGGTTTATGGTACATTGTATAGTCCTACTGGTATGTTGGAACAACAGGTATTTGCCGCCGGACCTCCGGGTTGTCGGCCACATGGCTGTGTACAGGGTGATGAAATGCAGTGGGAAATGTTATCTGGAGCCGGCCCGTGAGGTTGTAGGCGTATAATGTATGACTGTCAGAAGATAATAAAGGTTTTGGAACTTTAAAAAAAAAAAAAAAAAACGCTTTGTTCCCTTTGTATTTCCACTTGTACTACCGGTCTACCATTTAAAACGAATGTCCAAAATGAAAATGCCCTTTTAGCAATAGACCGAGAAGTCAGCGATATGATGCTAATTGATATACAGGATATTTATCATACTCCTTTTAAAGCATAGGAAAATGTCTTAGCTTATGCTAAAAGGGTCGTCTGTGGAAACGTGTAATATTTGACGTAAGCATAAGCAACAGTCATTTTTGCTATGGTGTCCATTTCGTTTCCTTCGTAATTCTTCCGTCCTCTGCTGCTCGTCTTTTTCACTCTGCTTGTGTTTTCTATTTTAGTTGACTTCCTGACTCAGCGAAAGCAATGTAGATGCTGGGGGGTTTTAGTTGCTAGTGCACCTGGTCTTAGATGTTAACTGTTGGCCATTTACTGCTGCCATAAGCATTCCTGCTCCCCCTCCCACTTTGCTGACCGAGTGGTCAGCCCTTGTTTGCTGATAGTTATTTCTAAAACTGTTCTTTCCATTTCTGTTGACATGCTTACACTGCAACAAAATAGTATAAAAGGGACGATGGTTTGTGAATTCAGTGTACCATCTCCTGCAGCTCGAGTGTGTTTTGTGGATGTGGTCCAACTCATGAGTGATTAATAAACTTGTTATTTATTCCAACTCCAGTGCCGATCTCTATTTTGTTGGTCTTTGGACCCTTGGACAAGAGGGTGACCATGCACCAGTGTGCCCACTTTTAGGCACATTTCCACATTGGGGGCGTTTTAATTTCCCCTGCTTTTAAGTTGTCTTTTTAGGTATGTGTGTGACACACGATGTATCTATGCTTTGTGTATTGTTGCCTTCTAGAGGACATGTTGATTTCTCCTCCTTGTTACCTTTCTCGTCATAACTCTTTCGTGTAGTGTCACCTTGCAGCACAGTATTCAAAGTTGGCGGGTTTATAGCATTACCGTTCAGCTCCTGCCAGGCAGAGTCTCGGTGGAGGACTAAGGAAAGGCCACACTGGTTTTGTTGCTTGACCATCCAATGTATCCTGTGCTGGGACCTCTCTGGATAGCAGAGAGACCAATGAGAGCCTCCACAGTAACCTCTTGGAGTATGCCATCCTGTGGCCAGAAGGGGCCAGCTCCCACTGCTTCTTCCTGGGGAAAGATCAGGAAGATTTTCAATATAGCAGCCCCTTCATTCTCTCCAGCTCCCAACTACTGCCACTAACCTGGATAAGAACTGGTACTCCTATTTGTTAAGACTTTTCGGGCACCAAAACGGAGTTTCGCCCAAGACTGGGAGCACGTTTAAGACTATGGAGAACGCAATGCTGCAGTGACCTGTTCAGCAAGAAAAGGGCACTTTTGAATGCGGAGAGGCGGTGGCCCCTGACCAGCAGAGGAATAATAACGCCCAGTGCACTGAAGCCTGCCTATAGGTCATCTGTAGGAAGTGATGTGCCCAGGAGTCACAAGGACATCAAGTCCAGCTAGTTTGTCTCACACCAAAAACATCTACTTTGCAAGAGGGTCAAGTGCCTGAACAAGCAAGTCTGGTTAGACAGCACCACCCTCACTTTGTGAGAACCCGCCCCCCAAGTATTTGTGGGGCAGGCTGCCACCAAGTCCATCCCACGAATAAACATTCTCAGCAGTCTCGACTCAAACTCACTGAGTTGACCTAGCTGGCAATCAGTTCACATGAGAATCTAAGACAAACCGCAGAGGTAACAGACCCTTCCTAGATATATCTTAATAAGAAGTTCGCATCTTAAACTGACTGTGAACTGTAAACAAACACAAAGTAAGAGAACTCTGACCTAAAGTTTTCCAACAGTAACCAAGATTCCAAATCTTCCCCCATAGGATAACACTGCCCGTAGGCCCCAGTGTCATTTCCACTGTAGCGCCTTGGTTGCCTAAGAACCATTTCTGGGTGATAGGCAGGCCCCAGTTTGATTAGGCCTGCCGGAAACTAGAGAAGGAATGGCACAGTGAACAAACTCCTGACAGCCACGCAGCACACAAGGACGCCATCCGCAACCACCACCTCCTCATCAGGGCGGCAAAGAGGACCTCCTTCAAAGACCGCCTCGACAACAACGCACACAATAGCAAGGAGCTCTTCAACATCGTGAAGGAACTCTCCAACCCCAGCTCCAACACTAACGACATCCCGCCGTCGCAAGCACTGTGCGACTCCCTCGCCACCTTCTTCCACCGCAAGATAGCAGACATCCACGGCAGCTTCAACACCCAGACAGCCCCAACAGACAGCAACACAACAGACCCTCCGCACACCATCGACCACGACCCCCTGCTAGCCTGGGCCAACGTGAGCATCGATGACACCATCAAGACCATGAGCACAATCCACTCCGGCTCTCTGTCAGACCCATTCCCGCATCACGTCTTCAACAAAGCAAGCAGCTCCATCACACCCCACCTGCGCAACGTCATCAACCTCTCCCTAGAGACCGCGACCTTCCCAGAGAACTGGAGACACGCCGAGATAAACGCACTACTCAAAAAACCTAAGGCAGACCCAAGAGACCTCAAGAACTTCCGGCCCATTTCTCTGCTCCCCTTCCCGGCCAAGGTCACCGAGAAAATCGTCAGACAGCTAACCCAATACCTCGAAGAAAACAGAATCCTGGACCCTTCCCAGTCAGGGTTCCGCACCAACCACAGCACTGAGATTGCCCTCATCGCCGCCACCGACATCAGGACCCTGCTGGACAATGGTGAGACCGCAGCACTCGTCCTCCTAGACCTCTCCGCCACCTTCGACACCATCTGCCACCGCACACTACACGCACGCCTCCATGTCGCAGGGATCCAAGACAAGGCTCTGGAATGGACCACCTCCTTCCTCTCCAGCAGAACCCAGAGCGTCCGCCTCCCCCCATTCCGTTCCAAATCCTCCGAGATCATCTGCGGCGTACCCCAGGGATCCTCCCTCAGCCCGATACTGTTCAACATTTACATGGCCCCGCTCGCACACGTCGCCCGACAGCACGACCTCAACATAATCTCCTACGCAGACGACACTCAATTGATCCTCTCCCTCACCAAGGACCCCATCACCACCAAAGCCAACCTCCACGAAGGAATGAAGGCCGTCGCCGACTGGATGAAGATCAGCCACCTGAAGCTGAACTCGGACAAGACGGAGGTCCTCATCCTCGGCTCCAACCCCTCAGCCTTGGACGACTCCTGGTGGCCGACCGCACTGGGGGCAGCCCCGACACCCACCGACCACGCACGCACGCACGCACGCAACCTGGGAATCATCCTCGACTCAATGCTCTCAATGACCAAGCAAGTCAACGCCGTCTCCTCCTTCAACACCCTCCGCATACTCCGCAAGCTCTACAGATGGATCCGGACAGATACAAGAAAGACAGTCACCCAGGCCCTCATCAGCAGCAGACTAGACTACGAAAACGCCCTCTACGCGGGAGCCCCGACCAAGCTCATCAAACGACTACAACGCATCCAAAACGCCCTGGCGCGACTGATCCTCGACGTACCACGCCATGGCCACATCACCCCCCACTTGAGAAACCTGCACTGGCTCCCCGTCAACAAGAGGATATCCTTCAGGCTCCTCATCCACGCACACAAAGCACTCCACAAGACCGGCCCAGCCTACCTCAACAGACGGCTCTCCTTTTACATCCCCAACCGCCAGCTATGCTCCGCCGACCTCTCACTCACCACCGTCGCGCGCAACCGAAGAACAACCACCGGAGGGAGGTCCTTCTCCCACCTCGCCGCCAAGACTTGGAACACCCTCCCACTGAGCCTACGACAGACCCAAGACATGCTGACCTTCAGGAGGATACTCAAGACTTGGCTGTTTGATCAGTAGCGCCCCCCCCAGCGCCTTGAGACCCTCGAGGGTATATAGTGCGCTTTACAAATGATTGATTGATTAGAACCTTTTGTTTTGTGTTTATTGCTTAATATATTTAGTGCCTTATATTTCCTGTGTGTACAGAACAGCTTGCCGTTTACAAGAAATAGCTCTGACTGGCTACTGAATATAATGAGTGAGATCACTGTGTCTGGGTTTCAAAAGGACTATCACCTCCTCCAGTGGGCCTTTACTGCTTCCCCGGGCTACTGTACAGAGTCAAATATACAAAGGGAGTAACTGTTATCCAGGTGAAGAGTATGAATAAGAGAGGCCCTGGGACCGGAGTGTTCAATTACAGGTCTACCATGGACACTGCTCAGTACCTGCTGATTGCTTCATAACTGGTCTTCTCTTGAAGGGCTACAAACAAACCTGCATTCAAATGGTCAGAAACCGTATTTTCCTCATCACTCTGATAGCGAAGGTGATACTTTTGCTAAAAGATTAGACATCTTGTAATCGGAGTTCCATGCACAGCAACATTTTACACATAGCTGTGAGGCGTAGCAAAAAAAATGCGTTTGCAGAATCTAAACCAAAAACAGCAGAAGTCTTTGAAAAAGAATTTACAGAATAAAATAATGTTATCAGAATCCGCACTAAATAACTATTAAATAACTATATGTAACATGGAACGTGACAAAAATACACACTTTTGGGACAAGGCAGTGCAACGTTTGGATCAGATTGTCAGGTATGGGGAAGATGCAAGCAAGAGCGGCACTTACTTTGTCATACTTGGCTACTATTTCGGCTCGTTCCTGGGCAGCCCGGATCGCCGCATCCTGTTCTGGGTCGGAGTCTGTGAATAAAAGTGGGGGATGTTCATCCGTGTTTTGATTTTAATTTAAACAAATTTGCAAACAATGATTCTGAAAACTCTTATTATAGTTTCAAAGGAGTTACAATTTGCCAGGTATCCCACTGTCAACTCAGTTTTACTCAACTGCCAAATTCTGATTTGGCCCTTTGCAGACTCCTGGACTGGAGTAAACTCAGCAGGAGGAAGGAGGGCCACCGCTGAGGGAGGCAGCCGAGGTATGCTGAGGAGGCGAACCCTCTGAAATGCTTTACATATTTCACAGAAGTAGGGAAATACCAGTGTCCTGGAAACAGAGTCTATTCAACTAACTGGCACACAATACAAAAACAATGCAGCCAAACAATTTTAAGCTTAAATTTGAACTGTGTTAAGGCTTAAACAACTCACTTCGCTCCATGAATTATATCAAACTAACAATTGTTCTGGATGTTAACTTGTAGCTTCAAGCAGAAGGGGAACAGCCATAGCAGAGAGGATAAGGGTTAGGAGTTGAGGAGGGTAGATGGGCGGGTGGGTTATCCCTTACAATCTTTCAGATCAAAAATGTACATGGTATTATGTATGTATGTATGTATGTATGTAGGCAAGCTTCAATTGAGATAGATGTACATCTCGTTTAGCCGTGATATAAGGAGTGGTCAAACTGTGAAAGTTCTCCAGAGCGCCTATGGATGATTTACTTCTGTATGGGTTAAAATATGTCCTTGCAAACAGCCTGTTTGCTTCTATCCCACACACAGCGCCTGCCTTGCAACATGAGGCTTTCAGCCAGAGGAGGAATTTAAAGGGCAGACAGAGTGCCTCGTGAAGTCTTGTATTTCAAGCCTCACCATGGACAAACAAATGCACCCACCAACACCCCCTCCCCGCCACTCTGAATCAAATCTGTGCTCAGCACATCAGATCGCTTCCCCGACGTCCTTCCAATAAGCTACCCCTTCTTCCCGTGAGATGATGGTCCAGTGAAAGCATGGACTACAGCAAATGTCTGGACCCAATTTCTATGACAGCCAGCTAAAACATTAAATCGCACTAATCCAGCTAGTCTATATCACTGCAATTATTCTTAGATTCCATCTCAGCATCAGGCATGTGACTCAAAGAGCTTCCCCTACATTGCCTTCTATTAAGTCCAAGGGCAAGCAGAGTACCACTTTCCTTCACATCTCAGACAAGCATTCTATCACTACTAATACCCAATAAATCCCCAAATATCTCAGAAATAAAATATACAACATCCTTTGACCTGATCAATCAAACGTCCTTATTAGTAATACCAGAGGTAAATATAAAACACACTGAATTAGAACACATAAAATAATAACAGTCAGCATTGTTGTACCCACAGAGCAAAAGAAGTGCCTATTAGGAAGGAAATTCTAGCATTCTTTTCCTAGAGTAGGCGGCTAGCTTCAGAAGGATCCAACTCGATAACGAAACCTCTTCACTGCTCAACAACTGCAAACATCTTAAGGCCAATCATCATGGCCCCAACCTTATTTAGTCTTTTTTTCTGGCAGATCTACCCTTAGCTTTAAAATTATGCAACTCTTTCTCTCCAAAAGTGGGGACTGTGCACATCCCATGCTTGCTGTATGCAGATGATTTAGCTTTGCTAGATTATACCCCTCTGGGTTTACATAGGAAATTGGATTCTCTAGATGCTTATAGTAAAACTAATTCTCTGAAGATAACTATAGAGAAGTAAAAAATAATGGTGTTTGGGAAAGGGACTTCTAAGTTCAAATGGGTCTTAAGTGGTTGATTATTATAAATATTTGGTACTCACTTTTACTAGGAAACTACAGTGGAACGTCCATATGAGGAGTATAAGGTCTAGAGCTCTGGTACAATCCAAATGTTTGGCTAAGGTCAACCAAGTGGATTGGGGCATGTTTTGACTCCCCTTATGAAAGCCTGCAAAGGGAAAAATCCACCTCTTGTCAAGAATGGATCTAAAATTCTTGAGCTCAACACTTCTTTTAATTTGGTGTTGATAGAAAGTTTAGTCCTTAAGGGCTTATAAAGTTTGCTCCAGGGCACAACGGTTCAGGGTGTAAGGAGAGAATTAAATTTGGTGCCTTGGTGTTTACTGGCTAATTGCCGCATGCTGAAGTGTTTAAATAAGCTAGGACAGGATGAAGGTGTTCTAAAAATCTATAAATTATGCAGAGACGAAATCCTTGCCAGCGGAGTGTGTGACGTTTGCCACAGAGTATAGGATCTCAGATATCCCCATGCCACATGGGGCTCAACTGAAACATGGTCTCCTATCCCCAGTAATCAGGCTTTGAGAAAATCAGCCAAAAAGTGGGTTGTATGCAGGATATGACCTACCTAACGGAGAAAACCTCAGTAATGTTTACATTGCCAACGCTAGGCTGGAATGATGCATTTCCCAACTTGTTTCAGTTGCCAGACCCTAAGCTTTGTAATTAAATTCCTAAAATAAGATTGGGATGTAACCCTATCTTTTCTACTCCTATTTAATGTAAAGAGGTAAGTAATGAAAATGGTGGGTGCATGTGTATGTCCTTTTCAAGCAAAATTTTCTATTTTTTGGTTTTTGATGGATTGTACTTTTTATAAGGTTGCGCGTATTACGTTTTAAAGATCCCTATTATTTAAATATCAGATATGTTCTAGGTGGGAGGGGATGGCTTTATTGTCTGAAATGCGGTTTTAAGATGTTGCAGTGCACGTTTTATTCTGGCCATCAAGCAGGGTTTTTAAGTGTGGATTGCGTCTTAGTCTATGTATTGTGGTTTTATAGTGTTGTATGATTTTGGATGTTTTATGAACATGTGGCCCACTAAACCTGTTTATTACTACCACTTTGAGCACAGTGACATTACATCCTTCGGCCCTTCTCTTAAGGAGCATCTTGTTTCCAGAAAAAGTGCTTTTACTACCCTTTTATCTGCGTTAGTAATCCACAAGTGTGAGTAAATAACTCTTGGCAGCCAAGATCTTTTAAAACTGAGGCAACATAACCAAGCAAGTGATTGACCCCTGTCCTGCTGAAGACAATCCGTAATAACGTTTCTATTCAGGCTGACCTCCGGTTTGGCCCAGACTGATATCCAAAGAAAAATAGGTTCCAGTTTGATGCGATCCTACAAATAGGGCAAACCTAACTCGCTGTGACAGATAAAGTTTGAGCTGGCAGTGGGTTGGTTCAGGAGTCGCCTACATATGTGATTCTCTCCGACCTCTAAGGGGTGACATTTTGAGCAGCCCTAAATCTCTGCACAAAACAGTCAATAAGGACCACATGCTATGATGTGTGACTTGTTGAAGTTAACAGTCAAATCCTAGTCATAAATTTTATGAAAAAATCTACCAGCCTAAGGAGTGCGATTGGGGTGTAGGCCATAAGAACCGTATAGTCTGCATATAATAAGGCAGGAATGGCCATACTGCCTATTTTACGTACGTCTTTAGAGGCACCAGTTGTTAATTTATAGGATAAACAGCAAGGGTGGCATCATGCAGCGGTTCCGAGCCCCACGTTCAAGTCTAAATGCCTTCCATGAGCTCTCCGTCTGGCCCAACCACACCGTCGCCCCCAAATTCTCATTTAAGCAATAGAAACAGTGAACCAGCGCAACATCCAACCCCAGATCCAGCCAGCCTCCATAATTTGTTATGATTCACACTATCAAAAGCAGTTGATAAATCAATGAAAACTCGATGTATGGGGCAGCACCTTATAACAGTATTTTTCCCCACACATAAGTGGAGATTAAGAAACTGCTCCACTGTTCCCAGCCGCTCTCTAAAACCGTATTGGCTAGGGTGCAATACTCTGGGAACTCATACCCAATCCTACTGATAATAACCAGACCAATGATCGTTACCGAGGTATTGATCAGGGAAATGGGGCGATAGGATTTTGGGTCCGACCTATTACCTTACTTAAATATAGGCACTATCGTTGAAAGGGAAGAGGAGCTCGGGAGATTGGTCAGAAATGGGGCCCAGTGTTCGGTATTACACTTGATGAGATCCATTGACCTTCCTTCTCTGCATTAATTTACCCAAAACATATTCATCATCACCCAAACACACTGCAGCTTAAGGTCACTTAGATGTTGGGCAGTTCAGCTCTCTTGGTGGAAGGAAAAGTATAATGGCCAAACATTAGGCCTTCAGAAAAACCTCTTTCTAAAATATCTGTGACACTTATGTTCTAAACACGTTCATTCAAACATTTGAGAGTCAATTTTCCAAAATCTGCGTGCTGGGACTTTATTATATTAATGCTTTATAAAGCATACGCTTGAAGCAATCAGAATAAGACCGATCAGAAATCAGGACAAAATACGAAAACTTGAGCACCATAACAAAACTAGCAGGAGCTTTGTATGATAAACGGCATGCACACTAATAGTATATTTCCCAAAAGACTGAAGGGGTCCTACTAAACTATGCAGTAGCTTCAGAGAGTGAGTCTATGAAACCAAAACTATACAAATGTCCAAACTTCACTAATGAATGCGTGCAGAGTCCTATGAAGATGACAAAGATCACCAGGTGCTGGCTAACCCAAAGACTCTAATCGGTACAATATGAGACATTTGTTTCAAACGTTTTCCCAACAACCAGTGTCGTTGCTCGGGTACTGTTCAATCTGCGCTTTTCCTAAATGACCACGGGATACATTTTAATAAACTTTAGATGTTAATCTAGAATCAATGATAACGAGTTATTTTTCAAGGTGACTGCAGTTTCTCAAAGATGCCTAAAATCACAATACCTGAGACTGCATACTGGACGGCCACCATCTGCCTGAGCCTTGAACGGGCTCTCTAGCAAGATCACTGATTTTTGATTCCTCATTTCCACCACTCCATCCATTTTACTCTGACGGTCTAGGACTGTAAATTGAACATTCTCTGTCCAAAGAGGAGTAAAGGCCCATTGAGGATTGTGGGGATCATCATCATCAAAGTATTTCCCAAACACCCTTCTTTCTGAAGCCTGCTAGAGAATTCCACGGTGGTCATGGGAGGGGGTTGGCATCAGTGACATTCAGAAAGAATACCCTAGGAAAATACTCTTTAATTATTCAGTCAGAACTATATTTCACAGTCCGTAAATGTAATGATTTGGTTCACCAATTCCAAGGTTATTGTACGAGGCAATCTACCCATTATGTTCAGCAACAAGGCCTTGTAGGGACTTTTTTTTGATGAAGAGAGTTAAGTGCTTCTGAATATGGAACCATAGTGTTCTTAGTCCAACTATGTGGCTTTAAACCAGTGGTTGAGGGGCAGAATCAACCCTTTAGTCCCCAACTGTCAATTCCACGTGTAGCTATAAATGTAGAGTACTGGCTTAGGGTTTTATAAGAACTTTAAGGAATCAATTTTCACTATCAACAAGGAACTGCAGCTGGGAAAGATTCACAAGTACTACATTTGTTGTATACACAGTTAAATCTACTGCAATAGATTTCTAGCAAAAGAACAATTCTAACCTCCTGATTGGTGAGATTTGAGGAGTACCACAGCCACAGTTAGTCTTATGGCAAGGCTTTCATCCCAAATCTAATAGCCATAACATTGAATGACTTTACAATCTAGAACCTCTTGGTGTTCACTATATTTATTTATATTTATTGCTAGAGTTTTGATTCTGTTTTATGTCGATGGCAAATTCCTTCCCATTTCAATAACCACACAATTTATGTAAGAGAGACTACAATCTTCTGGGATATTCTGTTAGGAGAACTTCATCTTCTGCAAACAACAAAAATAGAAGTTTCTGCTTCGCTAACATCCAATCAGAACAGGGTGGTGTGCATGTAATTTATAAAGATGGAAAATACCATGCGTGCTACCACAAAGCTTTTCCACACACCTCTGAATATTCTGCCCATATCTCCTGTTTGCTTAGGTTCCTGTACACAACATTTTATTTGTGAACCTCACATGATTGCCTATTACCCACAGTAAAGCCATCTGCTTGCTGCTCAAATCTATTTGGACATTTACAGTTTCAAACAATGTCTTTGTATATTTTTCGAGTGGAATCCAACAAGGAAACAGGCCTACACCTTGAAGAGCTACAGCAAATGTCCCTTTTAGGTCGAAGCTTACCAGACAGCACAGCAGTCTGGTTGCAAAAACCTATTGGAGACATGCTGAAAGTTTCCCTATGAATACATTCCGTCCACTGCTTATCACTGGCTTTGTGTTTTATAACTCACATTTACTTGCTTTGTATTTGTTGGCTTTATTTGTTTTAGGCTGTCCAGCATGTCTTTGTCCCTCCTGTGGAGTAAGTAGCCTGTTTATCACCTCTATGACGATCACGTGACTCGCGAGTTTACCGTGAGCCTATCAGCTTGCACCAGCCTCTACTTGGACTGCCGGATGCAAGCGCGCCGGATGCGCACCAGAGGCAAGCCCGTCTGCGCCCGTCCGCGCCCTGCCGTGCCCAGTGCCAGGTAAACTCTCTTCACACGTTATTGTAAAACCTACTATCATTAAATATTCTGCGGCGAACTTAAAGTCGTTGCGAGTTCAGGCCTCTTCCAAATGCACCATAGCCACATGTATACAGCAAAGATTTGTATGTGATAATTGCCACTTCGCATTTGGCTGCAGTCTTAAAAAACGCCAGAGGTACTCAGGACTGTCCACTGAAAAGAATAAGTCATCTTTAGGAGTGGATAAAGTTTTCCACTTCTGGAGCTTAAACTGTCGCTCACTTCCTAAAAATAGGGCTCATATCTATGACTTTCTACTTTCAAGGAAACCGGATGCCCTGTTCCTTACGGAAACCTGGCTCCATGATGGTTCTGGACCAGATATTGCTGAGGCCCTCCCTCCCGATTATGTCTTTGTCAGAAGTGATAGGAGCACGGGAAGGGGCGGCGGAATTGGGATTATTTTGAAATCGGGCTATTCTTGTAAATTTGAGTCCCAACCCTTCCCAGGTTGTGAGGCCGCCCTGTTTGGATTGGCCCTTTCTCCGCAACTTACTATCTCTGGACTCCTTATTTACCGCCCCCCAGGATATGCGAAACTTTGGTCATCATCATTGCCAGATTTAATTGCCCCTTTTATTTTACACGCCACAAATTTTTTGATTGTGGGCGATTTTAATCTACATTTGGAAGACCCTACGAATTCGGACAGTACTACTTTGATAGCCAACCTGGAAGCCCTTGGCTTATCTCTTTATAACAAGGGCCTCACACACCAAGCAGGGCATCTATTAGATCCTATTTTTTCGAATCTTTCATTTGTATGTAACTACCCAGCTCTGCCTCTAAATTGATCCGACCATTACGCGGTCTTTTTTCAACTCAAGGTTCTTGATTCCGTAACGTCCAGGCCATTATATGGGTCTAGGAATAAGAGACCTTGGCATAAGCTGAAACTAGACACGTTAAATGATCTTCTGGAAGGGAATCTTCCAGACTCAACACTTCCACTTATTTCTTTAAATAAAGCTACATCAAACTGGCTACTTTCCTCTGTAAATCTCTGTCTGCCTCTTTCGTCGAAAACTTGTTCTTCCCATCGGACTCCTGTTCCATGGTTTAATGAAGACCTGAAGAGCTTGAAATCACAATACAAAGGTTTGGAAAGGAAGTGGCGGAAATTTTATGATCCTAATCGTAAAATTGATTACAAGACTGCCCTTCACCACGCCTGTAAGGCAGCAAGAGCTTTGCATATTTCCAAAACCATTACTAATGCATTGAACAAACCTCAAGTTCTGTTCTCAGTGGTCAAAAAACTATCCGGGGCAAATACTCTTCCTGCACCCCCTGCCCTGGATATTACTAAATGCAACAATATTGCTAATTTTTTTACTGAAAAAGTAAAGATAATATACAGCAATTTTGTTCCTACCTTACCTCAGGACTTAATTCCCTCTGCTACAGGTATGAGACAAATGGATGCCTTCCCTAACAGAGGGCAAAAGGACTCCGAGCCTAACACAATGAAAATTTCACTGTGGCCTCTCCTCAATGAGGAATCATTTAATTATTGTTTATCCAGGGTAAATTCGGGCTCCCCTCTGGATCCTTTACCTGTCAATTTTCTAAAATTACTTTCTCCACCCATACTGAGTCTCTGTAGAGCTCTCCTAAATGCATCAATACGTGAATCACATGTACCAATGGATTGGAAACACGCAATGGTGATTCCATTACTAAAAAAACCCAATGCCGATCCCTCGGTTTTGGCAAATTTCCGCCCCATTTCACTGCTACCAGTATTTTCTAAAATATTGGAAAAGCATATCAACTCTCATTTAACCACCCATATTGAAAAATCGGGATATCTGCACCCCTCCCAATCAGGTTTCAGAACGCACCACTCTACTGAAACTACTCTTTTGGGAGTAACTGAAAAATTGCGGCAATGTTTAGATCAGGATGAGACCATGGCGCTCATTTTATTAGATCTGAGCGCAGCATTCGACACCGTGTCTCACCCTATCTTGCTGAACTCTCTTCAGTTAGCAGGTGTTGAAGGTCCAGCTCTGCTTTGGCTGTCCTCTTTTCTGAGTGACCGTTCATTTCAGGTCTTTTCCTCTGGGGCTTGTTCCACCTCTCGAGTTTCTGCATATGGAGTTCCCCAGGGCTCCACTTTGAGTCCACTACTTTTTAATATCTATGTGCGTCCCCTTGCCACCATCGTTGAGGACGCAGGGCTCACCCTATACTCCTATGCAGATGACACTCAAATCATCTTTTCGTTATCCTCCTCTAAAGACAACTCGATATCCTCTTTACGGAACGGTTTACTCCAAGTTTCGAAATGGATGAATGCCAACTGCTTGATATTAAACGGGGATAAAACGGAGGTCATCATCTTGGGGAAAGATGAACATCTCTGGAACCACTCTCACTGGCCTCAAGAAATGGGTTCATTTCCCCAGCCGGTTACCCAAGCCCGTAATTTAGGCTTCATCATTGACAGCCAACTCTCTATGAGACAACAAGCAGTAAGCACAGTAGGAACCTGTTTCTCCATATTACGATGGTTGCGGAAAATAATTGGGATACTTCCTTTTTCTACACAAAGAACTGTAGTCCAGTCCCTTATAATGTCCCGACTGGATTACGGGAATATTCTTTACTTAGGCTGCAATAAGGAACCTGTTAGGAGGCTGCAAATGGTTCAGAATTCTGCAGCGCGCCTTCTGTGTCATATTGCGCGAAGAGACTCGGTTACTCCTTTTCTGCAAGATCTTCATTGGCTCTGCGTTAATAACCGCATTAAATTCAAAGCTCTTTGCCATATTTTTAAAATCAAACAAGGTGCAGCCCCAGTATACTTGAGAGAACTCATCTACCCTTACATACCACACCGCGCTTTGCGTTCCTCTACCCAGGGTAATCTAACACTTCCTAGGTTTAAATTGACAAGAATGGGCGGACGGTCTTTCTCGTACCTTGGTCCAAAACTCTGGAATTCTCTTCCTAACCATGTGAAGTCGGAATCCTCCTATCTAAAATTTCGCCGAGACATTAAGACCTGGCTCTTCATTCAGCAAATGGCTTGAATTACCTAGTCTAATTTAAGACTCATCGCGCCGGGAAACCCTATCAGGGTAACTGTGCGCCTAATAAATGTAATAATAATAATAATGCATTCCTCCTCTTGTGCCTGCTTTCTGGTAACTCTTTTTTGTTGCTTTTTTTGTGAGGCACTCCACTTTAATACAAGTGTTTTCATTTGTCTACCCTGAAAGTTAGTTCAGGAAGCAGTAAACCTGCTCTAATTCTTGGAAGAGGTTTCCTGCATCCTATCTTTCTGCTTGACTGGTTCTACTCATCTTTGTGAGTGCCAGCTCATCAATCATGCACCCATGTGAGGGACACTATTCTGTCTACAAGCTTGTTCATTTATGTCAGTGCTCTTTTCTAATAGCATAACTGAAACAATCCTCTTTCTCAATTTCATGCGCATGCCATAGGCGCAGGGAGCAGGGCATGCTGCAGCACTCTCAAAATAACCATGCTGGAGTTGAGGTGAGCAATAAACAGGTATTTAAATTGTGTTCTTATCTTTCCACATTTGCAATGCGCTCAAAGACACAGGTCAAATGTTAGGTTCTGTCTTCCGAGGTTTACTTTTCTTTCTCTGTCTGCAAAGTGAGAGAATTTATGTGACAATCTTGCTGTATACTAGGGGGTGGGAAAGGCAGTGGTATGTTATTTTTTTTATAGCACAACAAAATTGAAATGCCAGTAAATTAACTGTGCAAGTATTTCAGAATATATCAGAATTAGGAAAGCACAAATACAGCATAGTGTGGTGGAAACAAATATTTGAATACTATCAAAACAAATAAATACACTAGGTGATGCAGATTTCCACACATTATGGTTTGTGCGCTGTATATTTCAATAACTAAAACTGTATGTATGTGCAAATGTAATGGTAACTTCAACTGAAAATGTGTTGTCTTACGGAAGTGCGTTACCACACCATGCATACTCCACTCTACTCTACGACACTCTACTCCATGCCACTCCAGTCCGTTTTACACGACTCCACGCCGCACCATTTTACTACACTCTACGACACTACTCTATTCTACACCATTCTACACTACTCCACTCTGACACTCTACTTCACGGCACTCCATGCCACTCCACTCTATGGCACTCTATCCCATGACAATCAACACCGCGCCACTCTACTCTGCGACACTCCACTCTCTTATGCCACTAACTTTTAGCCATGCTGAACATCAGCTATGCTGGTGTATAACATGGCGAAAACACATTGGCAAAGCCAATAGCTCTTGCATAGACAAGAGCTATTGGCTTTGCCAATGCTCGTTGTATATAGGATACTTTCAGCCCTTATCCAAGAATAGCAGACTCCTCTTGCTTCCCTTACATTATTTGAGACAATACGCAGTACTCTATGTTGGGCTTTTTATGAGGCTTTATGGCATCCTAAGTTTGCCTAAAAGTGCGACATAAGAAAGGTTAAGGATGGTACAAGATACCAGGAAATGAGAAAGGAGCATCTGATGACTTGCTTTTACCCAGAATGCAAGTATGCTACCAGTTGGACTGTCAGTATATTATTGGTAGCTGGCCCTACACAGGACAGGATTAGAGGAAACAGGACAGGCAATAGCAGATATCATGGGTGAAGGATGACTGTTAGAGATCTACGGTTGGCCATGATCCATGAACATTGAACACAAATATAACAAGGCCTTTCAAAGTTTCCAGTAGTTGTGCTAGCACAGCTTGGACGTAAGGCAGCATAAAAACCTACGTTTCCATAGCCAATTCTGCCTTTCCTTCCTGAGATCCTTCACTTCAGCAAAATGATGACAAATTACCAAAAAATAGCAATAAGCAAGTCTGGTTGCAAAAAGAACCATTTGAGCCCCATAGAGTGCTTTTGTGAATCAGCTATCTTGCAAACCAGGCCTAGCTCTCCAGTGCTACTGCACCGCTCTGCCTCCAACCCATTTTTCTCCAGCTTTTGGCTCTTTTTTTGAAAATTTGTTATTTTTTACTTCTTTATCCTTCCTTTACCCTCTGATTTTTCAGAGTGCTTTTTCCTGCTTTTTTCTCGCTTTTTACTGCTTTATCCCTTTGTTTCCTCCCCGTTTTCCTTGGTGTTGTCTCCTGCTTTTCCCTGTTTTTTTTTTACTGTTTCCTTCTTTCCTGCATTTTTCTGAGTGCTTTCTTCTGCGTTTGCCTCATTTTTTTTTTTTGTTACTGCTTTCGTCTGCTCCCGCCTTATTTTTTGCAGCTTTCTCCACCATACCCCCCATTTCTTTGAGTGCTTTCTTCTGCTTTTGCATTGGTTTTACTACTTTATCCTTCCTTTCCCCCGTTTTTCTGATTGCTTTTGCCTCGTTTATTACTGCTTTCTCTGTCCTTCCCCCCATTGTTCTGAGTGCTTCCTCTTGCTTTTTCTACCTTTTTTTCTTATTTCTCCTTCCTCTCCCCCATTTTTAAGACGGCCTTCACCTGCTTTTGCCTAGTTTATTTTTGCACTGCTTTCTCCATCCTCTCTCCCATTTCTTGAGTGCTTTTTTCGACTTTTGCCTCCTTTTTACTGCTTTCTCCATTCTCCCCCCTGTCTTTAATCAATTTCTTCCTCACCAGATATAGATAAATGCAGCCAATGCGTTTCACCTGGTTATAGGTATCCTCAGAGCAAAATCCTGTGTTCAGCCGGACACACTGTTTAAAGCAGACATGTCGTAACAAAAGATTCACCAATATTCCATGAAGGCTCTTATCGCCACAGTAAAGCTCGAAAAGTCAGCTGCCGGTAGGCAAACGAACACGATGTTATGGCATTATTGAGAGAAATAGCATCCATCCATGTGGTGCCTTGTTCGGATGTCATTTCTCTCAGTAATGCCATAAAATCTTGTTTGTTTGAATTTATCTATATCTGGTAAAGAAGAAATTGATTAAAGAGTCACAGAATCAACCGAAAGATTTTTTTCATTTCTTTTTGATGTACTGTGTACCAATTTTACATGTGTACTCTGTTTTGTTGTCTCTTCATTGTGTTCTAATGTATTTAACTAATGGCCAATTGGTAGCTGGTCATCAGAGGTGGGCAACAGTTGCTTAAACCACAAATAATAAGAACAATTCTAGTAGTGCAGCAGATGGGTCCCCGAGCTGCCAATACTTGTTCAAATTGCTATGTTCTTTTTTTTCACTCTTTGTGGCATAGAGATAAAATGTTATCCATTTTAAAGACGACTTATCAGAGACTTGATGTATCAACTATCACGAAATTAAAACTGTATCAATCAATAACAAGGTTATCGTTCAAACTTCCTCTCAGTCGTCTGCATTAATAACAAAAGGTTGTAAAATATGCTTTAGCAGTACAAAAGTAAACGACATCTAAATATGTATGCTTGGCACAGCTTGAACAACAAATGTTAAAAAATAGCCCGCAGATGCAAGATATCAAAGCCAGACCATTAGACTAAACATTTGTATCAGGAACTAACTGCAGCTGTGCTTTTTATAGTTTCCTACTTAAAGATAAAAAAAAAACATTAACAGGCGCAGTAGAAATACATCTCAGTTTCTGTAGGCTGATTTAATAGTAAGATTTTTCAAGGCAGTGCTGCGTAGGAAAAATTTGACATAACAATTTTATAGTAATTTATTAGAAACACTTGCAGATGTAAAAGTATGGCGAACATTGAATGTTAATGCCGTGCTAATTTGTGCCCCCCAGGGCATGCCATGTAAATTGCAGAGGGATGGCAGTTCTGAGAGCATTAAAAATTACTTAAATAAGAATGTCCGGATGCGGGGAATCCAATATTATACAGCAATCTAGAGCACATTTAAATTTATGTGATGGGAAGTTCTATGTATTTGAGTGTTATAGAAGTTGAACTGGTGGAGAACATGAAGCTTGTGAGTAGAGTAATCCGAGTGGTTGAGTTGTTCACAATATTAAGAGAACGTGTGACGAGACAGCAAGAGAGGTTAAACTTGGGTGTTACCAAGAGCAGAAGTTCAAAGGATCAGGAGCATTGAGGAAAATCACAGAAAAGGTGTCTGGGTTACACTTAAAAAGACAGTGCTATTCTTCAGTCTGCTACTCAGAGTGGAACTCCAGGTTCCATCTGTCAGTTCAAGGAGGATGTCCATTTTCATAGGAGACTCAAGATGATTGAGAGGCAGACCCTGACACAGCTATGCCTTAGGAAAGCTTCAGTATTCCTTGATGCTGGGTACCAGAAAGAAATCCCCTAAAACACTGCATAGAAAAATGATTTAGGTAAACCAATGTGGGACATGGGAAGGATGCAAAAGAGGATCTTTTAAGCCTCTATGACCTTCCATAAATTGCTCGGATGTGGGGGCAAGACTGTTGACAGAACTGTCAAGTAGTTAAATATAAAAGGCAAGTGTTTGCAATTGAGGTCTTTTGCTACACCACTGTTGGGAGCCACAAATTCCTGAAAAGGTTACTAATAATTGTAGAATTTCTAGGATCAGCATGTATGAAACGTCTAATTAGCTTAATCTTCTAGCCACATTTAGAACTTAAACTAAGAATTTACTAGATAACACAGAATTGTGAATCTTCAACATATTCTCAATGTTTCTAATAAGTTGTTGATTATTTACAGGGAGTGCTCCCCAAACCTCCACTACAAAATCAAATGTTGCTTTCTACTGTAAAGAATCTCAAATTGCACGTCTATACAGCAGGCTCGATATGAAGTAAAACCAGGTTGGAAAAAAAGCCTAAAAGCCGGTGCTCGCATACATTTCCATGGCAATTGAGGGCTGAGATAAATGTTACGCTGGTGATCGTTATAAGTGCTTTCTTGCTATTAATGCATCATTAACTTCATCCATGTGCAAATAAATAAATATGTGGGCACAAGATTCGAGTTCACTTAAGACACCCAACAACATGACACAGTGCAACTTCCTGTGGACTAAAACAGAGGCCTGGGAACTTGCTAACAGTAATCATTTATATCAAGGCATTCCGGTTTTTTCCCCCAATTAAGTCAACCACAACAAAATTCAAGACCTATGTTTATGCCACTTGCAATGCTACATGTCTAAAACTGTACATGGGTTTATCAACAAGCGCAGCTACCATTACATTATTCCACTACCTAGGCCCTTATCCACAATCTTTGCTTTAATTTCAGAAAATTATTTTTGATATTCTGCTGTGTACTTTTAGATTGCATAAATTCAGGTGTTCTTGATTTCTGTGATCTTATGAAATTATATAAGAAGTTTCAAAGCACAAAATGTCAACATTAAAAACCTGACTTTTAAAACAATTAATACATTTCTGCCTGCTTGCTTGATCTTAAACCGGAAGGGTACGGTCCTTTTTTATAAACAGTAGAACTTGCACTGGCTGCCCGTGCATTAAAACCACTCTGACTGAAAACAATGAACATTTTGATAACGTTGAGAGATAATAGGGATGCACAGCAAATAAGGATCATTAGCAAGACCTTTTCATATTGAAAGTATTGTCAGGCCTATTATTCAAACTAGTTCTCTCGATGCAAGATGATTCAGCTAATTATATATCTGACTTGGAGGCCTTTCGACAAGCGTCATTGGAGAGCTCCATCCATCATAATTAGTGGTGTCATTAATGAAATCAAAGTGGAAGTAAAGTCTTGTATATCAACTTGTTGCGAAGGCCAACACTACATGAGGACATTTTAAATTACATTATTTACCATCACACCTATGGTGAGGAGTCCTGATGTACTATTGCACAAGGCGACTATGTAACATGTTAAATATATCACCAGTGGTTTGACAATAAGCCTTACGCAGTGAGGTCTAGGGATTTGCACAGCTTACTACGGATCCAGCTCATTAAACAAGCATTTACAATGCAATGGTCTCGGCAATATTATAGGTAGAGCTATTGGTATTGCTCATTATTTTTTTGTCATTTTTGTATCCCTAAATATATGGCATTGTCATTTCTATTGGCATTAGCTTTTTTTTTTGCATATGTGATACCTATTGCATTAGCAGAGAGAGAGTGAGGTAGTGAGATAGAGAGAGAGAGTGAGGTATTGAAATAAAGAGTGAGGTATTGAGAGAGAGTGAGGTAGATAGAGAGTGAGGTAGTGAGATAGAGAACGAGTGAGGTAGTGAGGGAGAGTGGTGTTGTGATGTAGTGAGATAGAGACAGAGGTAGTGAAAGAGAGTGAAAGTGAGTTAGTGAGATAGAAAGAGTGAGGTAGTGAGATAGAGAGTGATTGAGGTAGTGAGTGAGAGAGAGTGAAGTTGTGAGGTTGTGAGCTAGAGAGTGAGGTAGTGATATTTTGAGAGAGAGAAGTTGTGAGATAATGCCAGGCTCCGAAACAAATATAGGCACTGGGGTTAGGAGGAGAGGGTCAGGCACTTCATATCACTGTGGAATGATGGGATAGATGGGGCGGGGGTTGGGATGGTTTCAAGCAGTAAGCACGAAGCAAGAGACATGCAACCTGCTAATACCACGTGAAATAAAATCCATGAACTTCACATGCAGAAAATAGGGTACGTAACAACCTATGATCTTTTCTAAAAACGTAGCACTTGGAATTGTGAATGTACCACGCCAGACCAGGTGATACTGCAGACTCTGTACTGAGTCAGTATATTTTAAATATAACTATCCAATCCTCGGAAACTCAAAGCCCCATGCGCAGAAATCCCCTGCAGCTTCTACTGACTACGTTTTGGCCCAGTAACATGTATGAGTAATTAGTTAACTTCTAACACTGAACAACAAAGGAAGATAGAGCGAGGGGGATTGCTAGTGGCAAGATCGGCCTCATATGACTCCAGAAGTCAAAGCCAGCGGCCAGGCACCCAGCCAACAGTAGGCCTGACAAGTAGCAGCATCAGGGAAACAGCCTCTTGAGGCCCTAGTATGAGGGAGACTGAGACAAATGCACACAAGAGGCTAAGAGTAACTCAGTGCGGTGTGTAGGTCATTATAAAAATAATCTTCGGATTTATACTGAGTTGTTATAGCGAGTGGGGTCTGCACAAAAGCAAATATTTCTACAAGGGCATTAATGAAGGTTCTAGACAGCATTTATTTAGAAGGTACGAGATTCTCACAGCCGACCGAGTTATCCACCCATCGCAGGCGCATAGGAAAGACAATTATCTAATGGGCAACACCCCCAGCAGGGTTATTTATGCTATTAAAAAAAAAGAAAAAACACAACATGTTCGCCGGGAGAGACTGCGGTTTAAGAAAAATAATTTTCTGAGCAGCTAGGGAAAAAACGTAATTAAAAAAAACGTGTGTGGCTTACTGTACTCGTCAGTTATGTAACGCCAGTAAACAGGTTGGTCAAGCTCATCAACAGGGACCAGTTCGGCACAAGATCAGACCACGCGCCAGGCCATCAGCATCACACTCATCCATCTAATCCAATGTAGGACATTCAACAACAGACTTGCAACCAAATACGCTGATCCGTCCACAATCGCACTGTACAGTTTGAGTACTTGAAAAACATAGAAACTGACAATGTCGTGCTGAATAACTTAACGTAGAAAGTAGGTCTGGACTACCGGTAAGAGCTACTTTTGTGAGCAGAAAAGACTTGACATTTCTTGCGACTTGTAATAGTCTGTGTTAGACCTGTCAGCCCTTTGGGTGGTCCCTCCTCATCATTATTTATTTTGTCCCACTTTTGCCTCAAACCCTGTTTGAATTTTTCCTTTTTGGGAACCACCAGACTTTTTAGTGTTGCTGCAGATTCAGGGAGCCATTTTACCTACCCCTGAAACTTCTGTCTGAGGGCCTGGAGCACAAAATGGTGGCCACCTGTGACATCACCAGCATCCACTGGAACCTACCAGCACCTTCCAGAACATTCCAGAACTCTGTGACAGTTGGAGGCGGTTTGGAATGTTGGGGAGTTAAGAGAGAGAGAGTTGGCAGTTGGAGCTGGCAGTTGGCACCTGACTGGTGAAGAGAGAGGAGCACAACAGTGAAGGAGGAAGGAGTGAAGCAGCAGGGGTGGAAACTTGTGCCTGGAGTGGGGTCCATAAACCCACCCTTGATACTTGTCCCTACTGATGGATCCCAGCCTGTAGCCCTGTGTGGGAAGAAGCCAGAAAAACTCATCCTAAGGACCTGGACAGCAGGAACAGGCCTTAGAAGCAGAAAGCAGCAAGATCCTGACCTGGAAACTGGTTTCCCTGGAGTCCGGCGTCGAGTAGCCTGAGACCTGGAGCCCGAGGTGGAGAAGCGGCGCTGACTGAAGTAGCAGACGTCGTACCCGGAGCCGCCTGAGGTCGTGAGAGGGCGCCGACGGAGGTCGTGAGGAATTCCAGAGGTCGAGGAGGAAGTGAACCGAGGTCGAGCGAGCGGCGTCATCGGAGGAGTGAAGTCCGCCCTCCGGAGTCGTCGGAGACCGAGGTAGAGGTGAACCGGAGGTCGGGAGTGAGGATCGCACTCCGGAGTCGCCCGGAACCTGAGAGGAGGAGCACCGGAGGTCGGGGGTGAGGATCGCACCCCGGAGTCGCCGGAAGTCGACATCGAGGCCAGGCCGGCCGACGTCATCGGAGCCGAGAGCGCCATCGGACCGGAGCCGCCCGAAGTCGACACCGAGTAGAGACTGCCCGACGCCGTCGAATCGGAGGTCGAGATTGAACCGAGGCCGCCGACATCGGACCGGAACCGCCTACCGGCGTCGTCAAAGAACTGACATTGTGCCGAGGCCGCCGAGACCGAACCGGAACCGCCTCACGGCGTCGACACGACTCCAGCGGTGTCGGAACATCAGAAAAAGGGCAGTAAGTGGAGTAGAGGGCGCCTAAGGCCCTGTGGAGACCTGAGAGACTGCTCTAAGGGGCTAGGGAGGTGCTGAAACCAACCTGACTGTGCCTGGGGTGAACTGGGACTAACCTAGAGAGGTGGTGTGGGGAGAGACAGCCAGGGCACTGGTATTCCCCCCTTTGATCTACCTCAGTTTAGGCCTCAGCCTTGTCTCAGCCAGGGAGTAGCCCCCTCAAGCCTTCCACAACCCTACAAGCTGTGCCTGGGCCAAATCAGCCCTTAGGAATTGAAATGTCAACTGATTACATGAGTGTTGCTGTATACTTTTAATTATTTATTGGGGGTACTGTATTTATTGAGTTTTTACCTATTTATTGCTTCACTATATTTATAGGTCCACAGGACTTGATGGTGTACAATATTTATTGGTACAGTATTTATTGCCTCAGAATACTTAATTGCCTGTATTACCTGCACTGATATTTATGTCCCTTGTATTTATGATCACCCCTATTTATTGAATCTTCAGATAATATTTATTTAACCTGCACTATTTAAAATTGTATATCGTGATTGACCTATTTATTTTTCCAATCAGCAACTAAGAGAAAAAGATAAAGAAGAATATTTTCATAATTTTTACGGTGTAGAGTCGTTTTTGGAACGGATGCACGCATGGTTATTGTATGGGTATATTGTATGCTTAGCACGGTGCCTGTTTCCTGACCGCTCGAGCCAAGCTACCACAGTGTGTTCGGGGAGTCCACCACCACCCTGCGGAGTGGGAGTGGGCTGTTTCCAACAGTCTGAAACACAATATCTAAAGCTGCAATTCCCCGTAAACGAACTGGTATCTAGGCACAGCCGTGAACTTCATAGGTGGCAACGTTTATTGATAGACTCTAGCATCAGTTAATAAACCTTGAAAAGCGAAGACAGGTCGCTGGGAGCCGGAGGGCGACTAAAACCCACAGAGAAAGACAGTTAGCCCGCGCGTTTGCCAAGGGGATCCCAGCACAGAAGGAAAGGTGGTGCAGTTACAGGCAGCACATCTGATCCGAAAGGTCCATGCATATGCACGAGACTCCAACCGAGAGCTCCTTAAACAGCGCAGAGAAGACCTTGAAGCGCTTAAAGGCGACCCCACACAACTGTGAGCTGGCCATGGACACCGTCGAGAACCCCCGCACACTGGTTCCAGCACCCTGCATTAACGGCATAACAACATCACCTGGGGGCGAATATACAGGGGCCTCACAACCCTTGAGTGGGGTCCCCATTCAACCCCAGGCCAATGAATGAATATCTGTGAGCTACGGAGCACATGGGCCCCTCTTGACATTCTGCATGGGGGGGGAGGGGGTGGTCATTTGCGTAACGCCGCCGCCCCTACATCTCCGACGAAGGTTGCCACCTACTTGGGCGCCGTCAAATGGCCCCACACAGCGCCCACTGCAGCTGCCAATCACAAGCAGGGAGGGGCGAATGAACTTGAAAACCAATAAAATAAAGAAGGGGAGGGGACAACACGGGAGCTTGAGTTTAATCAGCAGCTTGACCGAACACGTAATGTCGAGATTTAGAGTAGAACCGGAAAACTACGAGTGATCCTTATTAACCAATGCACAGGGGGCATAATCAAAATAGTAGTCAATTTGTTTCTTTTTATATATTAGGCACCGTCGGAATTAAGCACAAGCATTGGCATAGCCAATAAGACTGGCGACATTTCATTGTTAATGCACAACACAACAACTGCGCCACAACCTACGTGAGGAGAATGAAAGCAGCGGCGCCAGCCCGGCAACAACAAACGGCCGTGGATGCGACGCTCGCAGACGTAAGACAGTGCAGCAGCCGAACACGGGAACCAAGAGCAGGGGGAGAGGACGCCATGAACACCGCCGCCTTTCTCCGAGGCGAAGAAGAAATGCCTCGGAGAAAGGCAGCGTCGTTTCCGGATTCGGGGGCGTGTTTTTCTGTTCTCTCCTCTTGCCATTGGCTGGAGGAGATAATTAGAAAAGTTGCAAAAAACACGCCCCCGAATCCGAAAAGGACGGGGCCTGTTCGGAGTGACGAACCTCTTCTCCAATGGCTGGCCAGCATTCAAGAGGCCAGCCAATGGAGAAGAGGGGCGGGTTCAAGCCCCTCTTCTCCAAGTCATTATCTCTCGCGAGCGAGACTGCGCAAGCGCAGCCTTCGCTAGCCGAGACCTAAAAACCAACAGTTTGATCTACGCCAAAGGAGTCACTGGGTGAAATTCCATATGGCATAACGGGCTACTTGTAAGGTTATTGAGGCTCAGATCAGGATTTCAATCTCTGCCGCTGGGGCAAATGTTAGTGAAGCCTACAGACTGTTTCTTCTAGTTTGAGTTGTCTCGATTTGGAAAGATCACGTATGCTCCTACAATGGAAACACATAAAAACAATCAACACACAAGTGAAGAAGTAAAAATGGTTTTATTCCCAGTCACTGACACTGATCAATCAGGCTGGTAATGGGGGTGAAATATGAGGACACTGTGCAAGGGGGCCAGGTGCTGTGTGAGGAAAGCATGGGGAAATGGTTGAAGGTCGCAAGATTCCAGAGGCAATATCTGGGTCTGGAAACGAACTGTAAGGAGGAAAATGGCAGCAGTGAAGGTGAAGCAACAGGAGAGCTGCAACAGCGCAGCCAAGGGGAAACAACGGGACATACAAGAAAAGGCGTCCTTGAATTTACTTTGTTATCCTTCCACTGGTTTTTTTTATTTTAAATCAATGATGGCTGCTTTCGACACAAAACACCTAACTGTATGGTAGCAGAAGTGAAGTGCAATGAGATGTAGAAACAATTGCCATTTGAATCCTTATGTCCATGTGAGGAGGTTGAATGAAGTACTGTCTGCCCAGGGGTAGAAAGCATAAGGAACACACCAGTAGTCAGACCATGCAGTCATCTAGAGGATCCCTGGAAGGCGCCTGTGACTCCTAAATCGAGGTACACCTTCAGAGAAGAGCTTTAGCTTAGGTAGTTCAGATCACTTAGTTAACTAAAAGCAGCCGAGATCTAGGCTAGCCCATTTCATTTTGTTTGCCAACACACAGATTTAAATTGCAGCACCCAATAGAATTATTTGGCACAAAGTATTCATCTTTTCTCTCTGCAGCACACAGCTGGTGAGATTACGGTAGAGGTACGTTTACAGTTCGTTATGACAATAGCTGTAAGAAACGTACATACTAGTAAGCAACAGAAGAGGAAGGGAGATTATAGCACAGAGTGGTTTAACAAGAGACCCAGACCAAGGAGGGAAAAATCCCTGGTCTGTAAATGCGACCGTGTAGATCAAAGCCTAAAAACAAAGTTCATTCTAAGTTAAAGTGGGAAAGAAACCCGAACAGTGCTTAATTTGGGGCAGCAGTTGCAGGTGGTGAGAACCTGCACTTAATTTTGGCATTATTACACTTTGACCCTGCGCAAGAGACAAAAAAGTAGAAAATGGAGACGGGGAGAGAGGGGAAAACAAAGAAAAAGAGAAGGAGGGAATTACAAAGAGAAATTGCAAGAGTGAATGGTGATAAAGAAGGCATTCGGTGCACCCAAGAATTGGCAGCCTTGATATTCCGCAACCCAAACATTTGAAAGAGGCAGGAGAGAGCTTTAATAAAATCATCCATCTCAGTACAAGGCTTGCGGGTTCTTCAAACCTATGATGTGAATTCAGGATCCCAGTGTCCTTAAGGCTACTCAGCAATGAAGAAAAGGAACTAAAAGCTTTTAGCACTTAGAAATAAAGTAATGCAATTCAATATAGCACTATTTATCGAGAAGACTCCAGCAAATGATGTCCAGAGGCAGGTAAAGTATTTGCTCATGATAGTAATGACAGTTCACATGCGCTGAAACAGAACAGTTTTAGGATGAGGCTGCGGTGCTGGCAAGGCCCCGCCATCATGTACTTATTGCCCGCAGAACGCCAAAAGCAAATTATCTTTATGATCAGTTGATTTCATTATTAGCACTAAGCAGAACATGGCAAAAGCGGTTAGTTAAGTAGCAGCATTTTACGGACTGCAACATACACTGCTGCCAGCTATGAAAATGCTGAGTGTTGGCAAATTGTGCCGGCTGTAAATCCTTCGCAGAGCTTAAGCCCCGCAGGCCACAGTGAAATAGAGGTAAGTGATGTCGGCCCCTTTTGCTGACCCTCCAGTCTGAAGCCTACATCTGTAACAGCCATAGATATTCACATTCACCCCGACCGCCGCTGTCTGAATTCGATCAAGATGAATCACTGTGGCATGGTTAATTACAACATAATGCATCTTTCAAGGGACCCATTGTGCTGATTCGGTGCCTGGGCGCCATCTGAAATACTGGGTCTCAAATAATACAAATAATAGCAAATACCGCACTGATATACATCCCTTTGATTATGGTGATAGGACCAGCCTGAAGCAAAAAGTGCAATTTGAGAGGAAATGGAAACAAAACTGATAGTGTGCCATCTAAGCAGAGTAAACAGCAAGCAGGTAATCCTTACAACTTTTTTCACTGGCTGGTGAAAAAAACACAATCACCCTCACCAGAGGCTAAAGCCTCTGGGTCTTATCTCTCTTTTGTGACTGCAGTGTATGAGTGTCTATCACTTCTTGACACGGATTGACTATCACAAACACCCCTTTCCCGACCCTTTTTGAATTCTGGAAATCCTTCTCTATTTTGCATTATTTGCACATATCTCTGAAATCCTTAGTCCTACCAACAACACTAACTGCTTCATAACACACAGCTCCACTTTAGAGTTGCCCATTCCTACCCACATGAAACTAAACTACCACCATACTCCGTTCAGATACAAATGCCCTGTGACTAAGCAAACACATAATCCTGAAGAACAAGTTACTTGCCTTCGGTAACTCTCTTTCTGGTGGATACCTTATCTAAATACAGATTTCTCACCTGAGTCTTGCAGGGCTAAACGGGTAAATGTCTTCCTGTAGGACCTGCTTGTCAAGGTAGTAGTGCTTTGTAAACATATGCACTGACGCCCATGTCACACATGAGTTGGTGGCAGCATCAGCCCTGGTGGAATGGGCTCATGCTCCTTCCAGAGGCTGCTTTTTGGCCAGTGTTCCATATCTTAATGCAGAAGACTATCCACCTCAATATAGTTCTCTTATGCACCGTTTTGCCTTTCTTCACCCGAAGAGACCCACAAAAGCCTGATAATCCACCCAATGGTAGTCGGTACGATCGATGTAAAAACGTAAAGCTCTGTAGAAGGCCATACAGTGAAATAACTCTTCTTTCCAGGAGTGAGGTGGGGCAAAGAACACTGGGAGAATGATGTGTTGCTCCAAGTGGAAAGGAGTCACAGCTTCCTGCAAGAAGGCCGCTCGAGTACTCAACCAGTTTGTCTGGAATAAAGGTGGTGTAGGGCGGTTGTACCAATAGAGCCTGGAGTTAACTCATGCAATGAGCAGAAGTGATCGCAATGGGGAAGACCGTCTTGAAAGTCAAAAGACACAGAGAGCAGCTATGCATCAGCTTGAAGGAGCACACATGAGAAATGTCAAGACCACGTTAAGGTCCCACTGTGGCATCAAAACCCATTTGGGAGGGAAAATGTGCATCAAACTTTTAATGAACAGCATCACAACAGGGGATTTAAAAAAGGATGACTGTCCGACAAACGCAACAAAAGCTAAAGGGCCCAACAAATAACATTTAATTGTGCCCCATGTAAAGCCTTGTAGGGCCAAAGACACCACAAACAATAAACATCTGATAGTTTGCCTAGTACAGGGTCTGTCTTGTGAACTCCACACCGGGTACAAATGTGTGCCAGCGCCCAGTGTAAATTGGCTACATAGATGGACGCCTAGCAACAAGAATAACATCTACAACCTGAGGTGGTAAACTGAACCCAGTCAACTGCAGTCACTCAATCTCCATGCATGGAGGTGTAGATTGCTCAGATTTGGGCGGACAACCCTGTCTTGCTGTTGCTACAGGAGATCCTCCCATAGTGGTAGCTCATGCCCAGAGGTTTTAGCTACCAGCTCCTGGCCTAAATTGAAGCCACTAGAATAACGTGTACACAGTCATTTCTGATATTCTTTAGAACTCACTCCAATAGGAATGCGTCTCTGAAAAACAATGTGAAAAAGTGTTGATCCTGCGTATTCTCGAAAGTGGCAAAAAGATCTAGCCAGGATTTTCCCCACTGTCAGAAGATACCCTGTACCACTTCAGGATTCAAACATCATTTGTGATCCGCCAGGCACTGCCAGTTGAATTTGTCCACCTTGGTGTTCCAAATGGTTGACGATTAGGAAGATGCACTGATGCTCCCACCAACTCCATAGGCGTAGATCCTCTTGGCACAGGACACGGAACCCATTCTGCCCTGCTTGTTGCAGTACCACATGGCAGTGGTGGTGTCCATGAGAACCTTCACTAGCCTTCCCTTGATGGACAGCTGGATACTATTCAGAACAGGCAATTGGCCTGCAACTGCAACAGATCGATATGGAGCCAGTTTACCACCAGAAACCAGAGCCCTCTGATCTCCATCTTTCCCAGATGACATCCCCAATCCAGCAGTGATGCATCCTTCACCTTCTTCAGCTCTGGGTGGGAAAGGGAGAGGGGTCTACTGCTGGTCCAACGCAGCAGAAAAGCCACTACTGCAGATTGTGTGCAGTCTCCTTCAAGACCTGAATGGCATCCGTTAGGTTTCCTTGATGCTGAGCCCGCTGAGACGTTAGGTTCCATTGCATAGCTTGCATATGCCACCTGGCATAGACCATAAGTAGGATGCAGGAGTCTAAGAGGCCAAGAAGACCCTGAGCTACTGTCACGGACATCCGGGACTAAGGTTGAAACACTGGTATCAAACAAAACAGGGCGCAAGTGGGCGGGTATATGGCAGGAGGTTATGTAAACGAAAGACCTGGGAAACACATGCACTCTTATGGAGTGCTTAATCAAGAAGAAATATCCCTCTAAAAATGAGCAATGGTACTGAGTGTTCGAAGAGTCGCTGGTCCCACTGGACTGGCGACATGCTAAGATTGTAATTTTTCAGAATCCTGGCCATCCACTAGAGGAGCATTCCTCATACCGCCCAATCTCTTTCCTCAACACGGAGGTGAAACTTATAGCCAAAAGCTCTGGCCAACATGCTTATGAAACATATGCCGGATCTGGTTTATCCTGACCAGGCTGGATTTATGCCCAATTGAGCCACACGTCACAACATTAGGAACGTCTACACTGCCCTGGCAAACTGTCTGGGGGGCCGGCAGAGGTACTCCCAGCAGTCCTAGACAAAGAGTTTGATTCTGTTAGCACTCGTTTGTTGTTCTTAAGCATTTGAATTTAGGCCAGAGATTCCTTTCCTATGTCAGCTTGTTATACAGAGACTTATCTGTCATGGTTCTGTCACAGTTCGGTCTCTGACCCCTTCCCAGTCCATAGAGGTACACAGCAGGGATGCCCACTGTCCCCGCTATTGTTTGCTCTGGAGCCCCTGGCTGCTTGGGTGAGGGTGGACGGCCAGGTGTGTGGGTTTGAATGGTCTGCTGCATTGTACGATAGGTTAGCTCTTTATGCAGATAATGTTTCGTATACACAACATAAATTCTTAGTAAGCCCATAGTAGTTCTTGCGCAACCAGACAACTAGCCCTGTTTGGTAGGTGAGACCTAAAAAGCAAAGATGAAGTTGGTTTCAACATTTAAGTTTGGCCAATCTGGCACTGGACATCCGCCTGTTTGCATGGCAGAGCTAGTGATGTGTGAAGAAATCTGATCACTGAGTCCCTTGTCAGCAATTAAGGTCCTCTGGTGCACCCAAGCCTTCTTGTCAGAAGTAGCCGGGTTTTGGCTACTGAGGCACAAATTATGTCAATTCTCACTACTGCCTTAAATTAGGTGCATACTTAATATTTTCTATGGCTAATGTATTATTTTATTTCCCAGATATAACGCTGTACTTTATTATGTTCTTGATAAATACCCTCCTTTTGATTGTCAGCACAGTATGGAGAAGGCTTCTGGCCAGTACAGGCCTTAAAGTCAACACATTCAGGACACAAATAAATCTTTGATGCTGGATTATAAAGTGTTGTCAAATAAGGCATTATAAAGTGCTGAACACCAAGTCTCACTCACAGTGTTGAGAGGTGGTTGGTCACTCATGCACTCACTCCACCTGCCCACTTCATCATGAATGCATCTCTGGAGTTGCTGTGCCTCTATTAATTTCGGTCTTTTCTCTTCTTTATGGTTTTCTTTGGTCTTACCTTTCATAGCCACTATGCCCCTCTTCTATGACCTCCGGCATTCTCCAAGTGACCACCTGTATAGGAAGGTGTGGATCCTGACTGTCCCAAATATGAGTATTTTTTATTTTTTTAGGAATGCAGTAACCTTATTCCATCTCTTACTATTGCAGGTGCATTACAGTCACAATGTCTCACATTTTATGCCCATTGTATTTATGGATGTTTTGTTACTTCTAATGCACTACCCTAGTAAATGAGTGTACACATGGGGGTTTGGGACAAAGAAAAAAGGAGGTAGAGTTAGTAAAAGCGGTGAGAGTTCAGGCTATCTGATGACATTTTCGTTGATAAGGTTAGTTTTCAGTTTCTTCCTGAATAGTAGGATGGTTGGTGCTGGTCTGATGTCAGAGAAGATCTTACCTTTCATAGCCACTATGCCCCTCTTCTATGACCTCCGGCATTCTCCAAGTGACCACCTGTATAGGAAGGTGTGGATCCTGACTGTCCCAAATATGAGTATTTTTTTATTTTTTAGGAATGCAGTAACCTTATTCCATCTCTTACTATTGCAGGTGCATTACAGTCACAATGTCTCACATTTTATGCCCATTGTATTTATGGATGTTTTGTTACTTCTAATGCACTACCCTAGTAAATGAGTGTACACATGGGGGTTTGGGACAAAGAAAAAAGGAGGTAGAGTTAGTAAAAGCGGTGAGAGTTCAGGCTATCTGATGACATTTTCGTTGATAAGGTTAGTTTTCAGTTTCTTCCTGAATAGTAGGATGGTTGGTGCTGGTCTGATGTCAGAGAAGATGGTGTTCCAGATCCTGGGGACCTATGCTGCGTAGGCTTGCTTTCCTGCTTCCTACTTCCTGCAGTATTTATGCTCTGATGTGGCAATGCTGGAGGTCATCATCATATAAACACAAAACAACAATAGGTGGCTGCGTGGTTCACACACGTTTTTTTACTTTTTCATGAGGATCGTTTTACTCAATAAACATGACCTCTACATCTTTTTTTTACCTGCGATTAAATCACATTTCAAACACTCAATGTCTTTATAACGAAGAGAGAATACCAGCAAGTAATTCTCAAATATACAAATCTTTCTTACAAAACATTTTGCTCAATGTGAAGAAAAAGAACATATATTAAAGTATTAAAAAAATACCAGAAATCATGCAGGGAAAAACGTAAGGTATTCAATGTTCACCAGCCCTACAATTGAATGGCCAGAGCGATAAATGTACAACTGACGCCCTTGGTATACAGTATGGGGGGTCCAGGCTAATCTAATATGGGCTTAAAGAAATAGTTTTTCACTAAAACCTAATTTGAGTCCTCCATATTGATATTCGTTGTGCAAGGATCTCCCAAAAGTAATTGTCTATGCATTTCAAACCCCAATCATCATCAGGCGCTGATTTCCACATACTGTTTGTTAGCTAGGTAAAAGAGGGGCTTGGTGTAGAGGGCTTTGCAAGTTATACAGCTGATCTTGAGGATAATCTGAGCTCACAGGTAAAGTCAGTGTTGATCATTTAGTCCAAAGCTGATGTCATATAATTGCTTCAGTTCCTTAATGAGCTGTGCTGCTGCATGCTTAAAAGATACAAAATGAACAATTGATGGAACGAATGCTGAAGAATGTCAAACACTCAACCTCAGTCAGAGATCTGGGCCGAAATCCATTGCTTCCTTGCTCACCATGCCAATTCAGTTGCTTGTGTTTCGATTCAGGGAGGACCTGGCCTGGCAGTTCGGGCTCGACTGTTCCCATGAGAAGCAGGGTCAAGACTTATTTGCATTTGGCTGTGTCCCAACAGAGGTGGCATGATGTGTGAAAAACAATGGCCTGGCATGTGGCCCGAGCGAATGCAAGTGGCTGAGATTAATTCAAGCATTCCATCCATCACCTTGTCGTTTTCGCATTTGATGCCCTAAGTGCGCCAGGTATACCCAGACGTGGGTCCTCTGCTCACTATTCTACTAAAACCAAGTTATACCAGGCTAAAGAGCCCTAGCCGGACAAAACCGGTCCTAGGTTGCTTGTGTTCCATTTCAGGAAGGACCTGGCCTGGCAGTTCAGGCTGGACTGGTCCAATTGGAGTAGGGTCAAGACTGATTTGCACATGGCTGGGTCCAAAATGAGTTGGAATGGAGGGCCAAAAACAATGGATTGGGATGCGGCCCGAGTGATTCCAGTAGCTGAGAATAATTAAAGCACCTTTCTGTTTTTGCATTTAATGCCCTAAGTACGCCGGGTATGCCCAAATGTGGATTCTGGGCTCACTGTGCTACTGGAACTGACCTATACCTGGCTGAAGAGCCCTTAATAGAGCAAAATCAGTCCTAGGTTGCTTGTGTTCCAGTTCAGGAAGAATTGGGCCTGGCAGTTCTGACTGGACTTTTCCAATGAGGACCAGAGTCGAGACCAATTTGCAAATTTCTAGGTCCAAAATGAGGTGGCATTGTGGGGGAAAATGATGGATTGGGATGTGGCCCGAGTGATTGTCTGTGGCAGAGATTAATTCAAGCCTTCCATCCATAACCTTGTTGTTTTTGCATGAAAGAAGCCTTTCAGGGAAAGGAGGGTGGTCTCTGGAATACCATTGTGAAAACTAGGGTTTAAACTGTTGTTCTGAAATCCACTCCTAAGAAAAAAGGGTTCACTTTTTTCCGGAGAGAGAGTTGGAACCAGACTGATTTGCTCTTTTTGGCAATGTGTTCTTTGAGTGAAAGGTTCGACTTGAGGGTGAACCCAAGGGATTTGGTCTGTTCTGGTAGTTGGAATGCACAGCATTGCAACACAACACAACACACACACACCCTCCCCCCTCCTCTTTCTCTTGAATGGTCCAGCTGCACTCATTCCGTTAAGCAGTCAAAAATACCGGCCAGTCTGCTTACTCAATTCATGAAATTTTTTATTGCATATTAGTATGTCGCGACACCCAACACAGGACGTCTACGTGTTTCAGCTTACGCCTTCAACCAGGCAATATCAAAACATATATATAACCTAGGTAGCTATAGTTAGGACCAAAGTTTCTATAGGAAAAGCATTTGTTTTACCAATACCTTTAGTGTCAATCTTCAGGCTAATCAAATCATTGTACATCAATGGCTACTGACGGAATTTCGCCTTTAACACCTATAACGCAAAGAAGTAAGCTTACTCCTGAGGCCAAAGCAGATTATACTGATGCCTTGAAAAAAATATCATGCCTCCTGCAAAGTGGCACAAGCATCCTATTATACTGTGAAGATCTCCAGCGCCCAACACTGTCAAAAAACCTTGTTTGCAGTGTGGAAATATGGATTTTTCTGGTCAGTTATGTCCCCTATCTTGGACCCCAACGGTTTCATGTATAAATCACAAGTATATGTATGTTTCCTCCAGTTCCAGTTATGAAGACGCAAACACATGTGCGTCCACCGCCAACATGTCCTCTTTCAGATCCGCAATGAATGGGCCGGATATTCCATTCCTAAGTATAAAAGGCCACCGCCTTTATATGGTTCACTTATCCCATTTTACAGTTCAGGCGAGTAGGCCCTGATTCTGCCATCAAGCCTTTTTCTGCCTTCTGCCTCTGAAAGCTCCAGTCTGAGCCTGCATCTGTGACCATGAACTTTGTCTCATTCCCTGCGCGGCTCACGGTGCCTGACATCAGCTTGCTGCCTGCCAAAAAACTATATTTCACCTTCAAAATTATCTGCTCCGCTCCCTGCCCAATGCATTCCTGTCTAGTAGTTTAAGTAAACATTCTTCCAGCTACCGAGCAAAGGCCCGGCTTCTCTGTCTTTATGCAAGTAATTCATAGCCCTATTATCATGGAAGACTTCTGCCCTCGCATCTAGTGTAGACACTTAGACGCTTGTACACGCACTAACAGTCAGTATAGTCAGTATAGAATAAGATTCTACTCTAAGAGACCTCTCTTTTGGATAACATAGTTCTTTAAACATAGGATGTTAGATATGATTTGGGATTAGGTTGACTTGACCCTCCAGACATCTGTCGCCACATGTAGAGTTAAATGTCAAATCCCCTTCACCCCCTAGTCGCACGTCAATCATACGTCATGCTGCTGCGCGCGCATTTCTGCCAAGTATTTCTGCTGACATTGCAAAATTCTTTCATGGAACCACCCTATTATGACATCATACCTGATGACGTTCTTTAATTACACCCAGTTACGCCCACTTTTGCTACGCATGTATGTTCTATCTCTACTATCAATTGTTACGCCTCTTGCATTTGCTTCACTGTAATGCCTATTGTATAAAAGTGATTACTTATCAATAAAGTATGTACTTCACTTCCTGAGCCTCCGTGGTGATGGAACCTGGAGTCCACGATTTCGAAATCGTCCATTGGAATAAAGCCCATTCCTAACCTCTAATATCACGGATTTTGCCTCTTATTTTACTGAGCTATTTTTATTATTTTTCTGTAGCAAATTAAGTCCCGGTAATTAAATTATTTACCACATGAATGGCGCCCGAACAGGGACACTTTCTCATCTCACGCGCCGGCGGTGCGTTGCAGGCCCGGTCTCCTGCCACAGCTGGACGGACAACAACGCATACCAGCAGGATTTCCTGTATCTCCCTCCGGTCAAGCGGGGGCGACTGAGGCTGCGATCAACACCCAGACGAGGCGGTGAGAAGTGCGAAGTATCCCGACCAGAGCCTAGCTGAGAGAGCAAGATCCGAGGTATACAGAGGCCCACCAAGTTCCGAAGTTCCGAGGTTTCCGATGTTCCGAAGTTTCCGAAGTTTCCGAGTCGAGTCCAGTCCAGTTCAGTTCAGTTCCGTTCCGAGGCCTTCCGTTCCGAGCTACCCGGTGAGTACCATTACTGGGGAGGCGTTCTGGCGTGCACATAAGTTGTGCCGGTCCAGACGGGTTTGGGTACACAAATCCGGTCTGGACTGTTTTAGCAGTGTATCTGTACTGTTTAGCAGTATATCTAGTATATCAAGTATATAAATTCAGAATAATTCAGTTAATGCCGAGGATTATGTTTTGTGATTAAGTTTTCTTAGATCGTCATCATCATTGTTGCTCATTTAAAACGTTAAATGTTAAATGTGTTAATACGTCCTGCATATTGTGGTATGAATGACTGTTCATTATTGTGTTTATAGTATTAAATTTATTCAAGACCAAGTATCAGATCAGTTCTCAATATGCCGCTCTTTTCGAAACTAAGACAGATCACAACTAGAAAAGGGGTACTCGAAGAAGCTGTTCCCATTCCTCCTAGGGACACTCCAGGGTACTTCATGTATCATAAACATGGCCTAGACGCCATATTATTTCTTGATCTATGGGTAGACTACACTAAGGAATTACCAGAAAGTCAGAGGTGGCCCGCAGCTGGGACCTGGGATGCAGATTGCATCGTGAAAGTAGAGGAAGAATTATGGAAAAGGAAAGCCAGACAGTCACAGAAAGACGCCATTGAATTATGGCTTAAAGAATCGTATAGACGTACAGAAAAAGCACGTAGACAGGAAGAGAGGAGTAAGGAAAATTCAAATAAAGTCCGAGAAAATCTATTAATTAAAGAAGGTACACGAATGAAATCAGAACAAGTAGACAGACAAAGAAATGCCCTTATGAATGGTATGTATCCCCTTATGGCCGAGGGATTACCTAAGGCTACTCCGGAGATACCAAAAGACTTGCCACCCCCATTGTTCCCAATAAAAATGCATCCTAAGGGGCATCCTAGAACAGCAGAAGATGTTTTTCTTTCCTCATATTTAGATGACGCAGCTCCCGAGTATGCTAACCCCGCCCCACATAGACCGTCTGCCGGGGAGGTTCAACGCCAAGATCCTGTAGCTGTATCCCTACAGCATCAAATCCTGACACAAGTTCCGGCAAGCACATCTGTTTCCACATCTGTTCCTACAGCTGCTCCTACAGCTGTGTCCACACCTATAGTTGCTGTATCACGTTCAACGAATCCTTTCACGTCCGATACCCCAGACGGGGCTACCGGAGGTGCTACCAACATTTTTTCTACGCCACCCAGAATAAATAAACTTACTTTTCAAGAATCAGCACATCCACGTACCCCCAAACTCATAAATTCCCGCACGCTTAAGGAACTTCTTGTAGATTGTAGATATGACCCTGTGCCCGGAAAAGAGGACGAAATGATCCTGGCATCATTACGTATCAGACGAGCTACGGTGTATTTAGGAAAGCTACCAGGAATGACTATGCATTTAGACAATATATATCATTATGTCCAAACAGGGCGAGATTCTGAATGTATTAACAGAGCTATGGAATACCAGAAAGTGGAGATACAGGGGGAACTGTTACGTTTCCTCATAAATTGTGTAATCAGAAATCAAGACCGACCGGGGGTAGATCCGGAAATAATGCAAACCCTTACCAGATGGAGCCAGAATATATCAGAAGGGAGACATGATAGGCAAAAATGCATAATAGCCATGTGCCGAAAGATCCGTAAAGAAATAGAACGCCTACACGAAGAGAGATTAGCGGTGGACGAGTTTGAACAAAATGAGGAGGAGGAAGGATCAGGACTGCCCACAGGACAGTCAGAAACCATAGCCTATGTAGGTAGAGGAAGATCTTGTAATAGTACTAGATGTTTCACTGACCCGATACGTCCGGTATGTCCAGATAATAACAGGAATTTCCAAACACCTATAATAAATATAAGGTCCCCCGAGCATTCGTTCCAAGCCGCTGACAAATTACTCCGAGAACGAAGGGGTTATCATTTACTCGATTCTATGGATGAACAAGAATTAGCCAGGTCAGCCGTTCATTGGGTTGACAGTCCCGGAAAATATGGCGATGATACAGTAGCACACACATTTTTGAACCTCACCCCAGATGAACAGCGTTTAGCTGGGATTTATATGATTCAACAACTTCTTATACTTTATAAAAGCCAACATTCCGATCCTGGTCCTTTACCTGATATATTGACTGAATTACTCACGAATAGATGGAGAGGTTCAGGTACTAAGTTAATTAGAGAAATACTAGAATCAAGAAAGCAGTACATTCTTTTTGTATGCCCAGAACATGTCTCACTGCCCATCAAGGAAAGAACGACGTATTACATGGACAGACAGAATCCCTTACGAGAAGTACACCCAATAAAGGGCGAGGACAATCAGTTTAAACGTGTATATGTATATACGCCCATATCGAAAATAGAATTGTTAGAAATGAAGAAAGTGGTACCCAGTCATGACAAAGACCCAGCGGGTTTCCACCGAGAAATTAAAGACATGTTACTCATGGGAGAGTATACCTATCCCGACATTATGACAATATTAAAGGTATTAATGCCTGCTGGCATTTATGAAAAACTCAAGGAAAAAGAGTGGGAGGTGGGAGACCAAAAGATAGAATGGACAGCCTTAGAAGCAGAAGAAAAGGCCCGAACTGCAGGAGCAGGGCTTGGGGATAAAACTAAAGCACTACCAGGTTTACTAGTACAGGTACTGCCACGTTTATTAACCACGAAAAAGGAAGACTGGGGTGCAATCTCAGCCTGTAAACAAAAGCAAGATGAAGACACTAGTGATTTCTATGCCCGATTCGAAAAATGTTTTGGTATAAATAGTGGTATAAAAGCAAGTAGCGAGTCATACCCACATCTGTTTGTGACAAAATTAGTTGAAAATTCCTTGCCCCAGGTGAAGAATAGAGTATTAAAATTCGAGAGTACCTGGCAAGGTAATACCCCATCACAAATGTTACAAATGTTACAGTACCATTACAATAGAATTAGAGAGGAACAAGAACATGAGCAGAGACGCATGAAAGACACAAAAATGAAAATGCTAGTCTCCCAGACAGTTCCAGCTGAAGGTCATAAAAAGGGTACGACACAGTCCGGTGATTCAGCAGGACCTGTAAAAGGGACATGCAACTATTGTAAACAACCAGGTCATTACATACACGATTGCCCAGTCTTGAAGCGTAATATCGCCACAGGTAAAACACAAGAAAGACCACGGCCACCTAGACAGGATCAGAATGAACAAGGAGCACCGCAGCATGCCCAGTCCATGCCAGCTCCACAACAGTCTATACAGTTTGTGCCAGCTGCACCAGCGCTGCCTGTTGCTGCCACACAAACAACGACACGACAGCTGTACCAGACCGCACAGTATGACTATCCTGATTATCAACGATACGCATGAACCAGCCTAGAGAGGGAAGTTGACTTACCCCTTATCGAGGTCCCTGTAGACCAAGAAGGACCTTATGTACATAGTGAACTATTAGGCCAAGATAGAAAATTTTTACTTGATACAGGGGCAAGTCGAACAACTATAAAACATAGTGAAGTTCCAGGGGCACCCCTCTCAGGCTCACAGAATATTTCCCTTGGTTTTTCAGGAAAACCTATTGTTAATGAAGTATCACAGCCTCTTCCACTTACGATAGGACCTTTGACCCGAACTACAGATTTATTGCTTACTAAATCATGCCCAGAAAACTTGTTAGGTATAAAAACTTTGAAAGCTCTAGGAGCCATAATATGTTGTTCTCCGGAAGGAGTAAGATTGTTTTTACGAGATTTCAAAGGGCACTATGTGTCCCGAGACATGGATCCCCGACTGCAGACTTTACCCACACATTTATGGGCACAAGGCCCTACAGATGTTGGTTGCATGAACATTACACCATATCGAGTCACACTAAAGGCAGGAGTGGTACTACCACGAATGCGACAATACAGGTTACCCCCAGATGCTGTAGTGGCTTTACTGCAAATCATTGACGAGCTTATTGGCCAAGGAGTGGTTGTGGAGACCGACTCCAATGTATGTAATTCACCGATAATTCCGATTCTTAAACGAACTGATCCAAAGGCTCCACCAGTATATCAATTGGTTATTGATCTGCGCGAATTAAATAAATGTATTGTACCACAATACCCCGTAGTTCCAGACATCTCTTCATTACTGACAGCTATTGATTCCGAAGCAACATTCTTTACTGTAATTGATCTCAAGAATGCCTTTTTCAGCGTCCCAATAGATCCGGAAAGCCAATACTTGTTCGGATTTAGTTTAAATGGACGAAGCTTTAAATTCACACGCGCACCTCAAGGATTTACAGAAAGCCCCAGCATCTATAGCCAAGCACTGAAACGAGAACTTGACAGTATACACATGCCAGTCAACACTGCCCTGCTTCAATATGTCGATGATCTGCTGATCACCGCTAGAAACGAACCTGAATGTGAGAAAGCATCACTGACGGTATTACAATTTTTGGCCGAAAAGGGACACAAGGTGTCCCCTTCTAAGCTGCAATTCTGTGTCCAGCGAGTTGTTTACCTTGGTCACTCGCTGTCCAAGGAGGGAAGGCAGCTTACATCAGATCGCATCCAGCTAATTGCAAATATGCCAATACCCAAGACACAAAAGGAGGTGCGGGCTTTCATAGGCCTCACTTCATATTGTAGGCAGTGGATCCCTCAGTATGCATTTCTAGCAAAACCACTCATTCAATTGACAACACAGGAGGTAGCCACATCGACTGTTCTCCCTTGGACTCGGGAACATACACACGCTTTTGAAAGTTTAAAGAAAGCTTTATGTCAAGCACCTGTCCTAGCAACACCATGTTACAGCAAACAATTTACACTCTTTGTTACAGAACGCGAAGGTACTGCTTTGTCAGTACTCACACAGGAACAAGCAGGATCACACAAACCGTGTGCTTATTTTTCTAGTACATTAGATCCCGTAGCTCAGGCTCTGCCTGCGTGCCTGAAATCAGTGGCAGCAACAGCTTTAGCAATTAGACAAAGCGATGCCATAGTGTTAGGACATCCATTGACAGTACAAGTACCACATGCAGTAGAGGTTCTCTTGAACCGCACACAAACACAACACTTGACTATAGCACGACTCACTGGTTACGAATTAACATTGTTTCAGCCACATATAGAAATCAGACGTTGTAGTACATTGAATCCTGCCACACTGTTACCTGTAAATGGAACAGACCCACTTGCACATGATTGTATTGAAGTCATCACTATCACGACGAAACCCAGGCAAGATTTGACAGACGTTCCATTGTCAGACCCAGACCTGACGTTGTATGTAGATGGTTCATGTATGAGAACAGGTACAGGAGAGTTAGTGGCCGCTTATGCAGTCACAACAGACGCTGAAATCATTGAAACAAATTGTATAAATACCTTGTCCGCTCAAGCAGCAGAGCTCATCGCTCTGACACAAGCCTGTATTCAAGCCACAAATAAAAAAGTCAACATATACACTGATTCACGTTATGCATTCGGAGTTGTACATGACTTCGGCGTGCTGTGGCGAGAGAGAGGTTATTTAACTTCTCACGATGCCCACATTCAGCACGGACCCCTCATTCATGCCTTATTAGATGCAATACATCTACCCACTGCAATATCAATTATGAAATGTAAAGCTCATACGAAAGTTACTGATATCATTTCTCAAGGCAATGATCTAGCTGACAGAACAGCTAAACAGACTGCTCAAACTCAAACATCCGACATGACAAAGACAATAGTCCCGACACCAACACATTGCATGATGGTTAAGGATCCCGCTCTTGACGTAATTGACATACAGACACATGCTACTCCAGATGAAATAAAGAAATGGACTGAGTTAGGAGGGATCCAAACGGATCAAGGATGGATGACGAAGGAAAAATCTGTGTGGTTCCTTCCTGATTCAATGGTCCAAGTCGTTATTAACACTGTACATAGTCCAGCACATCTAGGAGAAAAAGCTATGCTAGACAGCATCCAACACATTTGGTTCAACAAACATTTACGAGCAGCAGCTAAACAAAAAGTCCGTACCTGTATGATCTGTTGTCAGTTTAACCCAGGAAAAAGCATTCCCGTAGAACAGGGTGGATTTCAGCCTCCTGATCACCCTTTTGAAGTCCTCCAGATGGATTATATCCAGATGGAACGATGTCGAGGATTCAAATATGTTCTCGTAGTTGTCTGTGCTCTTTCCCGTTGGACAGAGGCATACCCGGTTTCAGATTACACTGCCCCGACTACTGCCAAACAGTTAGTTCGAGAATTCTTCCCACGGTACGGTTTACCACGTGTTGTCTACTCAGATAACGGCCAGCCGTTTTCCTCCGAACTAATGAAACACGTTTCACTCTTGTTAGGCTATCAGTGGAGATTCCACTGTGTCCGACACCCCGAGGCAGCAGGTCTCGTGGAACGACATAATCAAACTCTGAAAATTAGATTGTCTAAAATATGTAGAGAGAAAGGTGTCGACTGGGTAGTAGCCTTACCCGTTGCACTCTTTTACATGAGAATGGTAGCGCACTCTCGAACAGGGCTATCTCCTTATGAAGTGGTCTTTGGTAGACCACCAAATATGTGGGGGACGCCTATACCACGCAAAATAACTGATATTGACTGTAATATGCTGACAGATTACTTGGCTTCTTTGATGTCTGCACTACAATCTTGTCGTTCACAGGTAGCTGCAGCTTTTCCCGACAACACTGAGGTGAAACCCCATGACGTAATTCCAGGAGATTTGGTCTTAGTGAGGAACTTTGATCGGAAGTCTCAGCTGGATCCTAGGTGGAGGTCGCCTCAGCTGGTATTGCTGACGACGAGGACAGCCGTAAAGATCGAAGGTCGAAAAGGCTGGATACATTCAAGTCATATCAAGAAATTTCATGGACTACCATCAGATGTAAACGACACACCTTGCGTGTCTTCCCCGAGTGACTCTAAACTTCCTTTGGTTGAATTAAATAGTCGTGAACTATATAAACTAAAACTCAGGTCTAACCAGTCAGGCAATTTGATTGTTTAAGTCCTCTCCAAGGTGAAGCGGTCGAATTTGTCTCTGACATGTATCCCTTAGACCTGTACAGAGAAAGAAACAAAAGGATAAAACTGAAACGACATGCGTACTGTAAATCACTGCGTAGTCATTGCACAGTGACGTTATTAATTCTGTTTTTCCTAAGTCTTTTAATAATTACTGCAAGTATATTGTTGCACATATGTTATCCTATTTTTAGACATGTTTATAATGTTACTGCTGAACATTCTTTTAGTGAATTACCTCCGCATGAATTGTCATATAGATTTGCGCTGCGCAATAACACTTTTATTAGTATGTTACATCATTCCCATCAGGTTAGCAATGCTACAAATTGTTGGATATGTGGCCGACTCCCTCCCTATCAGAATTATAAAGGAATTCTACCTCTCTTTCCATACCCGTTCACACACAACGGCTCCTGTGGAGCATGGTTTAGTTTAATTAATTCCCAAGATTCGAACTCCGCAGTTTATCAAGACAACGGGGTATGGGGAAATCTGAACTTAGTTTTACTTAAAGTCTGCCACCCCAACAAGGAGGGACTTCCCAAAAGAACAGGAACTGATCTAGAAAATGAAGTATATGGATTAGGTAATTTTACGCTTAATCTCTTGATCTTGAATGTCGAATCCGAAGCTACTCCAATTTTGCCCGCCATGCCAGTATTTCCAGTAAAAGGTGAATTATGTGTAAGAAAGAATGGTTCCATACATATGGGCCATAGTAGATGCACCACTGTAATAGAATTTAGTGATCAAGGCAAGTCGACATCTAGAGCTTCCCGCCATTCCTATTTTATATGTGGTCAGACGGCATATATACGTCTGCCTCTAGATTGGGATGGTACCTGCTACATCGGATTCCTTTTGCCACCTGTTTTTCTAGCTCCTCCTGATTATCACAGAAATACTCATTTAGTACACAATAGAGAAAGGAGAGATCTCCCAATAGTCGATTACACTGAAACAGCATGGGAAAAATACACAGATTTCAATAAAGGTCTCTTTCCCTATATAGGTACCGTTACTAATAGTAAGCTGATACGTAGATTAACTAGAACCCTTGAAGCAGTAGTGAACGAAACTATTTCCGCCTTAGGCAATTTAACAGAAGAACAGTCTGCTATGCGGATTGTTGTGCTTCAAAATCGTCTTGTCCTTGACGTCATCCTGGCCGATAGGGGCGGAGCTTGTAGGGTCATCGGATCAAGTTGTTGCATTTTCATACCAGAAAATGCGCTATCTGTATATAAAGCCATAACTCGCCTTCATAAGATTGTAAGCCAGATACACCAGAGTCCAGGCACCTGGACTTGGTCCGGTTGGTTTTGGAGTGTATTATCTACCTTTGGATGGAAGGTCCTATCCTTCCTAGGTATTGGCTTTCTCATACTATTCAGTTGCTGTCTATGTCTACAATGTGGACCAGCGATCTGTGGTCTGTGTGCCACATTGTGTATTCCACCACCAAGATTTCATTCATCCCAGAAGAAAAAAGAAGAACAAATGATGCTATATGAACAGATCAACGGATTGATGAAGATTGATATCTCTTAACGGGCAAGTAGGGGACAAGGAGGGAATGTGGAAATATGGATTTTTCTGGTCAGTTATGTCCCCTATCTTGGACCCCAACGGTTTCATGTATAAATCACAAGTATATGTATGTTTCCTCCAGTTCCAGTTATGAAGACGCAAACACATGTGCGTCCACCGCCAACATGTCCTCTTTCAGATCCGCCATGAATGGGCCGGATATTCCATTCCTAAGTATAAAAGGCCACCGCCTTTATATGGTTCACTTATCCCATTTTACAGTTCAGGCGAGTAGGCCCTGATTCTGCCATCAAGCCTTTTTCTGCCTTCTGCCTCTGAAAGCTCCAGTCTGAGCCTGCATCTGTGACCATGAACTTTGTCTCATTCCCTGCGCGGCTCACGGTGCCTGACATCAGCTTGCTGCCTGCCAAAAAACTATATTTCACCTTCAAAATTATCTGCTCCGCTCCCTGCCCAATGCATTCCTGTCTAGTAGTTTAAGTAAACATTCTTCCAGCTACCGAGCAAAGGCCCGGCTTCTCTGTCTTTATGCAAGTAATTCATAGCCCTATTATCATGGAAGACTTCTGCCCTCGCATCTAGTGTAGACACTTAGACGCTTGTACACGCACTAACAGTCAGTATAGTCAGTATAGAATAAGATTCTACTCTAAGAGACCTCTCTTTTGGATAACATAGTTCTTTAAACATAGGATGTTAGATATGATTTGGGATTAGGTTGACTTGACCCTCCAGACATCTGTCGCCACATGTAGAGTTAAATGTCAAATCCCCTTCACCCCCTAGTCGCACGTCAATCATACGTCATGCTGCTGCGCGCGCATTTCTGCCAAGTATTTCTGCTGACATTGCAAAATTCTTTCATGGAACCACCCTATTATGACATCATACCTGATGACGTTCTTTAATTACACCCAGTTACGCCCACTTTTGCTACGCATGTATGTTCTATCTCTACTATCAATTGTTACGCCTCTTGCATTTGCTTCACTGTAATGCCTATTGTATAAAAGTGATTACTTATCAATAAAGTATGTACTTCACTTCCTGAGCCTCCGTGGTGATGGAACCTGGAGTCCACGATTTCGAAATCGTCCATTGGAATAAAGCCCATTCCTAACCTCTAATATCACGGATTTTGCCTCTTATTTTACTGAGCTATTTTTATTATTTTTCTGTAGCAAATTAAGTCCCGGTAATTAAATTATTTACCACAGCAGTGGTGAATAAACTCTCGGCAGCTAGCATGTTTTACATCACTGCCCTCTCTTTCTCAACAACAGTGTGACGAGCTGGCCACCTTTTTCCTAAATAAAGTTAAGCTAATCCACCAACAACTAGCAGTAGATACTCTCACACTAGTGAGTCCCTCTTCCGCAGCCACTCAAGCTCTTGACTATGCAGCTTCAAATTGTCTTGCTTACAAGCCCAAAGACAAGCCTGATGAATCCTTGGAAATTAAAGCCTGGCTCCCGTTGGATTTAGCATTGTTGCATACTCTATTAGACACCATTAAGTCCTGCTCTCCACTAGACCCTCTAACCGTGTCTAAAGGTAGACTAATTGACGATGCTGTCTTCACAATAATTCTTGATCTTCTCAACTCCTCTCTGAGTATGGGCTATGTCCCCCAGAATTGGAAACATGCTGTAGTACATCCTCTGCTCAAGAAGGATGGCCTTGACCCCCTTTGTTGTGCCAATTTTCGGCCTATCTCTCTCCTCCCAGCCTTTTCTAAGATTCTTGAAAAGCATATCAACACTCCACTCTCCTCCTTTGTTACTTCCTGCAATCTGCTCCATCCATCTCAGTCCGGCTTTAGGGCAGGCCATAGTATGGAATCCGCCTTACTGGGGGTCACGGAGCTCCTTCGGCAAGAACTTGATTACGATAGGACAACCGTCCTAATACTTTTGGATTGGAGTGCGGCTTTTGATACAGTTCTTCACTCTATATTACTGGACAGATTGGAGGCCCCAGGCATTGTGGACGTGGCACTAAGGCGGATGTCCTTGTTCTTGAAAGATCGTACTTTTCAGGTCTCATCAACCGATAACACATCCAAGACCCTCTCGCTGCCCTCGGGGCTTCTGCAGGTCTCCATTTTGAGTCTCCTACTTTTTAACATTTACATGCTCCCACTGATCGACATGATTGAGGAGTCTGGTCTCACTCTGTTTTCCTATACTGATGACTCCAAGATCATTTTCTCACTTTCAAATGCACAGAACATAGATGGTTCCCCACTTAGGCAAGGCCTAACTAATGTCGCCCACTGGATGAAAAGAAATGTCTTAAACCTTAATGGCAACAAAACTGAAGTTATGATTCTGGGCAACAATTCCGAACCCTGGGGAGTTCCAACACTGGCCGACCTCCCTGGGGCCCTTACCTACGCCATTTGACAAAGTCAAGAATCTTGGCTTTATTATTGATAAGAACCTTTCACTTAAGCCACAGGTCTCAAAACTCAAAACTCACAGCTTCTTGCTTTTTCACTCTCATATGGCTTAAGAGAATTCTCTGGCCGATTCCTTTGAATACCCAAAGTACGGTTTTACAGGCCTTGATAACGTCCAGTTTGGACTATGGAAATGTTCCATACCTGGGCGCAGATAAATCAGTGATCCGCCGTTTACAGATCATCCAGAATGCGGCTGCCCGCCTTCTCTTTCGACTGCCAAAACATACTTCTGTCTCTCACTTGCGCCATAAACTTCACTGGCTCAAGGTCAACGAACATATTAAATTTAAGTCCTTGCGTTACATGTTCCGAGATAGGCATGGTCTCACCCCTACATACATCTGAGGTCTGGTGGTACCTGATGTACCCACCCGGCCACTGAGATCACCTAACCTTGCCCTATGCACCATGCCCAGTTTTCGTTTGGCCTGCAAGAAGGGTCGCTTCTTTGCATATATGGGCCCAAAACTCTGTAACTCCCTTCCTTTGGCTCTTAGGAACTGCCACTCTCTACTCTTGTCCCGTAACAATCTGAAGACTTTACTTTTCAACTGCTCCTAATGGGCTAATTGATTCGCTTCAGGCTTATGCACCCTGTAGCTGTTTTGCTCTAGCGCCAGGAGACCCTTTTGGGTAGATGCACGCTCTATAAATTCACTAAATAAATAAAATAAAAATAAATAAAGGCAATGCGTGATAAAAGCATTCTTTGGTAAATGATGCATTTTAAGATCTGCTTCCCAGCTTCTCAGTCTCTGAGTGTCTGTATGCATGTATGTCATTGGTTGAGGATACTCTGATGGCGTCCAAGGGCTGGCACCCTGGAGAACTCTGCAGGTGACAAGGAGTGTCCACGATCTGCTATTTCTATCTGAATGAGCTGCTACCTGTTTCTGTGGTAGGAGTGAACGACTGTTGGGTTATGCCAGAGAATCTCAGGCGGTGTTTCAGGGTGTGGATCAATGCTTGATAGAGGACTGTCAAAAGCGGAGATAAGTTGAGCAGGGCTAAAGGCAAGGATCATTGAGGAAGAGGACATTGGAGACAGATCTTTGAAGGCCGCAGAGGGTGGGGAAAAGCAGTGATATTACATCCTGGAAAGAAGGATACTGGGAAATGGAGTAATGTCACTTCCGGTTGAAAAGATGTTGAAAAAAATCTGAAGATGTTTTCTTGTTGAGACGGATGCCAGGAAAATGATACCTGCTAGCCTGGCTTCTTTAAAGGTGGTTTTAGCAATAAACCAGAGATTTCTCTTCTTGTACAGATGGATCCTGGGAAATGCAGTGATGTCACTTCCTGCTGAGAAGGATGCTGGGTAACTGGGAGATGGTGCCATGAGGCATTAGAGTGCTTTGCTAGACATCAGATAATACATTGTAAAAAATGAGAAACTGGTAGATAAGAAGAATTAAAACTAACACTTCATAAAGTGGGGCACAGGGCTAGTCATGTTATGCAAAACAGAATAGAAGAGTGTTTTGTGACTATGTCAGATGGAGGCAGAAACCATACGTTTTTAGAATTTTCCTCAAGATATGCAGTTTGTTGAGGTCCTACTACCGTGGTCGGGAGTTTCCACGGTACACTATAGGTGTTTTTCTCATCATATGCATGACAGTAGCATCCAAGAAATATGGAAAATGATAAGTATTTCTCTTACGGTATACCCCTGTGCTTACAGAACATCCTCACTACAGATCAGCTTACAAATATGCTGCACGCTTTTAAGCTTCTTACAAATTGTGAATCCCTCTGTTATGGCGGAAACTCGATAGGAGAGCTGAATTATAATTCACTCATTGTTAAACCGGCCCTTGATCTTTACTCAAATAAGTTGGACATCCTTGAACAACCTTGTAGCACCGTTTGAGAATATTAAAATGAATAAATCTGAGTTCCAGTCACAATTGTTAAAGGTTGACTGGCAAGTACGACATTGGGAGGAAGTGCTTCCCTACATTCCAGGGCCCACTGTGAGAGGGTACATTTGGTGCTTAAAAGCACAATGAAATGTGACCTCATCAAAGTGGACGCATTACAGTTGACATTGGATCTGTATTTTGTATAATAAAGTCATCACTCCATATTGGATGATTGGATATTGTACAAAGCCCGTGTGATTGTTGGGCGGGGACTGTGAAAATTAACAAAGGGTGACGAAGCCAATAAGTTTGACTTTGGCAAGCTTTATAGTTGATATTTTTTTAGTGCAAGCATATACCACAAACAAAAAAAGTAAATAAACGAAATGGGAATGTTTTACTACTGTTTTTTTGTTTTTTTAACAAAAAGCCTTTCGGTTATGTGCGTTATTATTATTATTATTATTGAAGTAACCAAGACTAAATCATCACCTAATCAAGCTCTAAAACCACGTGCAGCTTCAATGTTATAATGTCACTTAAACTATAGCATAATCTATAAAAAGGAGTGCAGCAAAATATAAGCAGCCTGCAATTAAAGGTAATATCAACATCAATTTAAAACGCGCCGTTTGTTGCAACTGAAGAGAAAGAAAACATTTTAGGCAGATGTGGACAATGTGCACGGGTTTTGTGCACTCGCTTAAAGTGAAAGAAGGCTATGAGTAAAGTGGGCTGACCCATTGCCCAATTCTCCATGCCGTCCTGAGCAGAAGAAAAATGTGAATGACAGCTTAACAGGCCAATAGAGAGGCTCGCTGACCTACAGGTCTTCAATGTTTGTAAATTTTGTATTTATTTGTGAAGAACAATCCTAATTAGAAAAGCATTCCTAATTAACTATAGCTACTTGTATGGGTTTGACGGCTTCTAAAGTGGAAATTGCTGGAAACAAATGCCTTCAAAACAGCGGGAAACAGAGGAGCCCCAGACAGATAGGAGGTAGAGGAAGTGGCAAAAGAATCCTGCACCACCAGTGAGTCAGTGCTGAAGGACAACTCCAAAGTGAGACAATGTGCTTGCTGTCCAATTAAAAGGGCACTTCCCATTCTGCTCGCATTCTTGTCCCCCCACGTTCGTTATTTACATTTTGCATTCCATCACAATTCCGCGCGCGCAGAAGGGTTTGACATTGGCAGAACAAACAAAGGAAGGCGGGCGGTTCCAACTGCCCTTGCATCTGGGGGAGCAACGCGCTAAACTGGCGGGGCCTCAAGAACGGGGAACCTAGCCGGAGTCAACCACTTCTGCATTAATTCTGAACTAATAAAACAGAGGCGGCTGTTACTTTGTAATAACATCAACAAGGCTAACGCCGTACACATTTCAGCATAGGTGTTCGCAATACCAATAACATGCGAGGAACATGAAAGCATTCTCTGAGGCACCCTCCACGGCCTGCGGAACTCAAGGAGCTAGAAACCGCTACACAGACCCCAACTTCAGGGCCAATTGGGCAGTCACTATCTTTAGCACACTAGCAACTGTCCCTTTTCTTTCCAAGTGGACCCCCGTGTTATATTCGACTCTCATTTTTATTTCCCGCTTGTGAACCCCCCCACACAAAGCCGCCCAGGCACATACACGCCATTTTAGAACACTGCCCTGTATATCCGCTTTTATTTTCTGCCCCTCTTAAATATGTTGGTATCCAAGATGACAGAAAGCAGGTTAATACGGTCAAATGTGGCTGTACCTGCGATCCCACCAAGCCCAGAGTTATAAACCAACCTGTGTGGTGGAACCAGCATAGAATGTCTTGCTTCTTATTCCAACAAACAAGGTTTATCCCAAGTCGGTGCCGGTGGGTCGGATCCATGCCAGGTCCAGGACCGACTTTGGAGAATCCTGCATTAAACCCATTACAACCGGGTAATAATACAAGACCCAATGTTACCATTTGCGGACAGTATCACCTCCCATTTACCGACCATTATGAGTTTCAGGCCCAGAATAGAGAATAATCGGAGGGACATGGAATTATTCGGTCATTTTCTGCATTTCCCCCCATTCCAGGCGCTTTTCATCTCTCATTTTCAACTCCATTAAACAAGTGGAAAACTTGAGCGGCAAAGAAAGCGATCTCACGGAGTGTAATTCCACAGTCAGTAAACCCAGTAATTGTGGGGGCAGTAATTTACCCCAAAATGCGCAAAAATTACCACTCTGCGCAATTCTAAATGAGGGTTGAAATGGGTTACTGAGGCTTTTCCTGGAGAAAAAGGAAATCTCCTTTTTCAGAATGTCCAGCTACAGCCACTGAATCTACTCAATCATCTAGCTGTTAAGAGAACAATAAGTCCTACAAGAAACCCTGTCCTTGATCGACGAGCAATCGTTGCCTTATTAAATCACGTCCTTGCAACAGACCAAAGACCATGACTTTGGGGAGCACTCAGAAAAGGCAGGATGGGATTACTGGCCGCAGCGGAAGTTTGTAGCAGCACAGAGTCATACAGTGGTTCCGCGGATCTTCAACCCCTGCATTCTTCAGTAAGAGAATAGCTATTTTTAGCCCAGGAAATGTAACACACACACGCTGCTAGGACAAGGGCCAAAAGACGCAGCACAAAGATCGATACCACAATAGTGCAGTGGCAGAAATACAGCACTAGCATCGTTTTCATCAACGATCTCCGGGTCATGGTTTTTCTCTACAGGTGTTTTGAAGTAGTGGGGGTGGTGTGTGAAAACAGCAGACATTAGCTGCATTATTTGCATCAATGAAAATAACAAAACCAGTGGAGGGGCACAATTACTATGGTGTGGTTGCGCTCAGAAAAGGCTGCCTGCACCTTCAATGGTGTTTTGGTCTCCAGTGAGATCTCAGTGTATTCTGGTACTTTCAGGCTTTCATATTGTAATCTTTCATTTTCTCAATTCGAAATCAGTAATTAGTTACACTTATGCAAAGTAGCTACATGCGTTTCACGGCCTTTCAGAGGAGCAGTTGCCCTTCCATGAATATGTCAAAGAATAATGGGCAAATACTTTTCCTCTTCAGCAAAAACACCCCAGTCCCTGAGCGCCGGGGGAACATGCAGCCATGTGAAAGACTGCCAGTGGTGACATGTAATGGGGTCTGACTGGAGACCAACACCTGGATACTATAAATGTGGAAGTCACCTTCCATGGAGTGCAACCACAATCTCTTCAAGCAGTTACCACCAAGATTCATGCACGCCCTTCCAAACGCCAACACCTGGAACAGGAAGGTCACTGTGACATTGTCTAACAAACCAATCTCCAATTTTGCCAGATCATGGGCGATCCAAAACCAGCCACCAAAAAAACAAGACCTAATACAATGAAGGACATTTAGGGCAGGCCATAGTATGGAATCTGCCTTACTGGGGGTCACGGAGCTCCTTCGGCAAGAACATGATTACGGTAGGACAGCCGCCCTTATACTTTTGGATTTGAGTGCGGCTTTTGATACAGTTCTTCACCCTATATTACTGGACAGATTGGAGGCCCCAGGCATTGTGGACGTGGCACTAAGGTGGATGTCCTTGTTCTTGAAAGATCGTAGTTTTCAGGTCTCATCAACCGATAACACATCCAAGACCCTCTTGCTGCTAGGGTAATGTGCACACAGTGGTTGTGCTCCTCCTTTCAACGTGGTAATATTGGTACGCTCCTGATTCGCATGTTTAGCTTACCTTTAAGTCCCTAGTATATGGCCCCCACAGTGTAACCTGGGAATGTAACTTAAATGTCACAAGTGGGCTGCAGCAGCACTCATTGAGCCAACCACACAGTGACAGAGTCAACATGACTGCACACATGTAGCCTGGCTGTACAACATTTAATTACATATTAGACCTGTCAAAATAACCCCTTTGGCTTAATCCTTCCTTTAAAATATTTATAAGTCATCCCTAAGTTGTGCCTATTGCCCATAAAGGTAGGGTGCATGGGATTGAAAAGTAGGACATGTAAAAGTCTAATGTTCAACATGTCCTCAGAGTGGAAATGCCCACAAATCAATTTTCACTGTAGCAGGTTTGGCTGTTCCGTAGGAATACACAGGGGTGCAATAGTGAATGTTAATCCTGTATCTCATGTATGGGGCTAGCTAGAAAATGATTTTAACAAATCTTAAATATAATTGTTTAATTCAATGGTGAAGTCAGATTTATTCTAAATAGTACGGAAAGGTAATTTAAAAAAAGTTATCTTTGTCCTGCCTAAAGCCTCCAGATGCTTTTCTGTAAGTATTCACGTATCACCTGGCAACCTGATGGATCTGCTAAGGTGAAGTGTCAACTGCTTTCAGGAGCAAATAATTGGTGGCCTGAATGGGCAGTGATAATACATCTGAACCGGACAGAATGTGCAGGGGCTGCTGAGAGGATCCTCTTTGTCACTAAATTGTAATGTCCTACTTTAAAGTCACATCCTGTTTGACAGGTGTGCTGGGGTTTCATAGGACACTTGGGGCACACTTCCAAGAGGTGTCCTCTGTCACAGGCAAATGTTAGTTGAAACTTGTTCAGGGCCCTTCTATTGCCCTGCCAACCAATCATGCCCCAATTACAGTGGTTACTCTCATTGACATTACAGTGGAACAGCCCGTCCGACAGGTCTGCTGAGTTTACACATAACATTTGGGGCACACTTCAAAGGAGAGAAACAGAATGCCAAAATACTTTGTGGGTATCCACTGTCTGGTAAAATCAAAGCTTATCTTTCAGCAGTCAGACTTCTGTCTCTAAGTTTGCTGGGGGTATAGGGACTACCTAATACCAGGCTTCATTGTTAGGTGTGGGAGGACACCAGGATTACCAAAGTACACCCCCAAACACCCCCAACTCTCAGAGATAAAGTTTAGTGTTGCTGAAGATTTCAGCCATATTGAAAATGCCCAAAGTGTGAAGAGTTCGCTCCGGGAGCCTTTACTCCATTGGTCAGGGCATCCCCACGGGTAATTCTAACCCACTAGCTTGTGTCAGGCATAAATGTGGCACCTCCAAGCACCCACTTCAAGACCTGTGGAAGAACAGAAGAGGACTGGCCCTGCTGTCTATAACCTGGAAAGAGCCTTGAAGACTGGATCTTCTCTCACTCTTGTACTGAGAATAAAGAAGTGGACTCCAAGGGTCATAAGGCTGACCTGTTGAAACTACAGGGGCACAATAACTGCCCAGTTGGCAACTGGACCTGGACTGGACCCTACTGTGGTCTCTCCTCGACACACTGTGCTTCTTTAAGTGTCTTCCTCGAGGTCCTAGGGGGCTATAGAAGTGTACTTCTGTGATGGATTGGGACATAAGTGACTTTAAAGTCAGAAGGTAAAATCTTTTGCCCAGGACTTACTTGGTTGGTGTATTTAACCCATGCTCCATCAAATTGCACCTAAGCCCCATTCCACTGTGACCTTGGACTATAGTTGGTGCTTCTAGGCCTTATTTCTACTTACAATTTAAAAAAATCATATCTCCAGTTCCCCTTATTGAAATTTTGTTTACTAAACTTTACTCTATTGTTTACTCGTTTTGGGAACTTTTGTTGTTTTGCATTTCGACGTTCTTACTGTTTTAATACCACATACATACTTTACACATTGCCTCCTAGGTAAGCCTGTCTGCTTTGTGAAAGCTACCAGGGGATTGAGCTCAAGTGATTTTAGTGACTTTGAGGGTTCACACCAACACAGAGTTTGGTTATTACCGGATGTGGGTACCTACCCTCCTCAACTAATACCTTAATTTCTCACACAAGGCAAAAATGTCACAGATGGGAAGAGATGTTCGTTCAAGGCCTGCTCCCACACTTGCCTTTACTATGTGGCTCCCAAATTCCACATTAATCATGAGGATGTAAATGTGCGAGTCATCCATTTAATTGCGCTGTTTATTTGATAGAATGTTGGCTGCGTAATGAATAAAGTGAAATTAAACAATACAAAAATATACCATAATCAGCAGTGCATGTTCGTATGTGACATCAGGAGCATTATATCTTGTGATCAAGGTGGCCTTCCAGATGAGAATCATTGAATAATAGGCAAATACAAAGGGAATGTAAAGTAGAAATGAGAACAAACATCAGCACACTGTACAACGGCTGACAGCAGAAGACAGTCCCAAGACAGACAGGAAAGAGGAGAAAAGGCGGTGGTGCACAACATGGTCAACAGTAGAACTAGCTTCTACTTTGTCATGTCAAGATGTTCCAGAGAAGCCTCTTTGAGCTCAATGGACAAGCTTAACTGGTTAGTTTCACTCCCTTTAGGAAGGCAAACATCCAATAGTGAAAGTAACAGAGAAACTCTACAAATCAGACAGTGCTCTCATGATGGCTAATTCTTATTGCACATGAAACGATAATGGTTAGAACTTTTAAAGCGCCTATTAAGACGCCTGAGCTAAAGGTCTGTACACACATTTCATAGGTTCTTACTGCAGCAGGCAGCGAACGGTAGGCCACACTGTTCACAACAGAACCAGAAGGCAACCTAAATTTTGTGATCAGATGACGAGACCAAAAATGCGAGAGTGTTTAGCTTATAAAAGAACCACACCTTAGGTAAAGAGACCTGCAACCCCAATTAATCTACGAGTCAAATTTGGATCATTTGGTTTAAAGTAGTTCGGGGATTACATGGGTGGGGCAGGGGAGGGGAAAGAACAGTTCCCTTCGCAAGAGACTGGAGAGAAATGGAATGTGTCTTTGGGGTCCCCCTTGGATCCTCTTCCACATAAAATCTGGAAGGAGCTGGGCTCTGAGCTCTTTCCTCTTTTGCGTCAGATTTGTAATAGCTCTTTAGCCTCTGGATCAGTACCAGCATGCTGGAAACAAGCAGTGGTTACTCCACTTTTGAAAAAAAACTACTTTGGACCCGACCTGTGCTGCTAACTATAGACCAATCTCTCTTCTTCCATACACAATTAAAATCATTGAACGATTGGTCAGCAAGAGTCTGTCTCAGTTCCTGGAATCCAACTCCAGGCTGGATAATGTCCAGTTCGGCTTCCGACCTGGCGATGGAACTGAGACTGCTCTAGTGACCGTATTAGACTATCTTCGATTGCGGGCAGACAGGGGGCAATCTGGCATTCTTATTTTGCTTGACCTGTCTGCCGCTTTCGATACGGTCAACCATGATATTTTGCTGACCAGGCTGGAAGAAGTTGGGGTGTCAGGGATGGCTCTTGAATGGTTTCGCTCCTACCTTTCTGATAGGTGTCAGGCGGTCTCTCTTCCGCCGTATCAATCTAAGTTCTCCAGTGTCCACCATGGCGTCCCACAGGGATCGGTGATAAGCCCTATTCTTTTCAATGTTTATATGCGACCCCTGATTGAAATCATGAAGGCGCATGGTGTGAGACTGGTTAACTATGCCGATGACACCCAAATCTTTTTTTCTTTAGATGGAAACCAGTCGATTCCGTTGACAGCCTTCCATGACTGTATGCGGGATATTGCTCACTGGCGAAGAGCTAACTCACTTCAGTTTAACTCAGATAAGACTGAAGTTTTATATTGTACTACAGGGAGGGTCCCTCCCCCATTTCCTGGAAATCTTTGGTCCTCTTCATCCATCTCTACTCTGGCACCGGCTAAAGCTGTACGTACCTTGGGAGTAATGCTCGATGCTACTCTAACTTTGGAGATGCACGTAAACAAAGTAGTGGGGACTTGTTTTTCTTTGATCAGAGCCCTGAAGAAGATTCTCCCGTTATTACCAGAGACGGCCAGAGCACTGGTCATTGGTGGGATCATCCTCAGTAGATTAGACTACTGTAACACCTTACTGTTGGAGGTCCCAAAAATTCTGATTGAACGTCTCCAAAGAGTGCAAACGGTGGCAGCTAAACTGGCCCTGATGAACCCACGACGTTCATCAGGCTCACTGGCCCTTGCAGAGCTTCATTGGCTGCCGCTAATGCAAAGGGTCCAATTTAAGTCCCTATGCCTGGTTTTTAAAGCCCTGCATGGCTTTGGACCTATACCCCTTCAAGAGATCTTTACATGGTATACACCAACAAGGTGTCTTCGCTCCGCCGCTGCCTGTTTGGTGAAAGTTCCGAAGATTTGAAGAGCCAAGTCAGGGGGTAGGGCCTTTAGCTTTGCTGCAGCTAAGCTCTGAAACAGCCTCCCTTTGGAACTCAGACAAGCTCATGATCTTATGCAGTTTAGAAAAAAGATTAAAACATGGCTGTTTCCCAGTGCCTGACAGCTCTGGAATTGTTCCACCTGCTTTATTTCCGCTTTTTCCCTTGCCGTCTGATGACGAATCAAGTACTATAGCGCCGAGGTACCCGTTGGGTGATTGTTGCGCTTTATAAATATTGCATACAATACAATACGCTCTGGCTCACTAAATCCCCCAATATATATTTGGATGTACACCTGTCTCTCCCTCTTCCACAGTGCTGAATTGCCCCATTGTGTATTGCTTTGAAACCGTAAATAAAAAGTAATATTATATATATATATATATATATATATACACATACACACATTTGGTAGATAATGTCACGAATTTTAGAGCCAAGCAGCATGTGGTATGGATTCATTTCATGAAATGGAATGGTAGCGTTAACCGCATGCTCGACTGATTGCTTCACTGATGCTGAACCTGGGGCCCAGTGTTAACACAAACAATCTCAGCACACCAAGCTCAAGTCCCCAGACAATCCAAATGTATTTTAACACATTAATATTTAAATAAAGTGCATCAGGCCATTAACCCTGCTTGCGTGTTTAGATTTACTTGCTGAAGTAAAAAGAAATATGTATGTGTGTGTATGTGTGTATATATATATATATATGTGTGTATGTGTGTATATATATATATATATATATGTGTGTGTGTATGTGTGTATATATATATATATATATATATATGTGTGTGTGTATGTGTGTATATATATATATATATATATATATGTGTGTGTATGTGTGTGTATATATATATATATATATATATATATATATATATATATATATATATATATATATATATATATATATATAATTTGAAGAGAAAAAATCATAGCCATCTCTTTCCACACATACCCATGACAGGAGGCATGCAGAGTGCTTTCTGTCCGCCCGTCATGTTACAGATTAACGCAGTAGCTCATCCAGTTCCTCTACTTCATTACTCATTCATCATGCAAGCACGTATCGGCATTCAGGTTAAACTGAATTCCCTAGTGCATTCATCTGATTGTGATGTTTCCAGACAATGTATTCTTTTATTGACTCACATCTCTAACTCTGCATCACCCAAACCCCACCTTCTGCACAGTTAAAGACGATTTTTAAAGCCCTGTCAATCTTCGTCTCTAGAGGCCGCTTCCCCTGTGGCGCAGGTGTGGGGGGGCTGCTTCTGAATAGAACATGTTCCTCTAGGAAGCCACATATCCAAAAGAAGATGTCATAACTTTATATGTGTGTTTTATCTTGACACCACAGGAAAGAAATCCATTTTAAACCATGCTGAATAGGAAGATTGAGCAGGCTGAAATAACAAAAATGAATCAAAACACAAATGGAAAAACAGTCTTGTATGCATGTGCAATAATCCCCAACTGACGGTAACAAAAGCAGGAAGACAATGGATACATGAGACATTGACGAGTGCTTCTAAATGTAGGTGGTTCAACACGGGGTAAAAAACAATTCTGGCAAAGCCAAAAAGTCTTGCCTTGACACTTATTGGCTGCCAATGGTTTAACAAAAAAATTAAAAAACAAAAAAATTAAAAAACAAAAAAAGTCGTGAAGACACAGCAGTTGCACTATGAGGTAGCCACGTGCACCAAGCAGATGCATGCAAACAAAATGACCAAAGCGTTTTTTATGTAAAATATACTGAGGTGGGGGAAAAACACTGAGGGAATGTCTTAGGAGAAGCTACACAAGGGGTAGAAGCAGCACGGAGGGAGGAAAGCAAGAAGAAGCAGTAGGCAAGAGAGGAGAGCGCAGGTGAGAAGAATCAACAAAGAGGGCGAGGGTGTGGAGGAAAAGCACTATCCGAGACAGCAAGGTGGATCAGGGAGAGGAGAAGCACACTGGTAAGAACATACTGGGTAAGGGCACCACAGCAAGTGCAACATGGAGGGGGTGGGGAGAAGCACATCGGTGACAGAGGGGAGAGAAGTACACAATGGAGACAGCTGGGAAACACATGCACTTTTATGGAGTGCTTAACCCCAAAAAATAGTGCTAAAAAAGCAAGCAGCAGAAGCATAGACACCAGCCAATCAAAAAGATGGTAAAGAGGCTATTGTATTGTAATTGCATTTATATAGCGCATACTACTCCTGACGAGGCGTTGAAGCACTTTTTTGGCGAGTAGCACGCTACTCCGGAACTCAAAAGGATTAGTGTTCATTATAGTAAAATATGAACATAATTTGAGTGGTGGATAGGTTATTCAGTTATTTGGATTCAGAAGGATAGCGGAGGGATAGAAGAGGGAAAAAGAGTTGCATTTATATAGCACTTGTAACCCCTGATGGGGTGTTAAAGCGCTTTTTTTGGCGAGTAGCACGCTACTCCAGAACCCATTAAAGGATTAGTGTTGAATTAGTATAGTGAAATATGAAAGTAATTTGAGAGGTGGATATTAGTCAGTTATTTGGATATATAAGGATAGCAGAGGGATAGAAGAGGGAAAAGGTTTGCATTTATATAGCGCATGCTACCCCTAATGAGTGTAATATAATGTACTCTAAGCTGCTACAACCACTCTTTCCTCCTACAATTCTAACCACTGCCCACGTCCGCACAACACAAGCACCTGATCCTGTTGATCCAGTTTGTAAAATACTTTTTTGGAGATCTCTCTTTCGCTATTGAATTTGCATGGTGTCTGAAGCTACCCACATATTACATTATGTATACCCTAGTTGTACGGAAAGAAAGAAATTGAAAATAATGGAGAAGTTTGAAAATGACTAAAATCCTGGTTTATAGTTTGTCGGACAGTTACTCCATCACAAACCTCAAGTATATCCTGTCCGCATTATTACAAGTGCCACAGCGTATAATGCTCTTGTAATAAGGTGGACAGGATATTCATCATGTTGGTTATCAAGTAATCCATCCATCAAACCCTAAATCAGGTCCAATTTCCTTGACTCAATGTGCCCAGAATGAGCCCTCCTGAGACGCTGCGTGGTACTGTAATGGGCAGTCACTACTGGTGGTGCAGGACCATGGATTACATTTTTACTGGCGAAGGCAGGTGTGCTGCACCTACAGATCGGTACTTCCAGGGATCTACCCTACACTTGTCTTATTCATCCAGCAGGACTCCTCTCCCTGGGGCAGGCCCTTTGCTAATATTCAGCGCCCCTAAGAAGGAAGACATATCTTTAATGCACCTAATATCTGTGGCTATTCTAGGAGCAGGGAGAGGGTACCACACTTCCACTGTACACAGGACAATGATTTTCTGCCCATACTCCACTGGGTGAATCAAGACCGGTAGAAGCGATCTTTTAGTGTAATGATCTTCTCTGACCCAAATCTGTGCAGGTGATAAATAATATATAGAGAGCTTCTGAGAATATGTGGAGACAGAGATGGCCCAATTTCCCTTTCTTCTTCTCAAGTCAAAGTTACAATAAGAGAAATGTCTAATCGAGGATCTGGCTGCAGTACGTTACCAGGAAATGGACTTATGGTGCAGGTGCGAATGGGTAGAAGGCCAGCAGTGTTAATACAACCATTAGATGCAGGTAAGAGCACTTCACTCACCTGCTGACCTATAGCCACTTCCTCTATTCCGAACATCTCCAATGACCACGTTTTCTCATCTTTTATGATGGACATGATATTATGTTCTGCTGTGCCAAGGCTGGGTTATGATCCATGGGAAGAACAAACACAAGACTGACAAGCTAGGCCACAAATAAGTAGTTGGCATATGACAGTGACAGGAAAGCCAACCAATGGTAAGCAATGACCAGTATGTTCTAGGTAAGCCCGCAGTATGTCTTGCAATCGCTGTCTAGTAGGCGAGACATAAAAATGGACTGGGTCTGAGAAATGTATTAATGGAGAGTGGGAAGGCAAGAATAACAGAGGACATCTGGATAGCAAAATGCAAAAAGCATTTACAAAGTCAACCGGTCTCATCTAAGAAAGGCGTTAGCCAATCTTTTAGCATTGCCAATGGCTGATAAATGATGCTAAACTGCAGTGACAAAAAACAAAAGTCTAGCAACAGTGTGATGACATATTCATGCACCATGTCCCACTGGCCTGGTGGCCCCTAACAAAGTCCCGGTCTTCCCTCTCTTTGGCAGGGAACAAAGGTTTGCTCCTGCCCGGTGGGAACAGAAAGAAAAGCTGGTAGCACCAGAAGGGTGCAAACTAATGCAGCCGTCTTTGGCTGGTACGCAGGATGGGTGCTGACAGGGGAGCTGGCTTGGCTGCGGGAGTCTTGGGACTTCCCTTGCCGACCCCAAGTTTTAAAATGCTGCAGAGTGCCCCTGGTGGGACTGAGGCACTCATTTTTTTCCAACTGTTGCCAGCCTCTCGGTGGCCCCAAGGAATGGGGCTGCTTGCAGGTAGCAGGTGGGGCCAGAGGGTCGCTGCAGATCCTAACAACAAAACAAGCAGTGGGTGTCCTTGGTGGAACTGGATCACCAACAAAAATAAAAATAAGTACATTAAAGCAGGGAAAAAAGAATACTAAATGAGCATCTGGACCCACTCTATTATTCACTTCTCCATATAAGGAGGGCCCCATAATGCCCTTCATGGGCTAATTTACATATATTTTGATGTATGATGAAGTAGCAATCTGACAAGGAGGACCATCAGCATGTTTTTAAAGTTTTGTATGGGGCTGTAGGGAGTGCAGCAACCCCCAAAAATTAATTTGCAAAAATTAACCGTGTGTTTCATGGGGTCCATAGACCATGGCCCAATGAAAAATGTATGATGTTGTCAAGTATTTACAGAGCTAGAGCTTTCACTCTTTAGTCCTGGAATGCGGATACCCCTTGTGGTTAGTCTTATGTCTGCATAATGTAGCCTGAGAAACGCAAAAGAAAGACAAGACTCTGACAGACAAGACTCTGACAAACATTTAATGCTCTTTTTAATAATATGCTTTACTTGAATGTTTACTGATAAACACATTGCAATGTATATGTATGGGAACATAACAGTTTTAATGATTCCTAAAAAGTCAAAGTTGTATTATTAAGGGGGTGAACTTTTGATAAAGCCAATAAGCTTGTATTTTTATAGGGATGTCGTGACTCTTTCACAAAGCCAATAGGTTTGCTTCTAGATCAGTGCTTCCCAAACTTTTTAGAACCACAACCGCTTTTTAGAATGAATAAGCACAAAGAAAACTTCTGGACATCCTAAAGAAAGCAGGTACTCCAGGGTAAGAGCTTTGAGTCAATTCCTTTATTCAGCAGACAAGTTTGGATGCATTTGTCAAGATGAAGATTAAAAAAAATTGTAAAAAATTAAAAGTACGCTGTACTACACTATATTTTGCAAATTACAGTGCATTTGATTTTTTTTCATATTTATTTATTTACAGAAAAGTCTACAGAGTACCATTGTAAAAATGCTGTACAAAACATAGAACGTTATAAATACATTTCCCTACCTATGACCACTTTTATAAAGTAGTACTAGGTAGGGAACAACAATAAAGTCTAATACTTAACTATATATATGGCCCTAACCCAGAACGCAACAAAAGTGTGCTGAAAATTACAAGCCTGCCTTTTATGTTTAGTTAAGGCAGTCATTAGCCAATCACTTACTGCCTGGTCATCGGCATGTACCGTGGTATACCGTGAAGTTACCGTTGTATAATGTAGCACAATATATAACTAAGTATTTTAACAGCTATAACTTTCACCCTACTTACACTATTTACACCCCATACCAAAAATTTGTATTTACATCCCATAATCTATATTCCTGCCACATTACATTATCTGTGTCAGGTATCATACCCCACGACACGCAACTCAATTCCATTTCATTCCATTCCACTCCACTGCACACCATTATAAACTAATCCACCATTTCACTGTATTTCATGCCACTCCACTCAACACCACTTCACTGTGTGCGAATACACTGTACACCACCCCACTCTATGTCACTACACGGTATGCTATTTCTCTGTATGCCACTCCACTGTATGCTAATTCAATGTATGGCACTCCGTTATATGCTCTTCTACTTAACGCAACTCCACGTTATTCCATTCTACTACACTACAATGTACACCACTCCACTTTATGATGCTACAATGTACACCACTCCACTGTACGCTTTTTCACTGTATGGCACTCCAGTGTACGCTACTTCACTCTACGCCACTCAACTTCACTGTATGCAGTGTATTGTCTCTCAAGCCACACTATTCCACTGAATGCCAGTCCACTATAAGCTATTCCACTGTACGCCGCTCCACTCTCCACCATACACTATTCCACTCCACTCTACGCAACTACATTCCACACTATTCCATTGTATTCAACTCCACTCTACGCCAATCAAGTCTCCGCTATTCCACTCCACACTATGCTATTCGACTATACGCAACTCCACTTTACACCTCTGCACTCTACGCTATTCCACTCCAAGCTACTCCTCTGTGTGCTATCCACTGCACGCTACTCGACTCTACATCACTAACCACTACGCTGATCCACTCTCCTGCACTCCACATCACACCATCCCACTCTACACTATTACACTGTATACCACTACATTCTACCTCACGCCACTCCACTGTGTACCACTTCACTCTACTCTACGCTATTCCACTGTATGCCACTCAACTGAACGATATTCCATTCTACACTACTCCAGTTTGCGCTACTCCAATACATGCCGCTCCACTCTCCGCCACTAAAATCTACGCTATTCCACTCTATGCCACTCCAGTCTTCACTACTCCACTGTATCCCCGTCCACATCACTACACCAATAAACTGTACGCCTTCCTGCTCTACGCCACTCCGCTCTGAGCAACTACACTGTACACCCCTTCACTCAACACTATTCTACTGTATGCCACTCCACTGTATCCTAGTCCACTCTACACCACTCCACTGTGTGACACTGTGCGCCTCTCCACTCTACACTATTCCACTGTACACCACTGCACTATACCTCACTCCACTTTATGCTGCTCCACTGTAGGCCACTGCACCACACTCCACTCTACTCCACTGTACTGTACTGTACTAGACTAGACTCCACTCTACCACACTCCACTCTACTACGCTGTATAATTTTCCACTGCATGCCACTCCACTGTACAACACTCCACTCTTTTGAAACTACACAGTGCAATACTGTCCTCCACTACTGTACGACAATCCAAAATATAAATGACATTTTTATTTAAATAAAAAATTCTATGAAAAAAAACAAAGGTTAAACCTTTGTGATAGTTAGGAAAGGTTATTTATTCTTTTTATACAAACCAAACTACACGAGCATTACATATTTCAAAGTTATACTGTATAATTTACACACCACCTCTAAACTACTATTATTTTTCTTATTCTTTAGATACAAACCAACTATAACCTGCACAAAAATTAGAAATGCCAAAATTATACTACACCTTTCATTTATAATTTACACCAAAAGCATATTTAGCAATACATTTAAGCATTTTTGGTCCAGAGTGGAGGGGGGGAGGGAGAGGGAGAGGTGGAGAGGGAGAGGGAGAGGGAGAGGGAGAGGTGGAGAGGGAGAGGGAGAGGGAGAGGGAGAGGGAGAGGGAGAGGGACAGGGAGAGGGAGAGGGAGAGAGAGAAATCACCATGAAAAGCAAGATCAACACAGTTTCCTCTGCCTGCTTTCTCACTCTTCGCATGCTCCGTACGATCTTCAAATGGCTCCCCGTCAACACCAGATGACCTATCACTGAAGCCCTACTCACTAGCCGTCGGCAATGCACTCTACACAGGAACCACCATATACCCCCTAAAGAGATTTCAGACCATACAGAATTCAGCATCCAGACTTATCCTCAACCTCCCTAAATGAACTTGCATCACTCCCCACCTATCCACTGGCTCCCCATTCAGATTTCAATTCAAGAATCTGATCCACACCTACAAGGCCTTGCACAATCAAGGACCAGCATACATCAACCCCCACCTGAACTTCCACCAACCTCCGACACCTGAGCTCCGTGTTTCTCACACATACTAAATCATCTGCCAAAGCAACAGTGAGGGACGCTCCTTCTCCTACCTCGCGTAGTCTTGGAACGACCTCCACCTTCAGACCTCAACCTCCCTAATGGAATTCAAAAAAGGACACAAAACCTGGATGTTCAAATAAATACTCCCGAAGCAGCAAGTATTTCAGCGCCTGTATACCCTCATGAGCTATACAAATCCTGTTTGACTGATTGATCACAGCACATCATTTGTCCTTAGGCGCAGGTATGTGGGACACAGACAGATGCAGGATACTAGATGCTGATTACTGAATGTCATGGATAAATGATCAATTATGCAAGCATTAGGTAAACCACACTTACCTAAATATGATTCAGCTCACCGTAGGGGCTTTATAAGAAGTACCCTCTAACTCAGCTGCATTTTTAAGCTTTTATACTGAACAATACTTGTAGGCAAGAGTGCAGTGCTAAAAATGAAATAGATTAATTACATTTGCAAAGGAAGCACTTAGAAAACATCTTTAATAATCAACTAGGATGCATAAACTCACATCTACCTACTGCAATGCCCATGAGGAAAAACATTTCCACAAATGAGGGCTTAACACGGTATGTACCCCTTACTTTCTGCCTCCCAAAAAAATAGCAATATCGACAATGAATACTAGATATTGCAAACTGTTTGCTGCATCCTTTCCAAATACCAGAGCGATGGAAGTCATAGATTTTCAAATGAACCAAAATGTTTTTTTAATTAACAGCATATAATTTTACCTCAAGAGAGAGTGCAACAAAACTGAATCATTACAATTGATTATTAAATAGGTTTCATTTGTCTTGCTCCTCTATAGGAAATCAATGCATGCCTGAGTGAGAGCCAGGTGAATAATCATGCAATATCAAAGGCAAATGAGACTAAGTGGGATGGGGTTTGTTCACAAAGGGCCTTGAAATACAGAAGACAAGCACTGGAAATGCCAATAGGCCTGGCTGAAAGTACCCCTTGAGTCACTGGTGAGTTAGATCATCAATAAGTTATCATACATGTACTCTATCTTTTCACTCATGCATCGATTCATCCACCCGCAGACTAATTCTTCCATTCACCCACCTGCTCGTCTACAGTTATACCAATTCAAAAACCATGTGGAATATAAATAAAAAATAAATAAAAGTAGAAAAAGTCAAACTAATTTTTACGGGCATATGCTTACAATCCGAAAATAAAATAAACATAGAAACAGGTGTCCATCTTTCAATGGTACTGTGCATAGTGTATTATTGTTTTACATTTCAACCTAACTGCCACATCTAGAAGCAACTAGTTTCCATCTCGGAGCAGCGAAAATAATGAGATACTATGCACAATAGAATTCCTAGATGGCTAATCAATAAACATCAAACTGGATAGCCTTCTTTAAATACTAAATTCAGTGACTTCATTTACAGGTCACCATGCATAGTAGCCGATTCCCTTGGTTTGCCCCTGGTGACTCCTGGCCTCAGAGGAAGCGAAAGCAGGGCCAAGACAGAAGGCAAACAGTACACTTTCAGTGTAATACAACAAATACATTCAGTCGTGCATTACAAACTCTTAAACGACATCATAGAAAGAAAGAAATATTTAGGTCTCGGCTGTAGACGGCTTATCCAATGTCTCGAAAGACATGCAGTATTTACAGGGCTCGGAAAATCATTAAAATGTTGCTAGACCTGCAGGTCGTCACTTAAATAATCTACTCCACCTAACTGTGTAATGTGCTTGACCAGGGAACCGGCCTCAAATTGTGTGAGCCTAAGCAAATATTTTGTCTTATAAAACCACCTTATACTTTCATTACCATATAAGGGAGCACCTTCAAATACGCAAGTTCACTATTTCTGCTGTACAAAAAAACTTGTTTTATTTACTAGACTAAATGTTTGCTGCATGTATAAGAAGAATCGAGCCCACATATAGGATACACATGATTCCTGGCTTGCCTCTTAGTTCACTTGTAGCATTGTCATCTGGGCAGGAGCATGAATATTTCCCAGTTCATGTTTAAAAACTCAACTTTCATAAATATATTCCTAAAAGATGATGTGTGAGTGCAATCTAAATCACAGATAGCACATTTTTTATTGGAATGCCCGCAAAGCACATTTTCTATTGGAATGCCCGCAAAACGTTCCCACTAACATGTAGTTGTACTGATAAAACTATTTAGCGCATTAGCAATGTTTGGAAATTGGGTTTCAGCAAAAATATAAAAAATTTGCACATCACCAAGTTAAATCTTTTTTTTCACCACAGAATTACAAAAATGTGTCTTCATAGCTAGTGAAATATATTTGAAATGTTTGAACAGTTCACGTATTAGCTATTTCAGTGTTGTGTTAGAAAAAAAATCCTAAAATCTTACAGACTTTCATTGCACATGCTTTGCCCAGCGCGATTGTCACACAGTTCACTTTACAAAATCCTCCAACTTCAGTCACAGAACGAAAAGTAATGTAGGAAGATAAACGTACTTTTGACCTCGGTCTCTGAAAGTCATCAAATACGACACGATAACGAGATCTAAAGGCATCTTTATCGCTCATTCGCTTTGTGAGTAAGCAGAACACCCATTGTCAGCTCACCAGAACAGGCTAGAAGGCCGTAAAAATAGCTCGTCCTGATTATATCTGGCTCTCCATAGCAAGTGGGCGAATGGATTTTGAGAGCCTGGATTTATTTCTGTGGGGCTTCAGCCTACCCATAGGCTTCCAAACTACTGGCTCCATCGTTACTCCACTCTTCTTTCTCCTCATTTGTCCAAGGCATGCATTTGTCATGCCTCTTCCTGTGTTTACTCCTCCACGTGAACAGGGGCCAAGTACACTATCCCTCCACTATCCTTCACTTTAAGACCATTTTAGGAACTTCTTTTTTATTGGTTAACAAGCCCTCCTCAGGAGCGCTGCTGTTTTCATATGCTCCAGTGTCGCTTTTTTTTTTTTTTATATTAGCTTGCCCCGCTCTGTCCATCATTGGCTGCACATGGGGAAGGGCGGGGGTGGCGTGTTTTCACCGTGCGAGTTTGTCAAATGCCGTTTTTTTGTTTCATAGCACAGAAAAATAAATCAAGCAAACAAAAAACAGGGAGTGATGTGTCAGTTTCTCCCCAAGTCCTCGCCTCTCTCCGTGCCTGCTCCACCGCAGCTGGTCAATTGTGTTAGACCCAAAGATTGGGTCTGGTTGCACGCCCCTTCAACTAGTGCCCATGGAGAAAGAGTGAGATTTCCTTACACAGTCGATATGCCATTTAATGAGACCTTGGTGCCTCTCGTTCTTCAGATTTCAGGCAAATTGCTCATCACTCTCCATGTATGCGATACTGAAGTGTTGCTAAGCTGCGATAGGCTGGGCTGTGCTCCTAGCGCAGGGCAGATCAGGATATTTAAGGTGTCCCATGTGTGGTCCGTGACGGTTCTTGTGGCCGTGTGCCAGAGCGCGACCTTTGTGTTCTTGCGGCACTATGTCGGGGGTGGGGGGATTGGTACTGCCTGGGCCGCTATTCTGATACTTGGGCTGGCCTGCTGCTGCCCACCTGGGCAGTGGTACCACTTGTGATGCTTGCTGAAGTGGCGCTTCGTGCATGTACATTGAGCACTCGGGGCCGTCACTGCTCCCAGCGTTCCCACCCAAAGCTTGTGAAAACAGTAGCCTTTCCCCCTCTCCTCTCGCCATGCTTATGGGCAGCTATCCCAGCCACCTCGATTAAGGTGCCTAGGGGGCCTGGGTCAGCAGCAGCATTTGCAAAAGACATTACACAGGCCGAACCCTGTTGAATTAAGTCCGCAGCAGAGGCTTAGTTATGAGTAAGGGTGGTGGCACTTGGGGTGAGTAGGGTTATAAATTCACAGTTCGTGCTTTTACCAACCGGCTCTCTAAAATCCAGGGCAATAGGTCTTTTGAGTATTTAGTGGCCATAATGATAGAGGAAGTAGTCGGTGTAGCAGAGCACTTGTACAGAGCAGATGTAACAGAATACCCCTTAACCCAGAGTCTACAATCACGATGGGCGAGAGTGGTTTTGAAATGTGATGCCAATGAAGGTGAAATGTATTTATTTGCATTTAAAGGAGTTCATAATAAGCAGTACCATAGTCATGGAAGAAGGCATAACCAATACAGCAAGTCCCCAACATCAAACCCACAGCAGCAGTTCTGATAGCAACTCACCCTGTGATAGGTGGTCAGGAGGAAAGATCCATATTTCCCGGGAGAGGGGGGTGGGGGGTCAAACATCCACGCATAAACTGATGCACCTATGCTAAACCAGCATTAGAATCCCAGAACGAAAGGAGAAGGTAAGGGGCAACTTCAGTGTTCCAGCTGGCACCCCCTAGAGTGAAGTACACATCTACAAAACTCCCAAAGCGTCTAACCCCCAGCACAGGAGTCAGAAACTCTTCCCAAGCCCACTAGAGTGTATCCAACTCGGCAGACAATGCAGGAGCGCGATGGTCGCATCCCCGGGTGAGCTTGAGGCAGAACCAATAGCCACTGTGGTGTCATCCTCTCCCAGCTGGCCAACCACGGCGTTTTCGTCTGAGCGGACTTGCCGGTGTCGGCATTCTTCTGCCACTGCCCATTCCAGTAAATCGGTCTGCTACTCAATCTATGTCGGAGAGGCCAGGCTTGCCCAGTGAATGGCAATACGATGGCAGGCGAGCACTAGCCCCAATGGGTAAACCTGTACTGCATTTCTCTGCCTCTCTTAGGGGGAGGCAGTAGACAATGATGTATTTTCGAATCCCCCTTCACTGCTGTTGTTCTGTCCACCTCTCATATTATATTTTTCCAAAAGGGCGTAGCATCCTGTATTCCTATGTGACATGGCCAAATGTGGGCAGAGATAAGCCACAGCGCATACATTCAGCAGAGAGCGTCAGGTAAACCCTATGCAGGTGCTGCAGCAGCAAATATGCTATTTGCAGGTAGTAAAATTGTGACAATTTACACCTGCCATTGCTTGCTACCTCCTGCACTTGTTACTCCAGATCTGCATTCCAAGATCTAGGAGCTGATGACCTATCTGTCCATCTGTCATTCCTCAGGGAAGCCTATAATCGGGAGATGATGCCCCTGGTAGAGCCAGAACCCAATATCATCTGTGGGATTCATCGGGCTCCTCCAGGAAGGATATCCAAATCTCCCTGGCCATATGTGGCATGCTTGGGTACTGCAGAAATTGCCCCGGACATATTCCGAAACGAGCCCGATCACTTTTTGGGACATGAACATGCCTTTTAGGAACAGATCTGCTCTCCGAGAGCTGCCCTCCAACCATCTTGAGATATCCATAGAACCCAGTATTTGAACGAATGGGTGCAACCACCAAATTGGGAGGAGCCTAGCGTGAGGCTCCCATTGTAGAACCTGCGTGATCACCCTTATCCACTCCTGGGCATCCTGAGAAACAAAGGGGGTGCCTGCCGGGAGTCTATGATCATGCAGAAGTACCATAGGAAGCTCGTCCACTACCACCAAGCCATCCAATAATGTTTTCTGCCAATTGGGACATCCTCGCACCACAAGGAGCAGGCCCGCCAAATAGTATAATTGAAGGTCCAGACCACCCTCATCCAGGTTCAGTTTTAAGACCGCAAGGCGGACCCTGCATCTCTTTCCCGCCCATATCAAGGACACCCACAACCCATCGAAATAGAGATGGTGGCAGCGCTCAGAAATAATTCTGTATTGCGAAAAGGCAGTGGGGCAACAGGACCATCTTGCTCAAGGCCACTCTGCCCATGACTTACAGCTGCAGCATGGTAGAAAACCGGATAGAGGCCGTAAGGCCATCTAGTACTGTACCCACATTTAATTCATACTGTTGTGTAGTGGTCGTGTGTTATTTGCGTTCCCCAAACAGAGAAACTGCCGGGTCTCCCACGGCAGGTCCACCAAAGAGAGGTCAGATACATCAATCGCAGCTAGGGATGCCATGGGGAAGAGCTCAGTCTTGTGACGATTGAAGCCCCGAAACCTGGTCATAAGACGCACGAGAATGGGGCACAGAGTGCTCTGGTTCAGACACCTATCAGAGAGTCATCAGCATTCATTGACACTATGTGTCACAGCACCAGCCTGAACTCCCCAGTCCTGAAGTTCGGTCCTCAGATATATCGGCAGTGGCTCCATGGCAAGTGCAAACAGGAGGTGCGACAGTGGGCATCCCTGCCGCGTACCTCCCTCAAAATGGAACTCATCAGAAACCACATGTCCAGTGCACAGCTTAGCACTTGGTGCTGTGTATAAAAGGCGCACCCACAACAGAAGCCATAGTCCCAAACCCATTTGCCTCGTCCTCTCTGACAGAAAATCCCAAGACAAGGTGTCAAACAGCTTTTTCAATATCCAAGGCGATCAGCGCCACCTGCACCTCCGTGTCCTGGGTTACATGCATCACATGGGAGAGTCTCCACAGATTCATATGGGTACCTCTCCCTGGCATAAACCCACACTGGCCTTCTTTTAATCACCGGGCGCCACTACAGTGGTGAACATGGTTTATAGGGCTGGAGCGCGATTCCCTGATACTGACATTGCTGGGATACACTGTACAGCGACGAGCGCTAAGACAGGATTGCTTTTTAACATTGATTTTAAACTTGCGGAGAATTCCTTTTTAAAACTTGTCATACTTGCCTGTTGTTGCGGTGCTGTTTTCAATGCTCCTAGGGCTAGCTATTTCGTCCCAAGGTTAGCGCTCTAGTTCACAATAACACGCGTTAGAGCCTCCACGCGTCATCACATCAGCCGGCCTCATTAGGAGCCGATGACAAGACCGTGCAGCAGGCTCGCACAGAGGGCACACCGCTGGCACACCAAAGGCAAGCCCGTCTGCGCCCGTCCACGCCCAAATGGGACCAGGAACCCTGTTGGTTCCAATAATATAAGGCTCTGCTATACCCCTGAACAGCTCATTCACTTCAAAGAGGAACCTAATAGTAAGTGCAAACACTCTATAAGTCTTGAGCACCATGTCCTACAACGTTCTAGCTGTGACTATAAAATCTGCCCTCCTATATGTAGGCTCAACCCCTTACTAGAGGAAAGGGAGCTCAAAATGCTCTTGCTCAATTGTTGTTCCCTCCCCAGGCACGCAGTGGAAATCCGCATCTTGCTAGAGGAGAAAAAACCTGCTATCCTGTTCCTCACAGAAACCTGGTTGAACAAAGAATCGGACTATGCTACTTTACAAGCCCTCCAACCTCACTATATAATACAGAGGCAAGACCGCGATGCTGGTCGGGGAGGGGGCATTGCCATTATCTATAAGAATGATTTTAAATGTTGCATTACCACTGACCCCATTCCTAATTGTGAAAGCATCCTGTTCTCCATCCGGGTATCCTATGTTACTACCCTATCAGGTATTTTACTTTATCGTCCCCCAGGCCCCATTAGTCCATTCTGTCAGTCCATGCCTGAAATTGTAGCCAATCTGGCAAGCTCCCTGCCTAACGTTACGTTATTGGGAGATTTTAATATAGATTTTGATAATGTTCTACTACCCCAAATTTCAGACCTTGTTGAAGGGCGAGCGGCCTTTCAGCTTAATCAAAAAGTCCCAGGGCCAACACACAATAAAAGTCATTTATTGGACCCCATCTTTTCTAATATTCAAACTTTGACCACCGCCCAACCGATTCCACTCCCCTGGTCGGATCATTTCCTGCTCCCATTTACCTGGGCCAGGCAGAAAATAAGCCCACCGGCCAGGGAAACAAAAAAACTCATTCGGACCTGGTCCACACTTTCATGGAATGCATGGGAGACTAAACTGGAAACTACAAGGCCTAAACTCCACCCCAACCCTATAATTGCTAATGATATATTTAATACCTGGTTAGAGTCCTCGCTAAACACTATTCTCTCAAAAAAAGCGATACAGATAAAAACTGGCACTAACAGAAATCCCTGGTACTCCCCGGGACTCCGGAAACTTAAGCAAAAATGCAAAGTATTGGAAAGGAAGTGGAGAAAAGACTTCTCACTCAGCAATAAAGCTAAATACAAAGAAGCCATTAAACATTACAAAAAAGAAATAAAATCTGCACAAAGCTGCTACTATCAAGATAAAATAACATCGGCGGTAAACTCTCTGCGCGAAATCTTCCTTATTGCTAAATCACTTCGGACTCCTCCTGCCCCTTCACAGACTGCAGATAATTCCCAATTACGTTGTAACCAGTTAGCAGAATTATTTTCGACCAAGATACAAACCATCTATACGTCCTTCCCTTTGGAAAGTGACTTACAGCTGGCTCCTCAAACTGATGCAAGAAAGGAACAACTCCTACTGAAGGAATTTCCCCCACAGGACCAGAATTCCTTAGTTGAAATCTTAACTCATCTTAAATCAGGTTCAGCTACTGACCTAGCACCGCCCACTATTCTATACAAGATTAACAAGACCATCTCCTCAGTCATAGTCGACCCGATTAATGCCTCTTTTCTCACAGGAATTGTACCCCCCCTATGGAAACAGGTGATGGTCAAAGCCCTGCTATAGAAACCCAATCTAGACCCGGAAGACTGGGCTAACTACCAACCCATTTCCTTGTTGCCTAGCATAAGCAAAATCGCAGAGAAGCATGTAAACTCGGCCCTGTCGGGCTTCCTGGAAAACAACAACCTGCTCCACTCCTCACAAACAGGTTTCAGATCACAGCAGGGCACTGAGTCTGCACTCCTGTCGGTAGTGGAGGAAACCAGAAAAATACTCGACAGCGGAAGCTGCGCTGTAATTATTTTATTAGATTTAAGCGCAGCCTTCGACACAGTCAATCACTCGCTCCTGATTAGCAGACTTCAAGATGTTGGAGTTAATAGAATAGCACTTACATGGTTGCAGTCCTTTCTAGAAAACAGAGTCTTCTCAGTCTTTGAGGATGATATGACATGTGGAGTCCCCCAGGGATCGGCATTAAGCCCCACCCTGTTTAACGTCTACCTGAGACCCCTGGCACATACAGCCATCCCGTTCGGAGCGCAGATCGTCACCTACGCAGACGACACTCAGCCGTCTCCCTGAATGAAAATGACAACTCAGGTTCGGCTCTTACATCCTGTTTAGGAAAAGTGGCCAGTTGGCTGGACACCTCATATCTGAAGCTCAATGGAGCAAAAACGGAAATTATGCTTCTTGGTAACGCGGCCCCCCTTAACAGACTCCTGGTGGCCTAACGGTCTGGGTCCCCTCCTACCCCGAAAAAGTACATAAGCCTAGGAGTAGTACTAGATCTTAAGGAACAAGCGCAGAAAGTGGCAGGCACTTGCTACGGCCTTTTGCGGATGATTAGGAAAATCCTTCCCCTACTACCTTTTCTGGCCAGAAGGCTGCTAGTACAAGCATTAATCCGGTCTCAGCTGGATTACGCAAATGCTATTTACCTAGGAGCACCACTTTCCACTACTAAAATAATACAGACGGTCCAAAACTGTGCAGCCCGACTGCTCTTAAATGTTCCAAAACGGCTCTCAGCCAAACCTGCTTTGACCTCATTACACTGGCTCCCAATCCAGGAGAGGATTCAATTCAAAGTTATGTGCATTGTACATAAAGCACTAGCTAGAAAAGGATCCCCGCTGATTCAGGCTTTGATTCATCCCTACCAACCCAAAAGAGCCCTAAGATCAGAGGGAAAATACCTATTAACAGTACCAAAAATCTAACGAACAAGAAGTGGAGGCCGCTTGTTTTCATAGAACATTGCCAAGATCTGGAATCTCATTCCCGTTCACATCCGCTCTCAACCTAACCACCTGTACTTCCGTAAACAGTTAAAAACCTTCCTTTTTCCCTGATCTGTTGTGAACCCGGTTTAGCGTACTCCTTAGCGCTGGGATGCCCTCAGGTAACCAGGCGCTTTACAAGTGCTTTCTCATTCATTCATTCATGATCCCATTGAAGAGTATGAGAGGCAATTTGCTTGTTTGAGGGGAAGAAGGAGAGCCGTGGGCGGTGTGCATTGAAAGGTTTCTAGTGATATGCATGGGAGAGCACACCTTTAGTTTAGTTAATGTAGGAATCAACAAAGGCACAAAGAAAAGGTTAAGAATAAGGCTTACAAGGTGTATGAGTGAGCACTCGATTGATAGGTGTTTCTAGGAACATAATCTAATCGCTAGATGAGCCGTTAAGATAATGTGCTCATATTGCAGGCAGCAGCCACATGGGGCACCTTATTTCACATCATCAATGGCTTCCCATGCTAGTGTATCACTAATGATCCCCTCTGTCCCAACCGCAGCGCTAAGAAGTTCTAAATTAATAGCAGCTACTTTGCCACCAGCGAGCCCTTTCACCTCCGCTTTAAAGACGAGCTTTGCACCCCTAGCTTCTCTATCTACACTTACGATGAGCTCCACGTTGCCTACTGTTAGCAGTCACTTCCACCAGCCTACTCAGCACAGCTCCACAGTGCAAACATTCTACAGGAGCAGTCAACAGTGCAAGCAGCAATAGTTCAAACGACTATTCTATGCAGTCCAGAAAGTGCATCTCCTGCCGCTCATCAAAGTTTGCTTCAAGCCAACTCGATGTATGGCACAGGCAATGTTTTTATGGATTCCGTCATGGTCATATGGGTACATTTGTAAGCCACTAGCCCTTGAAGATTATTATTACGCCACTGGAACACTCTCCCTGAAGCCACCTGATGTACAACATGATGTATAACATGAAGGCAATTATTTTCCTTTATATTACACGCATGGGTGCAATACAATACAACCTAGAATTTTTTTTGTTTTTTTTGTTTTATATAGTGTGAACTTGACCCAAAGGTATCAAGTTTCAGGAAAGTAGCAATAATGCACTACATATATTTCTAAATTTTACAATCTTTGTTAAATAATATTCTAAGCATTTTTAAAAGGTTCCAGTGTCTCTTTTATATAAACAAAAAATCTGTGAAACTTTTCACAGACTCAGCACACTATCACAACATATGTGCCTTTATAAGCAAATCTGTACTTTCTAAAACAATTCTGTGCTTCTTCTGAACGGAATTCTGAACACGCCTATTAAATAATTCAACTGTCCACAAGAGGTACTAGTCTGCACAAAATAGAACCATTTCGCATATTTTTCTACAAAAAGTAGAGTCCTGTTGTGTGTTTGAGTGGAGGTAGGTGCTCCCATATGTATGTGGTGTGCGATATTCTGCCTTAGCACGTATGCTCCCTGTTGCATGGCTGGACGGCTGCATTCTATCCCTTTTGTTTGCAAACTCTTCCTCTTGCATATGTGGGACTTTCTGGGGCACTTGGCTCTTTTCGCCCCTTTCGCTATTTCTATAATCAGGCACTCCCAATGCTTGTTTCAATTTACTTCTATGTTCAATATTAAGAATACATGAAAAATTATGGTTTGGAATAAAACCTTCACATCTGTGATTCAGACGATTAACCAGGGGTGGATTCCCCATTAGGATTCTATGAATCATTGCCATTGTAGCCTATGACTGTATTATTTTCTATAGGTTAGTGATGCTGTCAGCGTCATGGTTTGGAGCACTGGAGTCTCCCTCCCTGCGTTTGAGCAGCCATCCGTCATTCACAGGCATAGATCACACCCTTTTCCATTCATCACACGTAGGAGTGGATGCAAGCACCAGTACACGTGTGTTTTGGTGCCTTGTCCTCATTAATGGTAAGTGTTTGAATGCTAAACTTCCATCATGTATTTTGATCTGAGACCCCTTACCACACTAACTTCCTCCATTATGACACCCCAGGCCCTGGCTGCAAATTGCTTGCTCAGTTAGAAGTGGAGCTGCGGTATATGTTCCCCCGTGAAATGGATGCAAAAGACGAGCAGGCCAGTGTTCTTGTACCCAAGTGAAGTTGATACAAATTTCTGAGTCAAGGGTAAAGGCGAGATATGTGCTTACAACAGATTGTTATCTGCTGTATGACATTAAAACTGGCCCGATCTTCATGCCCTTAACAACATTAATGCCAAAAACATGGATTGATTTATGAACAATGTGTTAAAATCATCAAGGTAATGCACATCAGCGATTTAGTTACTCTCTTATTTCAAGTATTACTAACTCTTGCCTCCCTCAAGTTAGCTATTTAATCATGTTGTGTTCTTTCTATATTTTTTTCCACGCACACTGAGTTGTGCAGGTGTTTATGAGGGGCTTTGATTGAGAGCTCCGACGCTGACCCTGAAGCCAAAGCAAAGTGCCTGTCAGTGGGTTGGCCTCTCTGCAGAGCACACAGAACAATGGTCATGTATTCCAATTGTAACAGCAATTTTGTGAAAATGTGTGTGAAGGGGGTGCACAGATGGCAAATATTTACAGGCAAAAGCAAAAGTAAAATAAATATGAGTGAGTGAAGTGTAACTGTATGCTTGGACGTGGTGAAGTGAGGGAGATGCAAGGAAGTGCATCCGGGGAAGAGTGAAAAGAGGGTGCTGAAGAGAAAAGAGATGTGGTTGAAGATGTCCACATCTTTTATTTTTTATTTTGTATTCTTCCGAAGGACAATCCAGCCTGGACCACACGTTTGTTTATTAAGCTTGATCGCGTCGCTCACTACATAAAAGTCATACCGTCACAGGCGAACAGAACTGGATGGTGGGGGAGAGCGTAGTGTGCCCTATTGGAGCTCAAGGGCTCATTTATTGGACATGTACTTTGCACAGCTACCCTTGGCCGTGAATAGGTGCACCATTCCTGTTCTTTACTAGAAGCGGAGTTCAGGATGGGAAGGCTTCGGAGGGGAAACCAATTACCAGCATGCAGTTGGTTGGTTATAACTGTGCCACGTGTTTTTATCAATAAAAGGATGGAAATCAACAGCGCTGATGTGACGTGTCCCTCTGTACTCAGTCCATGAGGAAGGGGAGGAACAGCCTTGAAACGCGTCGGACTTGGAATCAATTGAGTGAGACCGAGGTTTGCGTGCATCAGCAAAACGAACAGAACTGGATGGTGGGGGAGAGCGTAGTGTGCCCTATTGGAGCTCAAGGGCTCATTTGTTGGACATATATATATACATAGATTTATAATGAACTGATTAGCATATTTGCACATGTTATAAGCTTAGTTTGCACATAACTAGGTATTTGTACTAGGTATAACAAAATAATGCCCGTTTAGCATATTTGCACGTTATATGCTTCGTTTGCACATAACTAGGTATTTGTACTAGGTATAACGAAATAATGCCCGATTTCCACATTTACGTCCTTTGCACATATTTTATTGCTTTTTAATGTAATAAGTTCCACACTTATGTGTTTTTACCGATTGCCAAAACAAGTATATGTATGAAATTGATGAAATTTATATTGCACTTTATTAGTATGACCATGGAGTATAAGCTATTAGCAAGGTGATGAACTATACATAATATGGCAAACATGTACATACATCAAGTGTTAACAAAAGGACTTACCTAACGGGAGAATATACAAATGTTTTGGTATGTAATTTCGAATATGCTATATAATGTGCAGATATGCATGTGTACATAGATAGGTATGCTTCAATACCCATAATGCCTATTTGAACAAGGATGTGTTCTGGGAGTACAATACATATATACATAGTATTTTTTCTATGTTTAGCAGTACCTCATTACGTCATAGTGAGCGCCAACATTGTGCCTTTAAATTTCCGTTTCTGTTACCCGTTTGTCTTGTAATCAAGGACACCGTCTTGTGTCCGAAACGCGTCAGAGACAGCACCGTTTTATATTCACTGCATAAATAAAGAAAATCTGGCATCAGCTATATACGGAGTACGTGTTCCTGTCTGTGCACAATTGCACTTGGGAGTTTCGTTGTGGAGATATATATATAGATATATATATATATATATATATATATATGATACCAGGAAGGATCTTTAATGTGGCAGAGGCATGATGCGTTTCGTTAGATTACCTTTATCAAATGCCTATAACATCGCAGTTTCTACCTTCCAACCTCCTTTTAAAACTGACCAATCACTCCTGCAATGAATTGCAGTCCAGCTGAGCCGAGTTAGCATGTCCTGCCTCCCTGTAGCCCACGTCGGTGAACTACAGTACCCAGCGTGCACCATCAGGACAACCGGGTAAGTAATATCTCTCGGCTTATTCTTCCCATAGTGAGGACTGGAAGAGTTTCTTTTAAACGTTCCAGTTGGTTAAAAACAACGTTGCTGCAACAGAAAGATCTTCTCCCCGGTCCCCTACACCCAGCCGCATAAACCAATTTCCAGCCTGTTCCTAGACATCCATACCATGACTGGGTCTCACCGTGAAGTCACGGGCTACTCCTGCAGCGGTAACTCGCCTTCGCTGGATGCGGCGGTCTGGAGCCATTCAATACCTTGAACACACACACACACAGCTTTGCCCATCTTGCTCCAGACGCTTCGTGGACAGGTCCCCACAGCGCGCAAGGGCAGGCGCGCAAAATATGAAAAACACGATCTCTTCTGATGAAGCAATCGAGGGTACACCGCGGGTATACCAGGAAGGATCTTAGGACTTAATCTCCCAACTTAAAACAGCCACAGGGCGTGTTTGCACACGTCACCTCAGACCCCCTCCCTTCACCACTGTGCAAACGCGCCCCGTAGCATGTTTTAAGAGGTAGTTTTAATCCACCTGCCCTATTATGTACTAGGGACTTACAGAGGAGGTCATGCTAATCACAGGGGTACCTCAATGCATAGTGTTCTCTAGTGTATGCAGGTGTTTTCACTGTATTCTGAGTGTCTTATAGCATAGCACTGGCTCTAGGCCTGGTTAGTCAGAGTCAGTTACCACCAGTAGCCGTCTGAAAAAGTTGTGGGCACAGGATGATTTTGCAACACGGCCTCTTTCTGCTCCTCTGTTGGCTCTTTCTGCACGTCTTGCTTCTTCTTGCATTTTTCTTAGTCTTTGAGGACTTTTGTTTCTTTCTACATTTCTTTTGCTTCTTTCTGTGCGTTTTTTCTTCTTTCTTCACATGTCATACTTCTGTAGGCATTGTTAGAAACTAGCATTTAAAAAACCTTAGAAATTCACTGAAAAAACCATAGGTTTCAGGGGCGTTATAGTTAGTTGGACATTTAACTCGTACAAAACTCGTGAAATTCCCCCGTTATAGTTAGTTCAGCTAACTATAACTCGCTCCCCCGCAATGCACTGCTGATGACATCACATATTACATCACTCATGACATGGTCAGTGACATCACTGATGACATCTCAAATGACATTAATGATGACATCATCCATGTGATAATGTCATGCATCTTATCACACCCTAATATAACTTTTGATACACCCACTCTAAATTACAGACTGCCATACTCAAAACCATGGACACCCCAACATCAATAACTACATACCCGCTCACTGATTCTTAGGTCTACACACACATCCACTCACTCACTCACCCGTACAGTCACTCATACTTACGGTCACTCAGTACAGGACTATCATATGCACTCATACACCTATATAGACACTCACACACCACCACTCATCGATAGAGGTACTCACACACCTAGTCACTCATGCAAATAATTAATCACACTCCCATTTACTCACCTATACAGTTATACACACACACACCAGCTCACTTACTCAAACAAATACTAGCACATTCTAACGCTCTTATACAATCACTGATACAAGCACACACTCATCCATACAGCCACTCTCACAATCACACACTCTCACTTATAGCCATTTAAATACTCTAACACACATATATACTACCTTTCACATATGTAGTTACTCACACATGTACCACTGAGATATACATTCACTCACTAACACACCCATACCCACCCATACAGTCCATCACAGATGCAGTCTTGAAACCATGAACCCAGTGAATCACCCACTCCCACATCTATGCACAGAGTCACACATACCCCACCCACACAAACACTCAGGCACCCATACACATACTCAGACAACAAATCAATAACTCACATATACACTCATGTAGTTATTCACAAACCGATGAAGCCGCTTACACACCAACAGACAGACGGATACAGACATTCACATAGTTTAGTCCCTAACCCATGCATTCAGTAAGATACGTTTAATCACTCACTTATTGAGTCACTCACGAACCTACTAAATCATCCATTCAGACACTTATGCACCCACTCATTTTTCAATACGCCTCTCCCTATATATATTAAACATATTTAAACTTTACAGAAACACACAGTCACTGGATAATGTCATCAGTGATGTCATTTGAGATGTCATCAGTGATGTCACTGATCATGTCGTGAGTGATGTAATATATGATGTCATCAGCAGTGCATTGCGGGGGCGCTAGTTATATTTAGCTGAACTAACTATAACGGGGTTATTTCACGGGTTCTGTACGAGTGAAATGTCCAACTAACTAGAACGCCCCTGAAACCTATGTTTTTTTCAGTGAATTTCTAAGGTGATTTAAATGCTAATTTCTAACTATAACGTGCTGAAACCTATGGTTTTTTCAGTGAATATATATCTTTATAGTTATCTGAAAAATATCTCTTTCTCTCTCTATGTATATATATATATATATATATATATATATATATATATATATAGAGAGAGAGAGAGAGAGAGAGAGAGACACTTTATACTTACCTGCTAAATACTTAATTTTTCATTGTAAAGGCGAGGGTGGTTAAGGCATATGCATGATAAAGACGTTCATTGTAAAGGCATGCATGGTAAAGACGCGGTCGCTTGAATGACCAAGTTGTTAAGGCATGTGTTGCAATTGCAGGTATGGTTCCGTTATACAACTGTTTGAAATGAGGGATAACTAACACCAAAACCCTTGCCTACTTTTGGCATCAATGAGATTCCCTGTAATATTATACATTTCTACAAGCTCTGACACCGTGTAATGACAATGCACCCCTAAAGGCCCACTGTTTGTAACATATGCATTTCACAATAAATAAGTCTTGACTACTGCTTTTTTCGTAACTTTTCATAACAAACCGCTCAGGTCTATCACCCCGATCAATGATTTGTCAAAAAAATCAAATCAGTCTTGCTATATTAAGCATAAGCTTTCCCATGAGGCAAAAAGTGCCGTACAAGACTCTGCCCAAGCAAAATCTGCACTCAAGGGAACCAACATTTGGGAAGCGCCAAAGTTACTCTGAGCAGTGCTTCTTAAGGTTCTTTTTCTGTTGCTCACCTAAGGTCAAGGAGACATTAAGGAGGTCGGGTCTGGTGGCTTAATGGCACCTGTAGGGGCCTGTGTTCGGACTCCCAGCGGGCCGACTCAGCCTTTCATCCTTCTAAGGTTGATAAAAAGAGTACCATTGTGTTGGGTAACAATAAACATCTTTTATTCAGCACCAAGATACCCTTATGGGTGAATGTGTGCTTTACAAATGCACGATATGATATCTGTGCTGTCAAGCCAGCCTTAACATCAGGGACTCTTCATCCTAGGCTGGTGGCAGTATACAAGTACTGCTGTTTACATTTAATTGGCAGAGGCCACATATTTGAATACCTTAATATCTTTTAGGAGTGAACACATCATAAGCATATTTCTTTCAAGAGTAGCCAATACACTGCTCAAAGATGAGCTTATGGCATAATTTCACCAAATTAATACGAGTAGTGGCAGTGACATCACAAACCCTACAACCTGGGAACCTGTACGAGGTAGCATCACACAACTTTTTACCGCGAATAACAATTGCACTTTAAAAAAATATATTACTTCAATTACTAAAAAAACAAAGACGTTGCAAACACATTCCACAGGGGATGCAAGAAGCAAGGAATGGCTAACACTCACACCCTCCTGACACCCACGCCCCTCTCTTTTCAGGTACCCTGACTCCATGCCAGATTAAGTACGAGGATTCCGGTTATTTCCGAAACATTACATACTCCGCCTCTGTGAGGCATCCTGCAGCCAGTCAAGGCTGGAGTCAACTCATAGGAATGTAATGAACACACTGCACTGTGAATAACCTATTAAAAGACGAACCTGCAAGGCACAGGGAATTGAAGGAAATCGTGTCCACTGTTTAAACCTTCTAAGACCTTGCTAATTTCTCTCTAGCAGCTTACAGCAAACTTCAACTTGGTGCCCTTAACAGGGTGGTGGGTAACAAACCGCCCTAGTGAAGGAGAGGAGAGTAAAAAAAAAAAATATGACTGATATTTTTACTGCCAGAATTCGGTTTGCTTTTGTTATCTCGGCTTTAGCTTTTTTGTGGCAAGTGAAACAAAGAGGCACTTGTGCTCTTTTTTTAAATTTTATTTGCAGCTATGCTTTGGTTTCGATATGCAAGTACAACGCACGTGGAGGAAAAGAATATTGCAAAATGTATCTTACGGCACTCCTATACCATCGGCCACTGAGACAAGTAGATAAACAAGCATTTACAATGCAATAGGTCTCGCACTGCCATTATTTTGAGCTGTTGGAATTGTAAATGTTTTTAGGTCTCGCCTGGCGAAAGCAGCGCAGTCTTGCCATGGCGAGGACCTTTTGCAATCGATTCTCCGAAAGCCTTACATGCACGCGTAGGGATGGACAAAGATGGCTGCTCTCGCCATTTGTCCAAGCCTAACAGCATGCGTGTGCATGTAAGGACAGTGGACAGTCCGCCGCCATCTTGTTAAACACGCATGCTTTCACTTTAAACACAGTTTAAAGTGAAAGCACGCCGCCATGCGCGTGTGCACTGTGCGCCAGCATGGCCGACCTCCCTTGTTTGGTATACTTGCCCCTCTCCTAGCCCGCGGTTGCGCGCTGACTGATATCCATCTCCCCGCACCGGCAGGGCCTCACGTGTTAGTGTGAGGGATGGAGCTCAGACACTAACTTGATTTGGGTGATGAGTATGCGGGCCTGTGCTGCCACCAGCGCTTCCCAATCCCTTAAAACTGTCCTGTCTCCACTCCTCCGCACTCCAGCAGCATCAATGCGCGTGCCAGGACCCTTCAACCACCACTTCACGCTGGCAGCGTCTGAACTTTCCCAGTCATTCCGCCGCCCTTGACGCTTCCAGTTTTTCCGGTGCCCTCCAGCACCTCGCGCCCTGCAAGAGGTCTCCAATGTTTCTTCTGTTATCCAGCCCCCCGCAGGTCTCTGAAGACCCACCCTATCCTGCAGCCCCTCATTGCTTCTCCTCCTCCACAACCCTTCATCCATTCCCCTTTTCTGCAGCTTTCCATCGTTTCCAGCCTTTTTGTTGCCCTTGACATTTCCTGACACTTCACTGACTTGCAAAGTTTCCTACTGTCCCACAGTCCTCCATTGTTTTCAACGATTCCACGGCCCTCTAGTGTTTCTCTCAGCTTTCTACAGCCCTCTATCGTCATCCCTCTGTTCACCAGCTTTCTGAGACATCCCACCCCTTCCGGTCATCATCATGACGAGCATTTCTGCACTTGGGCAAATCTACCAAAAGTTCAACCCCCACGCCTACCTGCAGAACAACTACATGCCCCCGCGCGCTGACTTCAGCTCAGAAGACTGCACCGTGCCCTGGAAGATGCGCTGCCTGGCGAAGGCCTTTGCCACAGGTGAGGTTTGCTCATACATAGGTACCTGTATTTGCCATTTTACCAAATGCAGCTTATCAGAGCATGAGATAAGATAGCTCAGTGATTAAATGCACCTCTTGCAGCCTGTGATGTAGCAAGGGTGCGGTAAGCCCATATGCAAGAATGCAACTACCCTGGTTGGGTAGTAACAAAATGGCCCTGGCGAGTTTGAGGGCCTTTTATGCAAATAACCCTGGTGCTCTTACACCTGTTGCACAAATGACAGCTGCAACCCTGTGTAATTTGAAAGTCATGTGAAAATACTGAGAGGCAGCACCGGTCCAACTTTCATTTTTCAGAGTTTTGACGTCTTGATGGGTAAGATCTACATTAAAAAAGTCAATAGCATGTCTGGGAAAGGGTTCTCAGTAAAGGACCGTGGTAACTTTGCCAAGGATCAGGTCATAGTGTGTGGAGGACTGATGATTATTGGGCATTACTGTTGTTTTCAAAACTAACCTTACCTGGTCGTAGAGTTTGTATATAAAGACAAGATTATTTTATCTCGCAGCTGTTTCCATGTATTTAATGCTGCAATGTCGTCTTTAAAGTGTGTAGCATACAAGACTGATAAAAAAGATCTCTCCAGTTGGTGCAGTCCGGTCGCTCTACAGAGGAGGTGGGGCGGCCAGCATCCTGAGCCTGAGTTTCTCTTCACTTACCACTATGAACTAGGGGCGCTTAGAAGCAGGTAAAACTGCCAGCATGTGAAAGACCACTGCATTGGGCTGGTACTATATATACTAAGGTCATTCTATTCAGCTGCCTAGGGAGGCTTTTTCAAGGGTGGCAGATTGTATCTAAAACCATCACATGCACCTGTTTGTTAAAGGATGGGTGTTTGAAATGTCACTTCACCGATGGCGCTAAAATTCCCGCGCCGCAACACAGCTCATTTACTCCTCCTAAGCGCTCTGAGCAGACTTTGACCCAAACTACTTTGCACCTCGCGCCAGCAAGCTGATGTGGGGTGCTGGCACGCAGGACAGTGAAGCCCCCCACTCTCTTCCTAGCGCTTGGACGCCTATCACATGGGCATTGTGCATCCTGCGTGGACTCGGAATGTCAAGCCAGGGTCCCCCTGGCTGCTTTAGAACACTACTGGAGAGACGTGGCACTGTGGGAGCTCTTTTCTTTTAGAGCTGCTGCCCTGGGGCAGTGACACAGATGTCCCTCGGAGACAGAGGTGTGGTTTCATCTTCAGAGCCTGTCTCTCTACTATTCACTCTCTACTATTCACTCTCGCCTACTCACTCTCGCCTACTCACTCTCGCCTACTCACTCTCGCCTACTCACTCTCGCCTACTCACTCTCTACTACTCTACGCGCACACATATGCATATATATATGCATTTATGTGTGTATATATATATATATATATATATATATATATATATATATATACCCCCACACACACACATACATCTGCATATCTATATAAACACAAATATAAATCCATGCACACATATACATATATGCATATATATGCATGTTATGTACATGAAAGTTTGAAAACCACTAATAAGAACAAAGCTAAAAAGCCACCTAATTACAAACAGAATTGCTTTAACAAACGAGGGCGAGACCTATTGCATTTGCAATGCTTGTTTTTTTATCCTTTGTGAAGCATTAATCAAATGGTGTAATGCTAAATGGCAATAGCTCACTTTGTTGTTATGGTTTAATCTATTGCATTGCATTTTTACTAGTGCGAGTTTTCGATTGTAAATGGTACTGGCTTTTAGTATTGAATAGCTTTTTTATCATTAATTTAATGCATAAAAAATGTTAATCTCCACTTATTTTGGAATAAGGACTCTTCGTGGATATTACATATAGTGATGTATTGTTATTATGATTGCAGTTACAGGTGTGAGAGAACTATCACTGCAGATGTAGGTGTGATATTATTATTACTGCATATATAGGTGTGAGATCAGCATTTCTGCAGATATAGGTGTGTGATTATTATTTGTTTAGCTAGGTGTGAGATTGCAATCACTGCAGATGTAGGTGTGAGATTAATATTATTATCTGAGTTATAGGTGTGATGTTACCATTACTGTTGGATAGGTGCGAGATCAATATCACTGCAGATATAGGTGTGAGATCACTCTTACTGCAGATGTAGGTGTGAGATCAGTATTTCTGCAGATATAGGTGTGTGATCCTGATAGTGTAGATAGGTGTGAGATTACTATCACTGTAGATACAGGTGTGACAGCTTTGGTACTCCTCACCAAGACAAGGGACTTTATGTCAATATTACTTCCTGGTAATTTTTATTGCTCCTAGCCCTAATTGTCCTCATCCCAATAGCCTGAGGTGTTGGTGGGTGACGACGGTAAGCACATGCAAGGCACAGTAATGTGGGTAACTAAATATACACCGCCTCTACAGTCCACACCAATGGCATAGCACAATTTATTAGCACAAGCTGCGTCACCTAGACCTAACCAACACTTTCCCAACAGTAGGGACACTGGGGCCCCGCCTGGAGCCCTCCAGTAATGCGCATGCGTACTACACAGCCCTCCCTTTTCTTTACCACTCTTGCCTTCCACACAAGGCCTGGCATGTCAGGAGAATGCTAGCCCCTTTCATGCCACTGAGATTTCTGGGTGGACGTGCCATTCACCTTTCTTTACAGAAGTTTATTTATCCTGTCTCAAAGTGTGTGGGGGGAGGGGAGGAGATATGCATAATACTAGTGATGACTGGGGCACCCGCAGTTAGGACTAGGAGTACTGAAGAATACCTTTGGTTCAAGTTCGTGCTATCATGCTAAACAAAAAACAAAAACATTTAAGCTACCATCTCTAAATACAATGATTGGTGAAAGGAAATCCCCGAAAGTTATATTGCGATGATGTCAAGTCAACTGGTAGCCCTACGCACGGGTGATGTACACATGAGAAATACACACTACTATACACCCACTTCCCCAGAGAGGAGCCGCAAATACAGAGGAGGCACACGGGTGAAACAAGCAACCCAAGGCTAGCACGCATGCGCAAAACACATAGGTTACACTATATACTGCGCTACAGTTACAGCAGTTTGAAAAGACAGGCGGGAAACACACACAAGCGACAACTGTGTGCAGTGTGGAACGAAAGCGAGATCAGTGCTGCCTGCTCTCAGCAGAGAGGTTGGGGGGGTGGGGGTGGGGGGAGCGTCTGGGATGCTTCTCAACAAGTCAACTGGTTCATGGGCAGCATGAAGGCGATAAGCGAGCAGAATGTTCACCTCCAGCATTAATTTTGGGCACCCAAAGAGTCATGTGTTATCCGTCCCATAGCGCTTCAGCATGTCATCAGAGGAAGTAAGCGCTATAAAAATACCCATATCATCCCGTACCTCTTTAATGCTTGGAGACCACAATCAACAGCTGGTAGGAGGTAAATGCACCCAATGACCAATATTTTGTAACCTTTAATCGTTTCAGCAAGAAGCACAGGATCACGTGGCAAATCATAAATACACACAGTACATGCAGCAATCATCATGATGCTGGAACCATGTAATCTCAACATCCCTGCTGTGCGGAACGAAAGCGAGATCAGTGCTGCCTGCTCTCAGCAGAGAGGGGGGAGAGGCGGCGGGGGGTGGGGGGGAGGGGAAGCATCTGGTATCCTTCTCAATAAGTCAACTGGTTCATGGGCGGCATGAAGGCGATAAACGAGCAGAATGTTCACCTCCAGCATTAATATTGGGCTCCCACAGAGTTGTGTGTTACCCGTCCCATAGCGCTTCAGCATGTCAACAGAGGAAGTAAGCGCTATAAAAATACCCATACCATCCCGTACCTCTTAAATGCTTAGACACCACAATCAACAGCTGGAAGCAGGTAAATGCACTCAATGACCAGCATTTTGTAACTTTTATCGTTTCAGCAAGAAGCAGAGGATCATGTGGCAAATCATAAATACACGCAGCAATCATCACGATGCTGGAACCATGTAATCCCTGCTGTTTAGCAATATATTGAAGCATTCCACTCAATATCAACATGTATGTCCTTCTCCCAAACATAGTCTCCAGAAATTCAGGGAGGGCTTGCATAGCCATCACATTTTGAGGGATGAATGGTTCATAGACAAGCAGGGACACTTTCACACCCTCCACATCTCCATGAAGCATCGTCTTTCCCTAAAGAGTGTCTCCTTTTCTTCCCAACAGAAATGCCTGTTCTTTTAGTGCCCTGCTTTGCGCGCTCTCGATTCAAAGGCGGTGTACCACACACACTCCTCGGGCTTACCCTCTGTCACACTCTCGGTCCCCAGTCTCATGCCTCCAGCGGCACTGCCGTCTCACGCCCATGTACCGCAGTCTTAAACCCCACCCTAATAGTGCCACACAGTCTCAACCCCTTCTGAAAGTGCCCTGCAACGTCACAAGTGATAGACCTCCACGGGCCAACACCGGAAACAATGCTAACAAACCAATGATAATAGTAATACAAAGATATAGCGCTTCATCCCGCGCTTCTGTTTCTAAGCACTGTAAATAACAGCCCTACTTTCCTGAGTGAAACCCTTGCCCTCATACAAAGTCCGGTCTGTCGTCATTGGAAGTGGAAAGTTGTCATCACCACAGCCTTCGGCTGCGCCTACGTGCCGGCAGATGGCACTTTAAACCGGGCCAAGGAACCCATGAGTGCACACCAGGGTGTTCTGTGCGCTCTATGCCGCCAAGTTGGGAGTTTTCCTTCTATCACTTAGACTTTCTTATCTTTAGGGGGGGGGGGGCATCTGTTTCTAATTAGCATGGCTGCGCTAAGGCCATGCTAATTAGAAACAGAAGGCCCCCCTAAAGATAAGAAAATGCTTCACGACAGCCGTGAAGCAGACGAGCCTGTCCGAATGGGCCATCTGAAAAGGAGAAAGGGCAGCAACAAAAAAAAGAAACAATTTCCAATGGCAGGCCACCGTTTAGCATAAACGGTGACGCGAGCCAATGGAAATGAGGGGCGGGGCTTTGAGCCTCCTTCTAAAATCTCCTCTCTAACTATAGGTCTCGCCGAGCGAACAACGCATTGCTGCAACGCTAGGCGAGACCTAGAAAAAGACTCAATGACTGTTTTCACATTAGGTAACAAAAAAAAATGGTTTCATAGAAACATCTTAATTTCTGCTACCATGTAAACAATGCGCGAGTACGCTGTATCGACGGAGGAGGTTTGGACAAAGATCATGTTTGCGGTTAAAAATTACATTTCTGACTATGTGGAAGTATTGTTCCCTGAAGCCTACAGCCCAGCATTCCAGATCATAATGAACAAGAGGCTTTGTACAAATGCCACTGCATGTGGATGTACATTATATAGCATAGGGTCAAGGTAGCGTACTATTTTGAACAGAGCAAATTAGTAGTAGCAAAACACACAACATTAATTGTTCTGGTATAAATCCAAATATTTTAATTTTAGAAAAAGGGAAGAAATCCCATTTGCAGTTGTATTCCAAGCATTAACATTCAAAGACAATGCTGATATTCATTGTACTTAAAATACAATATGCTGCAGTGCTCTCAGTGTGGAAGTGGAAAAAATGGGGGAGGTAGGGAATCAGTGGTAACGTGAGGGTAAGGGACAGGGAAAAGGTATTAGTGACATAAATGCATCAACATTCCATAGTGTAGTTCTTTTCCAGTCTCAACGAGATCAATTGTTCCGGAGGGTACACAACTCAAATGGACAAACAATTATTTTGAAATAATGTCGCTGGAGTTTGTGTGATATGCAGTGTCGACGTTTCGACCCCTGTGGGCAGGACTGGTTGTAGTCCTTGCAGCGTGGTCTTCTTCAGGACTGGGAGGAGCACTCTCTTTGAAAAGACGGGAGACCTCCGCCGAGTGGATATCGAGTGTGGGCTTGATGAAGCTCTGGTGTCTTATGTGTTGCAGCATGAATGTCTTGCAAACGAGGGAGCAGATCACATACAATCCTTGGGTGCAGAGGCTCAGAGCTCACTGGAGCCTCCTTCTAAAATCTCCTCTCTAACTATAGGTCTCGCCGAGCGAGCAACGTATGCGCTGCAACGCTAGGGAGACATAAAAAAAACTCAATGACTGTTTTCACATTAGGTAACAAAAAAAAATGGTTTAATAGAAACATCTTAATTTCTGCTACCATGTAAACAATGCGTGAGTACGCTGTATCGACGGAGGAGGTTTGGACAAAGATCATGTTTGCGGTTGAAAAATTACATTTCTGACTATGTGGAAGTATTGTTCCCTTAAGCCTACAGCCCAGCATTCCAGATCATAATGAACAAGAGGCTTTGTACAAATGCCACTGCGTGTGGATGGGCGGACCGGCTGGATTAGCATACACCAGCAGCTTACTTAACATTCCAGGCACAGTCAAACAATGGACCCAACAAAATGTCAAGAGATAGTTTATTATTCTCTCCTCATTTTTGAATATCTTAATTTAATTTACAAGGAGCATAAATACCCTTACACACTAAATGGCACAGAAATGACAGCAGTCAGGAAAGTAGTGCAATTCCAGGGGATTTGTATCTAGGGTTGGATATGGTTTACATCCTGTAGGAAGAAGACACAGGAAATCGATCAAAGGGTCACTGCCATGGTTTGTGGTCTGCACTCGCCTCTGTGCTCAGCAGGCCCTTGAGCACAATACTCCGAATGTCCAGACGGTGGTGGTGTGCAGAGTGCTGCACCGTTGGTGGTGGTGTGCAGTGTTGTACCATTTGGCAGTGCCGTGCAGAGTGGTGGCACAGTTTGGAGGCATGCCTCGCGCTTTGGTAGGATGCACTATGCAAGATGGGCAAGTACAAGCGGAGGCATTCTGAAGTTATCAAAGAGAAGTACCCCATTGTTAAGAGCGTCCTTGCTGTTCCTTCAATCGTGACGCATTCTTGCTGGAGCTTGGATCTAAATACCAGACTAATAGGAAAACCTTGTAGAATGTTGTGATCATCTTTTGGAAATGACGAAAGTCTCAATCAAATACAAAAGGAGGAATCAAATGGTATTCATGAAGACAAACTATTACGAATGTACTATTTCAGAGCCATCCTTCAATCATTAGACACTCGTATTTACTTGTACACATTTTACCTACACGAATTACAGAAAGGATCCTCGTCACTGATACATTTGTCTTGATTTACAAAGTGTATAAAGGTAGCAACAGAGATTAGGAAAGGGACTGGTTTTTATCCAATGGAGCTTATAATTCTGATGAATGTTTGATACATTGTAGTTTAGAAAAATAGCTTTGGACCTCTCTTGATTCTTTCAATGATCAAGTACTCTAAATATAGTCTGAGACTTTAAGCCTTTTTTTCCATTGATACTGTTTATGTTAAAGGTCTCAGAAATTTCAGAGTTCCACCAGAGTCTGGAGTCTCAGAAACACAGCGATCTTCTAAAGATATATTGTATGTAATGGAAAGTGTTGGATGCTGTAATACTAGCGATATGATCTTTAACTTGTTTCAAGATATAAACTATACTATTAGAAGTCAGTGCAGAGCTGAATGACATAGCACATAGTGCACGGGTTCCCCGGAAACAGAAAGAGTATGGGAAATATAAACATACATATATGTACTCTCTGGGTCATAAATCAACAATACCTTTTATTTCTTGGTTTCTTGGGAAGCGTGGATTGGTGGTAAATTAACTGCCAAATCCACCCTAATACATCCCTTTCCCTCCTATTTAGTATTTCCTTTTCTTGGAAGAGAAAAACATATCCTCTCACATTTACTTTGCATGCTTTTTTCTATTTTTTTTTACATTTTAATAGTCGATTTTCTAAAAATTGTACATTATTTTGTAAGCACAGCATCAATATATATATATATATATATATGTATGTATGTATGTGTCACACCAGGATTCCCACGACTCGTTCCTAAATCGAAAAGACGGGACTCAGACACCAAGTAAGTGCGTTGTTTTTTCTTTATTCTTTTGGCTGACGCTTCGGTATGGTGAAGATATATATATATACACATATATGTATATACACACACACACATATATATATATACACACACACAAACACACACGGACACTACCTTTATACATGGAAGCGTTCTTAAATGTATAAGCATTTTTTTTTAAACACTCTGGTTAAATGCCCTGAAGCCTTATTATATTCATATAGTTTCTCATTCGTCCTTTTTCAAATTCACCCCGTAGCTGCCTTCCTGTGTGTATAGCTATGCAACCAGCGGGCTTCATATAGCTGAATGACAACGCAGAGTGGCGATCTCCATGTCTCTTTTCTTTCTTACTGAATCCTTCTTTACCCGGGTGTACTGCTAACCAACATAATTTGGTCATGTATAATTGGCTGTTAATTCAGAGAGGCGTTAAAACATTTAACATAAACATAACATGTGAATTTGTAAAGCGCACGTTCACCCGTAGGTATCTTGGCGCTGAATAACAGATGTTTCTTGTTACCCAACTCAATGGTAATCATTTCATCGACCTCAGATGGATGAAAGGCTGAGTGGACCCGCCGGGATTTGAACCTGTGACCATGAGGTCGAACACAGGCCCCTGAAGTGGACGCATTAGCCCACTGAGCCACCAGACCCGGCAGATTTGTCACTCCAGTTGGATCTAGACTATTTGTGTGATTTGTAACTGTACTTTTGGGGATTTTTTGCATTGGCTTGCATAGTTCAGGCAGGAGTGTGTTGAAGAAATTTTATTTAGGGCTTAAGGCATTATTTAAAGATAGTTTTCATTGTTACAACTGCGTAGGGTAATCATTTTTGCTGTATATCTCTATTTTGAATTGTTTAAGTAGATACTGTGGGGCATGGCCAATGCATATGATATTATTATACCCAAAAAATAATTATTGGTTATAAGGGATTTTAGGTTTCTCTTGGGTAGTTAGTGGGCCCTCTAGTGCCCTTTGTCCCCATTTCCTTGTTTGTTTGTGATCATCAACCAGAGAGGAAATATTAATCTTTGCCCACCAACATCTCTTCTTTGACAGCCCCACATTGTTTGGGTTGTGCCATTAGGGAGTTCAAGAAGGCATGAGCCATCCTGCAGCTTGTAACTATACTATGGACACTAAAACATTTACCACCACAGTTAAAACCTTCACTCTAGGATGAAGCTCAAATTGTAAGACTCGTAATGTGGTGTAAGTGATTAAATGGCTCTGTAAAAGACTGCATGTAGGTCAAATGACTGATGGTGAAACAAAGGATTGGCCAGCACGGATGTCGGATTGAAGCAATCCGATGGTATGGAACTATGTGGAACAAGGAAACAGTGATGACATTTTCTGGCAAGTTGTGGAGGTGGTATCATTGAATAATAGAGGTGGTGATCTCTTCAACCTACTTGAGATCAGAGAATGTAAATGGATGGACTTGCTTGGCAGCACAAGTGGACTCGCATGCCCTTAATGACCTACGTAGATTATCGATCCTGCAGTACGGAGGTCGTTTTTCTTGGTGACGTCAGTTGAACTGTATAACCATTTCACAGTTGACAATGTGATGGGGGATTTGCGTCTATAATATGTGTGTGTAAAGTAGGTACTGGATTGGTGCTGCTATAGGTTTTCCTTACATTACCCACAGCGATTTGGGGGAAAAATGGTTGTGTTCCCTAGGTCTGTTCTGATTGAACAATAGCGATATATGTAGCATTAGACTCATCTGTCTGCACATCTCACTGAAATGGTTCAGTGCAATATATTGGGGATTTTGCCCTTAGCATGTGACTCTGAGTAACAGAGTTATAGCACACACCACTTGCTTGCAGAAGGAGCTCTTCAGTAACTATGGCTCTGTGTAGTCGAGTGTTGCTGTAACTCGTACCAAGAAGGCTGACTATCTGGTGGTCTAGTTGCTGTATGACACCAGGGTGGAAAGCACAGAAGGGCCTCCCTGACTGTCTGAACTATGGCGGTGATGAAGATGCTTGACAGTGGATTAGATAATTAGCACGACACGCACTTGGGGAGTAACCAAGTGAATGGATAGGCAGTTTGTGCTACATAGGCTGTTATCTAGATGATTTGGCACACTTTGGGTGTAGACTAAAGGCTGACATACAGGTCGGTCTTTGCTTTTTAAGACATAGCGCATCAGGGGTGTTAGATAGGCAGACCTGTGCAGGAGGCCACAAATGTAATTTGAGCCAAGAATTCTTGACTATGTTCTACCACTCTGATTAATCACGTTGTTGTCTTTCCACACACACGGCAATTTTGCAATGCGGGTGTGCGGTAGGGTCGAATGACCAGGCAGGGCACTTGGTGATGCTATTTGTTATTCAAGGCACAAGTGGCTTCTTGATGCAGTGAGGCCCTTCTATTAAGTTGACACGATGGAGAGGAGTCACCTAACGGCTAGGATTATTGAGAGCATTTATTGGAGATTGATGTATTGATTCCAAATGGCATGCCCACACAAAGAAGGCGGTTTTGATTTGCGTCTTTGAACAATGTGGTAATTGATGTTTTCGCCTATTCCACAGTAGCTGGCTCTTTGAGAGAGTGATGTGAAGCATCCAGATATTAACGTAACAAGTAAAGAGTAGAGTGATCTTGGTTTGAACACTGTGATAATAGATAGGATATGAGTACAAGGACTAAGTTTTTCTTCTTTCTTCATGCAAGTCCGTTAGTCAGATGACAATACTGAAGGTACCATATGATTCATCATGAGTCGAAATGTGACATATACCCCCTTTTGGTAGTGTAGTGACTGCATATCACTAAGAAATATTGTATACACATAGATACTGTCTCTGCTCTGGAGTTTCCTGGAGTTATTTATCAACCATTGGGGACTGTACATTGTCTTGTTATATGTGTTGTGTATATATGTTCAGTAATCGAGCACTGCATCGTCTACATTATGTTCCATTGTATTGGTGCCCCTTGCCCTGAAATAGAAATATTTAAACAAAAAAAGAGCATACTTTTAAAAAACTGTTGTAATTGATTTAGTAAACTTTGAATTGTACAATTGATTTGAGTACATCAGAAACCTTCAGTGAGTTATCAGTTTGAGAGTCCCACAAGATTGTTGCATTGTGACATCCGCAGTTTGAGCGGCAAAAGTCCCTTTGCCAAACTGCAAACCCATATTCCCCCACAGAACCAAACTCTTTACTTTTTCTGTATCAATTGACTCTTATGGAAAGTTTTTGTTAGGGATTATAACTTTCTATAATGCTCCATTTCTTCCAAATAACATGCTCATGTAAAAACTGGTTGGCAAAAAACTTTAAAACATTCAACTAACACTCACATAAGATGGGATCTAGATTCCATGTGAGCAAACAAGCGATCACTTTTGGTTATTGTCCAATATAAATCAACACCCGAATGTGGCTGCGCTAGACCTGAATGTGCAGTGTCTCAAACTTTGATGCACATGAAGAATATTTCACCAGTTTCAACCATTTTTAGGTCCAGCCTAGAGCCAGCACGCCCGTGCTGCTCTGCAAGACTTATTGTAGAGGAGTAGGTGAATAGAAGCTCCGCCCAAATTTGCCATTGGCTTGTCATTGTCTGTCCTAAATGCTGGCTTCTGATTTGTCAATAGGCTTGTTAGTCCCTCCTTAGTACCGCCTCCTCTTCATTTGTCACCACCCATGAAGACTGACCCCTTTACTTCGGTTGTTACATGGTGCGTGTTATTTAGACTGTGAGCACTATTTTCTTTAAAGAAGTTCTCCTACTGTAGGCATGACATGCGTTTGTGCCTTCTTTACTCTCCCCTCCATCCCGTTGTCGTGCTTTCTCCCCCTCTCCCGTTGTCTGTACCTTTATTTATTTTTATTTATTTATTTAATGCATTTTTATATAGCGCGGACTTAACCCGAAGGTGTCAGAGCGCTGTTCTCCCGTTGTCCGTGCCTTCTTGCCCCCGCCCTCCCATTGTCTGTGCCTTCTACTCCCGCCCTCCCATTGTCCGTGCCTTCTCCCCCTCCTCACCCTCCATCCTGTTGTCCGTGCCTTCTCCCCGCCCTCCATTCCTCCCTCCCGTTGTCATGTTACCTACCATTTGCAATGCAATAGTTCTCGCGTAAATGCGTGACCTATTGCATTGCAAATTACTGCTTGTTAGTGTTGTTGTTTAATACTTGGGTAATCTCCATATCAAGCCAAAGGCCTAACATTTCACAGGTTAAATGGCATAAATCATTATGATACTACCAGCCTAGCACATGTAAAAACATACATCTGCCTGTCTCATTCATTCAATAGTATTAAAATCAGGAAATTACCTGTTTTCTGAATGTTGCTGATGCCAATACCTCTTTTAGATACATTTTCACAGCATCACATTTAAGAGGGAGTAACTGTTGAATTAAGCAGTCATATCTGACGACCCCCTGGCTTTCTGGGGATCACCTGGCTTTCTGAATGTGTCACTACTGCTAATAAATACAGTCTTGGTTTGGCTCAGCAGCCTTTTGATTTGGTTTTCTATTCTCCTTTTGGTTGTCCTTTTGTTTTCTGTACCTCTAAGAAGCTGACATGCTCAACCACCCAGTGTGTGCCTTTCAAACAACTGGCAAGATAGATACATTGAGTTTTCAAGCATGCAGCACATCACAGAAAACCAAATATTTTTATTTTTTGTCCATTGTAACTGGGTTTAATTACTTTACCCCTTTAGTTACATAGGAACGACATGCATAAAGAAAAATGGACCTTCTGTTCATACAATATTCTTATACGGTATAACTGGCACTTTACAGAAGAGAGAGAATCCTCAGCCTCAGCTGTGTTACCCAGTTCACCTTCTGATTATGTGAGTGTCACAGCAGATGTTGGTTGGACACATGAAGTATCAATGATTTGAGAAATACATTCTCTGTGGGGGTTCCATTACAAAGGTGAAGCCTGCAATATGCACAGCTTCGGACTACACTTGATTACAGTTTACAAGAGTCTTAGCTATTCAGGTACTTTCCTTTCCTATGCAAGCATGAATCATGACTTCACAATTATGTGTGAATAAGTGTTGCATTGAGAAACACTGCTAATGTGACCCATTTTCCCAACACTACATGCGCATACACCATGCACTGTGCAATGTACGCATGGGTTAAAAAAATTAGAATGCTGTATTTGAACAAATTCATTTTTCCTTCCCTGCAAATCTTTACACAATAAATGTCTCTATTTACTACACACAACTAGTCCACTCTGATGCACGGCCCCTGTCTGGACCTTTCAGGTGTATGTTGTAAGATGGTGGTCACATCTAGCTTTATTCCATGGGAGCAGCATGAATGTTAAATAAAGTCAGACTTTAGGCTGAATTTTATGGGACACTGCATGGGAGTAGACAGAGGCAGAGACACCACCTAAGAAGGATTAGATATAAAGGGCTAAATCCATGTGAGAGCATCAGTTTGCGGTCTATCTGAAAAAGACAGTCTAACAGGTAAAAATGACCAATCTAAAAGGATATGGTGGCACCAAAATCACCTTGTATTTCTCAAGCCAATCATGTACAATGTTAAGGATCAGTTTATTGAACAGCTTTCCAGTGCCATCAAGGGTGGCGGTAGCATGACCACTGAAGGACAAGAATTTACCACCCGTTCCTAAATATCAGTATTAACTCTACTTTCCACCAAGTGCTAGCGGTGGGAAACTTTCCAGAAATTAGCAAACCACTTGCCGCTCTAGCCAAAAGGAGTGCACAAATAAAATATATTTTGTTTAAGTAGATAACTTACCGCCCAGTCCTTTGCACACTTCTACTAGGGCAGTAAGAGATAGACAAAAAAGGCAAATAACATTACTCAAAGGTTAGAACTGGGTGCTTAGCAAGACCGATGTGTGAAACATGCCAACTTACAAAGTTTAATGAGATGGATATACAACTCACATTAGCAATTAAATGATTAGGTTGTGCAGTGTTCTTCCGACGTTTCCCAACTGGGAACGTCAAATAGAATCTGCATGTTGATGCCTACATTAATTATGAGAGTTTTTCAAAAGTTGGCCTAATAAAAGACAGAATTTGTTTTATTGAAAATGTTTTTTTTTGTAATTCAATCTGGATTCGACTATTTTTTGAATCAGGGCTTTTATTGTGTGATTTAGCAGCATAAAGAGAAGCTCATTTTATTGGCTTACGGTCCTTAGCAAATCATAGTTTAAAACATTTTCTTGCTGGTCTGTTTAGTTTCACACTACCAAACTTCTAAGCCACCTCCTTACATTTCTGTAAGACTAACAGATCTAGGCACTTTATTTGTAGTATAACAGCGTTTAAGCCCGGTTCTGCTGAACACATTTATGGATACAATTGATAAACGTAACAGAAACCATTTAATTAATATCCAATTTGATGAGGCATAGGTGCAGCCAGCGGTTTTACATCTGTACCACTGCAAACATTGATGGCTTGACAAGAAGAGGCTGGAGATCATTTTAAGTGCAAATGGCACAATAAAGTGTCATATCCTGGACCAAATGTCAAAAGAAATTAGCACAGACTATTCGGTCTAAAAGCCATTCAATACATTAAGAAGCTTGAGCTACTGCAAGATGTGGCTATAAAAGGAGTAGAACCAGGGAATAAAATTGATGTGCGCATTTTATCTGCCTTGATAAGAAATTCGGTAACATACTTGATATCTCCCAGGACATTTTACAAATCTCTAGTCTTCTTCATGCAAGAAAGCAAAGGCAATCGAAACATCTTAGCACCATCTAGAAAGTATATATTCTCAGTACAATCCAATTATATCAGATGGAAGAACATTTTCCAAAGTATATTCACAAATGGTTCCCCCCCACTTCTACAGCATCTATTAATCACATTATATTAAATGCACCACTTTTCATCAGCTATCTCTCATACTTACCAATAAACCGACCTGCACAACTTACTAAATTGTTGAGCAAAAGATCCACTCTACTCTTTGAATCCCGGCAAAGAATTAGAAAATATATAGTAATGCTAGTTATATGCTATGCTAGTCAAGTAGCTCAGAGGACAAATGCATCCACTCCACTGATCTATTTTTACCCTAATGGTTACAGGGTCACATTCCGGTGGGTCCACCAAGACTTTCAAGATTGATAAAATGAGTAGCACTGAACTGGATAACAATAAACATTCTTTATCTGCCTGTGCTGCCAAGAATCTCCTCACGAGTGAACGTGCCCTCTACAAATACACCCGTTATGTTGTGGCATGCTTCTGGTCTAAAGATTATGGACCAGATATGTCAGCATCTTTATTCCATAACTGTAAACAACAAGCATTTACAATGCAACGGTCTCGGCATTGTTAAAGTTAGAGCTATTGGCATTGCTCATGACAATGCCGTTTCTTTAAATGTTTTAAAAACAAAAACAAAGAAAAATAATGTCATGAGCAATGCCAATAGCTCTAATTTTACCAATGCCGAGACCATTGCATTGTAAATGCTTGTTATATAGCGCGATCTTGACCCGAATCCAATCGGGTATCGGAGCGCTTTACACAAGCACCCGTTGCGTTACATGAGGACACACATTCATTGTTTTGTTAGGCACGGGGAGATTAAGTGATTTGCCCTGAATCACAGGAGGTTCAGCGTCATTGCCGAGACTCGAACCCAGTTCCCCGCCCTAGCCGTTAGGCCAACTCCTGGTTACCTGCGTACTCGCAACAAGTTTGTGTTGAAATCTTAATTATGCAGCTGATTGTGGGTTCTGTGACCAGTCACCAGTGCGGCAAATGTACATTTATGTGGCTTAGCACCAAGAAACCGTCTGTGTGCGCTTTATGGAGCATCGTAAACATAACAAAATGTGGACAAAGCTGCGGCTGCAGAACTCCAGTGCCCTGGGTGAGTGCAGCTCACTGAAGCCTCCACTCCCACCGCTAACCCAGTGACGTCACTCGCGGCCCTGCTCCTACAGCCCCTACTACCCCGTATCAGCCTCTGCCACCCCCGGCCCCAGCCACACTCACCCCTTGTCTGCCCGACGTGCGCATTGGACTATAAACGGGCTCAGCCTCAGAGGTTCCCCTCTCCGGTTCTATGATGACATTTTAATGTAAATATTCAGTAATATACGCACACCGATCTCTGTAAAGCGCTATGAAACCATGCTTCCCAGCCTCCTGTAAATACAAGCATTGTAAGCACACAGATCTCCGCAAAGCGCTGTGAATCCATGCTTTCTAGGCTCCCGAAAATACAAGCATTGGACTGATACACGGGCTCAGGAGTCCAACACTCCGGTTCTGAAATGAATTTATATTTTAAATATTTAGTAATAAAAGCACACACCGATCTCCGTAAAGCACTATAAAGCCACGTTTTCTGGGCTCTTGTAAACACAAGCATTGGACGGATACACGGGCTCAGGAGTTCAACACTCCGGTTCTGAAATGAAATTATATTTTAAATATTCAGTAATATACGAACACCGATCTCCGCAAAACGCTATAAAACCAGTTTCCAGGCTCCTGTAAACACAAGCATCGGGATACTTCTGAGATGAAATTCTAATGTATTATGTAAATATTCAAAATAAATCATAATTGCATTCTAGAACCAGAGCTCTGGACCCATCAACCCGTGTCTGTTTCCGAGGCGTGTGTTAGAAGAGCCGAATTTTTTTTATAGCGCCTTGCGGAGGTTGGCGCGCTTCTTTTTATGGAGTATTTCAATAATAGTTCAACCCCAGCCCCCAAGCGCTGGCCCCGTCGCCCGTGTGTATCCGAGCCTTGTGTTACTGGAGCCGAACATATTGTACACCGCTTTTTGGAAGTTGCTGTGCTTATATTATGGAATGTTTAAATTGTAGCTGGCCCCAGAAACGGAGCCTCGGACTCCCGGCTCCTACGTATGTCCGGGTCTTATGTACACAAGAGCCGCAAAAACAGGACTATTTTCAGCGCTGTTTTTGGTGTTCTGATGTTAATCAATTTATAAAATATAATTTCATATCATAACTGCAGCTTTTGACCTCTGCCCCGTATGTTTGTCAATGTCAAAGGCTTGTTTCTAAAGGAAACAAACAACATGGCTTTTAATAGCGCCTAGCGGAGGGCGGTGAACTTATAATGTTGAATATGTCTCATTTAACTAAATCCCCGATCCGCAGCTTTAGACCTCAGCTCCTCTGTAAGTGTCCGATGCTTGTGTATACAGAAAAATACTTTTAAAGCGCTGCAGGGGGCTTGTAGGGGTGGGGGCGTTACACGTACAGTCAGCGTCTCTGAACCGTCGGAGTGAGGGGCACAGGGCGAGAGATTTGGGGGCACAAAGAGCTGGAAGAAATGTCATATTTATAGCACGGGGACTCGGGGACTTGTTAAGCAATGTTCAGCCGCGGAAGGGAATTGAGAGCAAGGCAGTATAGTTAAAACAAACAAGGGGCCCCACCTACCCGCACTAACGGACCCTGCGCCGGCTTTATCGAAGAAATTAAAGGATCCGCCGATAAAGAGAGCGAAATGGGTAACGGAGGCGCCAGAAAAATGAAAGGCCAACCTGGAGAGGAGAAGAGGTGATATCAGCGAGGGGGGAGAGAGAACAAGATATGTGCCCAACACGGGAGCCAAGAGCAGGGGGAGAGGACGCCATTAAAACCACTGCTTTTCTCCGAGGCGCAGCAGAAATGCCTCGGAGAAACGCAGCGTCCTTTTCGGATTCGGGGGCGTGTTTGTCTTTTCTCTCCTCCAGCCATTGGCTGGAGGAGAGAATGAGACTTCTTGCAAAAAACACGCCCCCCGATCCGAAAAGGACGGGGCCTGATCGGAGTGACGGGACCTCTTCTCCAATGGCTGGCCAGCATTGAAGAGGCCAGCCAATGGAGAACAGGGGAGAAGAGGGGCGGGTTCAAGCCCCTCTTCTCCAAGTCATTAAATCTCTCGACTTCCGGTTCTGCCTTCGGCAGACCGGATGGTCCCGAGACCTAAAAACAACATAATGAACCAAAATACTATGGTAGGGAGTAAAGCCAATTATTAAACCAGAAATGTGGCCATCTAGAGGTTAAAGCAGTTAGTTTGGAAGTATGATTCTTAAAGTAAGGAGAAGTAAGGTTATGTATAACTATTCTATGGGACTTTAAACATAACTTAAGAAGGTGGTCTACATGAAAAGCATACAACCTATACAGTTGTGTTCATTTCTAGTTGCTGGCATCTGATTTGTTCACCTATGAACACAGTATTTATACAGATAAAAAAGCCCACATGAACTTGTCCAAGTCACAGTAATTCTCCGTCTATATCAAGTTCAGGTTGCTTTGCATTGATCAAGCCAAAAACAAAGATTACTTCATTGATTTGTGTGAGTTTTTAACAAATTATTTCTCATAAAATTCGAGAATTCAAGCAAAGCAAAAAGTTTTAACACAAGTAAAACAAAATAAATATCATAGGATACTTACTAGCAGTAAACCAGGTCATACAACTAAAGAGAGGGTTCATTTCATCAACAGTTATCAATGATTAAAAGCATATTTGGCACTACCAACAAAAATATTGACAATTTGAATGTAAAAAAAGAGGAGACAGATGTGACTGCATTTTAGAGCTGCAAAGACTGCTAAATAATGCATTAGAGCAACTATAAAGCAACGATGTTTACATCTGTATGTACGCATTGTGTTCTCTATGCAGAAGTAGATTTGATATTATAAATATAACTCTCCCTCTATGAAATAGGTCTGGTGCAATCTACATTAGAGTAGATCTGATGCTTTTTGAATTTTCGATCTACTTCGTATGTCCCAAATTTCAGTCTCATACTTCCTAAATTCCATTACATCTGGTACCTTCTTCCTCCTCCATGGATTTGAAAAAAATCAAAATCCTCAATTTTCTTACCTTTTTTTAAAGCTAAAGATATGTGGTTCTATGGGTATCCTATTAGAAATGGGGGTCTCTAATTAGCAGAGGTATGCACCCTAATCCAAGTAGGGACCCTTGCTTCCAGTCAGGTGACACTTGCTCAACCCTTGGTACTTGGCACGAGCAGACAGGTTTATCCCAAAGGCAACATGTAAAGTATTTGTACTCAAAACATGGTAACACAGTGAAAACCCCACTAATGGACACCACACTAGTTTAGAAAAATAAAGTAGCTTGATATAAACCAAACAAGACCAAAACAACAAAAATCCAACACAGGTATCAAACTACAACTTTAGAACAGTTATTTCAAAAACTGCACTTGTAGAAACAAAATAGCTCCAACTGGGGCGAATACGATGTCATGACAGGCATAAATCCAAAGTACAGCGCTGACCAAAGGTGCGCAGCGTCGGGCACTGAGTCACTCAGACCCCCAAACTGTACCTTGGAAACAAATTCTATAGACGATGCACAGAGTCATGGAGGTGAGGCGTCGGTGCTGAGATCGAGGCCTGTTCCCTGGTTGCCATGGGCGAGGCAAGGTGTGTCCGTGAAGAGGCGATGTGTCAAGTTCAGGACAGGGGAAGTTAGGCTGCATTGGCGGTGAGGTGGGGGTTCCGGTAAGGCAATGTGAAGTCAAAGAGTTCGTGAAGTCCCCCTCATTGGTTACTGGCTCTGTGATAACAGGATGCAGGCGTTGTTTGTGCAAGCGCTAGCATCAGGAAGGCTGATAACTGCAGACGTCAGCAGGCATCGGGGATGCGGGGAAGTGTGCCATGCACTTCACAAGCAGTACCACCGGCTTCGGTGCAGGTCGCGGTGCCGCTGGCAATGTCGCTGATGGGGGTCGGAGTTTTTCTTGCTTTGCAGCACCAACCACATAATTCTTATGGCCCAGGAATTGGTGCCCTTTTGAATACAGAAGTCCACAAAGGAATCCAGGTGCTGATCGGTGCGTTGCAGGTTAAGTCTTTGTGTCCCTGAGACTCCAGAAGAGGAAGCCAGCACACACAGGCCCTTAGGGATTCTTCTTCAAGCAGGTTCACTGCAAAGTTCCAGTTTTTGTCCTCTTCTTGGCAGAAGCAGCAACTGCAGGCCAACCCAGCAAAGCACACACAACAAAGAGGCAGTACTCCTCCATTTAGCTCTCCAGCTGTTTTTCTTGACAGAGGTTTCTGTTGAGTCCAGAAGTGATCTAATTCTCTGGGGTTTAAGGTCCAATACTTATACCCTATTTTCTCTTTGAGGCAAGGGTCTCTGAGCCCAGTCGAAACAGTTCTGCCCTCTCTGGCCCAGCTTCACTACAGGAGGTGGAGACAGCATTGTGCAGAGGAGACACTGCCTATTCAGGTGCTTGTGAAACTCCTCCCACCACACTAAATGTAGCCACGGTCTATTCAGCCCAACTATGAGTCACCCGGGAAAGGCAAGACACACCTCAACCCCCATTATGGCTGTCTAGAATGAATGCACATCCCAAGCCCCTCTCACTCCAAAACCAGACAGTCAACACACAAAACAGCAGAAGCACGCAGGATGGTTAAATAAGAAAATGACTACCTTCTAAAAGTGGCATTTTCAAACACACAATTTAAAAACAATCTCCCTAAAAAGACGAGTTATTAAATTCTGAGTTCAGAGAGCCTAAACTCCATTTCTCCATCTTGTCCCAATGGAAAGTTATACTTGTAAGATGTTACACAGCACCTCCCATGTTAGCCTATGAGACAGATAGCCTTTCAATTGTAAAAAACGAAATACACAGCTTTTTGCTATCAGGACATGCTTTACATACCAGTATATGTCCTACCTTTCACAGACCATGCACCCTGCCTAAGGGGGTATATTGGGCATACCTGAAGGGTGCCTTACATGTACGAAAAGGGATGGTTAGGGCCTGGCAAGTGGGTGCACTTGCCAGGTCTACATCGCAGTTTAAAACTGCGGTCACAGACACTGCCGTGGCAGGTCTGAGATACACTTACAGGGTTACTTATGTGGGTGGCACAATCAGTGATGTAGGCACACTAGTAGCATTTTATTTTCAGGCTCTGTCACACTTAGTGCACTTTATTAGGGACATACCAGTAAATCAAATAGGCCAATCATGGACAACCAATCATAATAACAATTTACACAGGGAGCACTTGCACTTGGACACTGACCAGCAGTGGCAAAGTGCCCTAAGCATCTGAGCCAGCAAAACATGAAATCCAGCACAGCATCAAAAATACAAGAAGGTAAATGTAAACAAGCATTTGCAATGCATTAGGTCTCGCATTTACGCGAGTTTGAGCTATTGACATTGCAAATAACAATGCCTATTGGCATTGTCATTTACAATGCCAATAGCTTTAACTCGTGTAACTGCGAGACCTATTGCATTGCAAATGCTTGTTATCTTTACGCCCACTGCTGTCAGTAGGAACAAGTATTTATGGCAAAACAACCCCGGCACTGTGCAGCTCTGTGCACTCAACCCCCACGCACTTTATCCTACCCCATGTCGCACCTCCCCCCATGTGATTGAATATAAGCCTAAAGCCCAGGTCACATTGCGTCAGGAAAGCAGGGCATTGTGAAACATAAGTGAACGCACACAGAAAATAAAATCGAAAAGCGGCTGCCGTTGCTCAAGGGCAATGTCCCGAGAGTGGTGTTTGCGAATCAAATGAAAGTGAAAGTGCACACGGCATGCAGAAAGTGTAAGTGTGTTAGCATGTGGTGAAAAGCAATCAATGCTTAGATTGGGGCTCCTGCTCCTAGATTAACAAAAGATGGTGACGCAGATAATGATCAAAGTCCTTCCTGCCGGACTGTTAAACGGATTGCTTGAGGGAATGTTTCCCACAAGGAAACAAATCATGGCAGCTGTCTGGGACTAAGCAAACTACTTTGAAACGCACTCTTTATTTTATATATAGAACTTTTGTTGTAGTTGTGCTCTTTTGAGCACTCGTGTGACTTTTCATTCCTGTGTCACTAGTGCACACGTATCATTTAATTAAGTAACAGCGCTTAGACACATTAGGAATGTGGTATGAAGTGTTATATAAAAGACGAGTTATTGATATTATAATTTGAAACTCAGCCTTTGCTCTCACTTTGTAAAGACCCGGCAGTATCAAATCAGAGCCACATTTCAAATCTGTTCTTCGCATTTCCCAAAAAAACACAGAATAATCAACAAGGCTATATATATAACCCCTGTACAGATCTTGGCGCTCAAAAATTCATTAAACTGTTCATCATTCCACTTGTATACCTTTCGTCTTCACAGTAATAGTATTAATGGCATATTTTTACAAACTCCAGAATACTGCAGACCTTGGGATGTCAACACGCTGTAATAGCCTAACAATGTCAATGTATCAACCTCAGAATGATAAAAGGCAGATTCGGCGCTCACGCGATTCAACCCGTCCACACCAGATGTCAGCAACGAGTGTTGAAGCCACTAAGCAAACTACTTTGAAACGCACTCTTTTTTTTATATATAGAACTTTCGTTGTAGTTGTGCGCTTTTGAGCACTCGTGCGACTTTTCATTCCCGTGTCACTAGTGCACACGACCCTGCCCTCTGCAGATTTTCTGAAAGAGCACTTGGTGGGTGAGTGGGCGTTTGGAGTGCCAAAGGGTCCGTGCGGGAGTGAGGTGGGAGGGCACTGCGGGCATCGCTGGAGGTGGGAGGGCACTGTGGGCATCGGTAGAGGTGGGAGGGCACTGCGGGCATCGGTAGAGGTGGGAGGGCACTGTGGGCATCGCTAAAGGTGGGAGGGAATCGCTAGAGGTGGGAGGGAGGTGGGGGGCACTGTGGGCATCGCTGGAGGTGGGAGGGCACTGCGGGCATCACTGGAGGTGGGATGGCGATGCAGGCATCGCTAGAGGTGGGATGGCACTGCCGGCATCACTGGAGGTGGGATGGCACTGCCGGCATCACTGGAGGTGGGAGGGCACTGCGGGCATCGCTGGAGGTGGGAGGGCACTGCAGACATCGCTGGAGGTGGGAGGGCACTGCAGACATTGCTGGAGGTGGGAGGGCACTGCAGACATTGCTGGAGGTGGGAGGGCACTGTGGGCATCGCTAGAGCTGGGAGGGCATCGCTGGAAGTGGGAGGGAGGTGGGGGCACTGCTGTGGAAATGTGGATTTTCCTGGTCAGTTATGTCCCCTATCTTGGACCCCAACGGTTCTATATACATGTTACAAGTACATGTATGTTCCCTCCAGTTCCAGTTTCTAAGACGCAAACATATGTGTGTCTACCGTCGACATGTTCTCTGTCAGATCCGCCATCAATGGGCTGGATATTCGATTCCTAGGTATGAAAGGCCACCGACTTTATATGGCTAAGTTACTACATTTTTACAGTTCAGGCAAGTAGGCCCGATTCTGTCCTCAAAGCCTTTCCCTGCTCTCAGCCTCTGACAGCTTCAGCTTGAGCTCGCATCTGTATCCATGAACTTTGTCCTACTCCCTGTGCAGCTAACGGTGCCTGCCTCGGCCAGTTTTCGCCTGTCTGCCAAGAAGCTGTATTTCACCTTCGAATTATCTATTTTGCTCTTCAGCCGATGCATTCCTGTCTAGTGATTTAGGTAAACATTTCCTTTAGCTCACAAGCAAAGGACTCAGCCTTTCCGTCCTCCTGCAAGTGATTCATAGCCCTGCTGCCATGGAAAGTTTTCTGCCCCTCACATCTCATATAGACACTTAGACGCTTGTACACGCACACACAGTTAGTATAGAATAGATTCTGTCCGAGAGTCCTTCCTTGTGGATAACATAGTTCTCCAAACATAGGATGGTAGATATGATTTGGGATTAGGTTGACTTGACCCCTCAGACTTCTCGTCTCCACATGTAGAGCTAAATGTCAAGTCCCCTTCACCCCCTAGTTGCACGTCAATTACACGTCATACTGCTGCGCGCGCATCTATGCCAAGTATTATCTTATAGATCCACCTATGTCTGATAATGCAAACCAATCATGTTTCTTTTATTCCTTATTACGCCTAGTTTCGATTACGTACCTGTTTTGTCACTTTTCTTATCAAATGTTACGCCTTCTACATTCGTTTCATTGTAATGTACTTATTATAAAAATACATGTCTGTCAATAAATTATTGTACTTCACTTCCTGAACCCTCGTGGTGACGGAACCTGAAGGCCGCGACTCGAGTCGGCCATTTTGAATGGAATAAAGCCCATTTAGAAAACCTCTTATACCACGGATTCTGCCTCTTGTTATTTTGAGCTATTTTACTTTATTTTAAGATTCCGTATGAAATTCAGTCCGGTAATATTTATTTTATTTACCACATAATGGCGCCCGAACAGGGACACTTTCTCATCTCACGCGCCGGCGGTGCGTTGCAGGCCCGGTCTCCTGCCACAGCTGGACGGACCATAAACGCGTACCAGCAGGATTTCCTGTAAGCTCCCTCCGGTCAAGCGGGGGCGACTGAGGCTGCGATCAACCCAGACGAGGCGGTGAGAAGTGCGAAGTATCCCGACCAGAGCCTAGCTGAGAGAGCAAGATCCGAGGTATACAGAGGCCCACCAGGTTTTCCGAAATCCCGATGTCCAGAGGGTCCGCTGTCCGCAGTTATCGAGTCCTGTCCATTCTCTGAGGCCTTCCGTTTCAAGGAGCTACTCGGTGAGTACCATCGCCGGGGAGGCGTGTTGACGCGCACATAGGTTGTGCCGGTCAAGACGGATTTGGGTACACAAATCCGGTCTGCACTGTTTAGCAGTGTATATGTACTGTTTAGCAGTATATCAAGTATTCCGAAGTATTCAGTTATTGTCAAGAATTCAGCGTGGTGATTAGTTAGGCAGACTGTCATCATTGTCGACCATTATTAAATGTTTAATGTTTAATGTTTAAAGTATTCAGAAAATGTCTTGCATATTGTGGTATGAATGACTGTTCATTGTTCACTGTTCATTATTGTGTTTCTCGTATTAAGTAAGTTCAAGAGTAAGTATCAGATCAGTTGTCAATATGCCGCTCTTCTCGAAGTTAAGACAGATTACTACCAGAAAAGGGGTGCTTGAAGAAGCAGTTCCTATTCCTCCTAGAGACACTCCAGGACATTTCATGTACCATAAGCATGGCTTAGATGCCATATTGTTTCTTGATCTATGGGTAGATTATACCAAGGGATTACCGGAAAGTCAAAGGTGGCCCGCAGCGGGAACCTGGGATGCAGAGTGCATCATGAAAGTGGAGGAAGAGTTATGGAAAAGAAAGGTCAGACAGTCACAGAAAGACGCTGTCGAGTTATGGCGTAAAGAATCTCATAGACGAACAGAAAAAGCACGTAGACAAGAAGAGAGGAGTAAAGAAAGTTCAAATAAAGTTCAAGAAAATCTATTAATTGAGGAAGGTATCCGAGTGAAATCAGAACAAGTAAATAGACAAAGAAATGCTCTTATGAATGGTATGTATCCCCTACTAGCCGAAGGATTACCTAAGGCTGCTCCAGAGATACCAAAAGACTTGCCACCCCCATTATTTCCAATTAAGGTACATCCAAAGGGGCTTCCCAGAACCGCAGAAGATGTTTTTCTTTCCTCATATCTAGATGACGCAGCTCCCGAGTATGCCAACGCCGCACCACATAGACCATCTGGCAGAGGGGTTCAACGTCAGGATCAGGTATCTGTCCCCGTGCAACAGCAAGTTCCGACACAAGCGTCGGCAAGCACATCTGTTTCCGCATCTGTCTCCGCAGTCGACTCTACAGAGGTATCGACACCCATAGTTGCTGTGTCACGTTCGACGAACCCTTTCACACCCGACGCCCCAGATGGGGCCACGGGAGGTGCTAGCAGTACTTTTACACCACCTAGAATAAATAAACTTGTCTTTCAAGAGTCAACACATTCACGTACACCAAAATTCGTAAATGAACGTACGCTTAAGGAACTCCTTGTAAATTGTAGATATGACCCCGTGGTCGGTAAAGAGGACGAAATGGTCCTGGCATCATTACGTATCAGACGAGCCGCAGAGTATTTAGCAAGGTTACCAGGAATGACTACGCATCTGGATAACATATATCATTTTGTTCAAACAGGACGAGATCCAGGATGTATTAACAGAGCTATGGAATTCCAGAAAGTAGAAATACAGGGGGAACTGTTACGTTTCCTCATAAACTGTGTGATCAGAAATCAAGATCGTCCGGGGGTAGACCCGAATGCAATGCTTACTCTTACAAGATGGAGTCAGAATATATCAGAAGGGAGACACGATAAGCAAAATTGTATAATAGCCATGTGCCGAAAAATCCGTAAAGAAATAGAACGTATTCATGAAGAGAGATTGGGAACAGACGAGTTTGAGCAAGATGAAGTGTCCGAATCAGGGAACTCTGCAAGACAGTCAGAGACCATAGCCTATGTAGGCAGAGGAAGATCCTGTGATAATGCTAGATGTTTTTCTGATCCCATACACTCAGTATGCTCAAATAACAGCAGAACGTATCCAACGCCTGTAATAAATCTGAAGTCTCCTGAACATTCGTTTCAAGCCGCAGATAAAATACTACGAGAACGAAGGGGTTATCACCTCCTCGATTCCATAGATGAGCAAGAATTAGCCAGATCAGCCGTTCACTGGATTGTTAGTCCTGAAAAATACGGTGATGAGACCGTAGCACACACGTTTCTCAACCTCAGTACAGATGAACAACGTTTAGCTGGAATCTATATGATTCAGCAACTCCTCATATTATATAAGAGCCAACATGCTGACCCTGGTCCTTTACCTGATATATTAACGGAACTACTCACGTACAGATGGAGAGGTTCTAGTAACAAGCTAATTAAAGAGATATTAGTGTCACGTAAGCAGTATGTCCTTTTTGTAAATCCAGATTCTCTCTCCCTGCCCCCCAGAGAAAGAGCACCGTACTACATGGATAGACAAAATCCTTTACGAGAGGTGCACCCAATAAAAGGCGAAGACAATGAGTTTCACCGTGTATTTGTTTACACACCCATATCAAAAATGGAATTATTAGAAATGAAGAAAGTAGTACCTAGTCATGACAAAGACCCAGCGGGTTTCCACCGAGAAATTAAAGACATGTTACTGATGGGAGAGTACACCTTTCCTGATATTATGACGATATTAAAGGTGCTTTTGCCTGCTGGCATTTATGAAAAACTGAAAGAAAAAGAGTGGGAAGTGGGAGACCAAAAGATAGACTGGACAGCATTAGCAGAGGAAGAAAGGGCCCGAACTGCAGGTTCAGGGCTCGGGGATAAAGTTAAACTGTTACCAGGTTTACTAGTACAGGTACTGCCACGTTTATTAACTACAAAAAAAAGGAAGATTGGGGTGCAATCACAGCCTGCAAACAAAAGCAAGATGAAGACACAAGCGATTATTATGCTCGATTTGAAAAATGTTTTGGTATAAATAGTGGTATAAAAGCAAGTAGTGATTCATATCCACATTTATTTGTGACAAAATTAGTGGAAAATGCATTACCTCCAGTAAAGAATAGAATATTGAAATTCGAGAGTACCTGGCAAAGTAACACTCCGTCGCAAATGCTACAAATGTTACAGTATCATCACAATAGAATTAGGGATGAACAAGAACACGAGCATAGACGCATGAAGGATACAAAAATGAAAATGCTAGTTTCTCAGACAGTACCAGCAGATGGTCACAAAAAGGGTGTGACACATTCTGGTGATTCTGCAGTTCCTGTAAAAGGAACCTGCAATTACTGTAAACAACTAGGCCATTATGTACACGATTGTCCAGTCCTGAAACGTAATATAGCTACAGGTATTGCAAAGGAGAGACCACGATTAGTTAGACAAGATCAGAATGAACAAGGAGCTATGCAGCATGGACAGTCCATGCCAGTTCAGCAACAGTCCATGCCAGCCTCACAGCAACCCATACAGTTTGTGCCGGCTGCACCACCGTTGCCTGCTACTGCCACACAAACCACAACACGACAAATGTATCAGACTGCACAGTATGAATACCCTGAGTATCAGCGTTACGCATGAACCAGCCTAGAGAGGGAAGTTGACTTACCGCTTATCGAGATTCCTGTAGATCAAGAAGGACCTTATGTACATAGTGAATTATTAGGTCAAGATAGAAAATTCTTACTCGATACAGGGGCAAGTCGAACAACTATAAAACGAAGTGAAGTTCCAGGGGCACCCCTCTCAGGCTCTCAAAATGTTTCCCTTGGTTTTTCAGGAAAACCTATTGTTAATGAAGTATCACAGCCTCTACCACTTACGATAGGACCTTTGACACGAACTACAGATTTATTGCTTACTAAATCATGCCCAGAAAATCTGTTAGGAATTAAAACCCTGAAAGCACTAGGAGCCATAATATGTTGTTCTCCGGAAGGAGTAAGGTTGTTTTTGCGTGATTTTAAAGGTCACTATGTGTCTAGAGACATGGATCCCCGACTACAGACTTTACCAGTACATCTATGGGCACAAGGCCCTACGGATGTTGGCTGCATGAACATTACACCCTATCGAGTTACATTGAAAGCAGGAGTGGTACTACCACGAATGCGACAATACAAGTTACCGCATGATGCTGTAGTGGCTTTGCTGAAAATCATTGATGAGCTAATTGCCCAGGGAGTAGTTGTAGAAACAGACTCCAATGTATGTAATTCGCCGATAATTCCGATTCTTAAACGAACTGATCCTACTGCCCCACCAGTGTACCGATTGGTTATTGATTTGCGTGAACTAAACAAGTGTATTGTACCACAATTCCCTGTGGTCCCTGATATATCATCATTGTTGACAGCAATTGATTCCGAAGCAACATTTTTTACTGTAATTGATCTCAAGAATGCCTTTTTCAGCGTCCCAATAGATCCGGAAAGCCAATACTTGTTCGGATTCAGTTTAAATGGGCGCAGCTTTAAATTCTCACGCGCTCCCCAAGGATTCACAGAAAGCCCCAGCATCTACAGCCAAGCACTGAAACGAGAACTTGACAGTATCCACATGCCAGTCAATACTGCACTGCTTCAATATGTCGATGATCGGCTGATCACCGCGAGAAGCGAGCCAGAATGTGAAAAAGCTTCTCTGACAGTTTTACATTTTCTAGCCGACAAGGGGCACAAGGTGTCTCCTTCTAAGCTGCAATTCTGTGTCCAGCGAGTTATTTATCTTGGTCACTCGCTGTCCAAGGAGGGAAGGCAGCTTACACCAGATCGCATCCAGTTAATTGCTAACATGTCAATACCCCAGACACAAAAGGAGGTGCGGGCTTTCATAGGCCTCACTTCATATTGTAGGCAGTGGATCCCTCAGTACGCATTTCTAGCAAAACCACTCATTCAGTTAACCACACAGGAGGCAGCCACATCGACTGTTCTCCCTTGGACTCAGGAACATACACAAGCTTTTGAAAGCCTAAAGAAAGCTTTATGTCAAGCACCTGTTTTAGCAACACCATGTTATAACAAACATTTTACACTCTTTGTTACAGAACGCGAAGGTACTGCCTTGTCAGTACTCACTCAGGATCAAGCAGGATCACGCAAGCCATGTGCTTATTTTTCCAGTACATTAGATCCCGTAGCTCAGGCTTTGCCTGCATGCCTGAAGTCAGTGGCAGCGACAGCTTTAGCAATCAGACAAAGCGATGCCATAGTATTAGGACACCCATTGACAGTACAAGTACCACATGCAGTAGAGGTTCTTGTGAACCGAACACAAACACAACACTTGACCATAGCAAGACTTACCGGTTATGAACTGACATTGTTTCAACCACACATAGAGATCCGACGGTGTAATACATTGAATCCTGCTACACTATTACCTGTAATTGGAACAGACCCACTAGCTCATGATTGTGTTGAAATCATTGAAATAAAGACGAAACCTAGACAAGACTTGACAGACGTTCCATTGTTAGATCCAGACCTGACGTTGTATGTAGATGGATCGTGCATGAGAACAAATACAGGAGATTTAGTGGCCGCGTATGCAGTCACAACAGACACTGAAGTTATTGAGACACATTGTATAGATACTCTGTCAGCCCAAGCAGCAGAACTTATTGCTCTAACGCAAGCCTGTATTCAAGCCACAAATAAGAAAGTTAATGTATACACTGACTCACGTTATGCATTCGGAGTTGTACACGACTTCGGCGTGCTGTGGCGAGAGAGAGGTTATTTAACGTCCCATGGTGCCCACATTCAGCACGGACCCCTCATTCATGCCTTGTTAGACGCAATACATCTACCCACTGCTATATCGATTATGAAATGTAAAGCACACACGAAGGTTACTGATACCATTTCTCAAGGCAATGATTTAGCTGACAAAACAGCTAAACAGACTGCTCAGAATCGCACATTAGACATGACAAAGCCAATAGTTCAGACACCAACACAGTGTATGACAATTAAGGATCCCGCACTTGACGTAATTGACATACAGACACATGCCACAGCAGAAGAAATAAAGAAGTGGACTGAACTAGGAGGGATCCAGACAGATCAAGGATGGATGACGAAGGAGAAATCTGTATGGTTTCTCCCTGATTCCATGGTCCAAGCCATTATAGCTACAGTTCACAGTCCAGCACATTTAGGAGAGAAGGCTATGCTAGACAGCATTCAGCACATTTGGTTCAACAAACATTTACGAGCAGCAGCTAAACAAAAAGTTCGTACCTGTATGATATGTTGTCAGTTTAATCCAGGAAAGAGTGTTCCCGTAGAGCAGGGTGGATTTCAGCCTCCTGACCATCCTTTTGAAGTCCTCCAGATGGATTATATTCAGATGGAACGTTGTCGAGGATTCAAATATGTTCTCGTAGTTGTCTGCGCTCTCTCCCGTTGGACAGAGGCGTATCCCGTATCAGATTACACTGCCCCGACTACTGCCAAACAGCTAGTTCGAGAATTCTTCCCACGGTACGGTTTACCACGTGTTGTATATTCAGATAACGGTCAGCCTTTCACATCCGAATTAATGAAACATGTCTCACTCTTGTTGGGATATCAGTGGAAATTCCACTGTGTCCGACACCCCGAGGCAGCAGGTCTCGTGGAACGACATAATCAACTTTTAAAAATCAGACTGTCTAAAATATGTCAGGAAAAGGGTGTGGACTGGATAGTAGCCTTACCAGTTGCGCTATTCTACATGAGAATGGTAGCACACTCTCGAACAGGGCTATCCCCTTATGAAGTGATCTTTGGTAGACCACCGAATATGTGGGGGACGCCTATACCCCGTAAAATAACTGATGTTGACTGTAATATGCTGACAGATTACCTGGCTTCCTTGATGTCTGCACTACAATCTTGTCGTTCACAGGTAATCGCAGCTTTTCCCGACAACACCGAGGTGAAACCTCATGATGTAATTCCTGGCGATTATGTCCTCGTCAGGAATTTTGATCGGAAAACCCAACTGGAGCCAAGGTGGAGACTTCCTAAGTTGGTCCTGCTGACGACCAGAACAGCTGTGAAGATCGAAGGAAGGAAAGGCTGGGTGCATACCAACCATATCAAAAAATTTCATGGACTTCCTCCTGACACAAACAGTATTCCCCGTGTGTCTTCCCCCATTGACTCAAAGCTACCTTTGGCTGAGGCCAGTAGCACCGAACTCTATAAACAGAAACTCAGGTCCAGATCTAAACTGTCGGACGATTTGATTGTTTAAGTCCTCTCCAAGGTGAAGCGGTTGAATCTGTCCCGACATGTATCCCTTAGGTCTGAATCATGTAGAGTCCAGAATCATAATGAAACGACATGCTTATTGTAAATCACTGCGTAGCCACTGTATTGTGACTTTATTAATTTTGTTTTCCTTGAGTTTTTTAATAGTTACTGCAAGTATATTGTTGCATATGTATTATCCTGTTTCTAACCGTGCTTTCAATATAACTGATGAACATTCTTTTAGTGACTTACCCCCACATGAGTTGTCCTATAGACTTGCGCTGCGTAATAACACATTCATTAGTATGTTACATCATTCCCATCAGACTAGTAATGCCACCAATTGTTGGGTGTGTGGCCGACTCCCTCCCTATCAGAATAACAAAGGAGTTCTGCCTTTCTTTCCACATCCGTTCACACACAATGGCTCCTGTGGAGCATGGTTTAGTTTATTAAATTCCATAGACCCAGACACAGCAGTTTATCAACAACATTGGATATGGGGAAATCTGAATCTAGTTTTATTCAAAGTCTGTCACCCTAATAAGGAGGGTCACCCCAGTAGAACAGGAACTGATTTAGAAAATGAAGTGTATAAATTAGGTAATTTTACGCCTAATCTTATGATTTTGAATGTCAAATCCGAAGTTGAACTAATTCTGCCCACTATGTCAGTATTTCCAGCTAAGGGTGATCTATGTGTACGAAAAGTTGGTTCCATACATATGGGCCATAGCCAATGTGTTACTACAGTAGAATATCGTGATCAAGGTAAATCTTCATTTAGAGCTTCTCGCCATTCTTACTTTATATGTGGTCAGACGGCATATATGCGTCTGCCTCTAGATTGGGATGGTACCTGTTACATCGCATTCCTTTTGCCACCTGTTTTCCTAGCCCCCCCTGATTATTATCGAAATGTTCATTTAGTACACAATAGAGAGCGAAGAGATCTCCCAGTTGTCGATTATACTGAGACGGCATGGGACAAGTATGTAGATTTCAATAAAGGTATCTTTCCCTATATAGGTACTATATCAAATAGTAAGCTGATACGTAGACTAACCAAGACTCTTGAAGCTGTAGTAAACGAGACTATAGCCGCCCTAGGCAATCTGACAGAGGAACAATCAGTGATGAGAATTGTTGTTCTCCAGAATCGTCTTGTCCTTGACGTCATCCTGGCCGATAGGGGCGGAGCTTGCAGGGTCATCGGATCCAGCTGCTGCATATTCATACCAGAAAATTCGCCATCTGTATATAAAGCCATAACACGCCTTCATAAGATTGTAAGCCAGATACACGAGAATCCAGGCACTTGGACGTGGTCCGGGTGGTTTTGGAGTGTGATATCAGCCTGGGGATGGAGAGTTCTATCCTTCCTAGGTATTGGCCTTCTTATGCTCTTCAGTTGTTGTTTATGCCTGCAATGTGGACCAGCGATTTGTGGTCTGTGTGCCACATCATGCATTCCATATCACAGTTCTCGTTCAAAATGCCGGAAGAAGAAGGAAGAAGAAATGATGCTCCATGAGCAAATCGATGGAATGATGAAGATTGATATCTCTTGAAGGGCAAGTAGGGGACAAGGAGGGAATGTGGAAATGTGGATTTTCCTGGTCAGTTATGTCCCCTATCTTGGACCCCAACGGTTCTATATACATGTTACAAGTACATGTATGTTCCCTCCAGTTCCAGTTTCTAAGACGCAAACATATGTGTGTCTACCGTCGACATGTTCTCTGTCAGATCCGCCATCAATGGGCTGGATATTCGATTCCTAGGTATGAAAGGCCACCGACTTTATATGGCTAAGTTACTACATTTTTACAGTTCAGGCAAGTAGGCCCGATTCTGTCCTCAAAGCCTTTCCCTGCTCTCAGCCTCTGACAGCTTCAGCTTGAGCTCGCATCTGTATCCATGAACTTTGTCCTACTCCCTGTGCAGCTAACGGTGCCTGCCTCGGCCAGTTTTCGCCTGTCTGCCAAGAAGCTGTATTTCACCTTCGAATTATCTATTTTGCTCTTCAGCCGATGCATTCCTGTCTAGTGATTTAGGTAAACATTTCCTTTAGCTCACAAGCAAAGGACTCAGCCTTTCCGTCCTCCTGCAAGTGATTCATAGCCCTGCTGCCATGGAAAGTTTTCTGCCCCTCACATCTCATATAGACACTTAGACGCTTGTACACGCACACACAGTTAGTATAGAATAGATTCTGTCCGAGAGTCCTTCCTTGTGGATAACATAGTTCTCCAAACATAGGATGGTAGATATGATTTGGGATTAGGTTGACTTGACCCCTCAGACTTCTCGTCTCCACATGTAGAGCTAAATGTCAAGTCCCCTTCACCCCCTAGTTGCACGTCAATTACACGTCATACTGCTGCGCGCGCATCTATGCCAAGTATTATCTTATAGATCCACCTATGTCTGATAATGCAAACCAATCATGTTTCTTTTATTCCTTATTACGCCTAGTTTCGATTACGTACCTGTTTTGTCACTTTTCTTATCAAATGTTACGCCTTCTACATTCGTTTCATTGTAATGTACTTATTATAAAAATACATGTCTGTCAATAAATTATTGTACTTCACTTCCTGAACCCTCGTGGTGACGGAACCTGAAGGCCGCGACTCGAGTCGGCCATTTTGAATGGAATAAAGCCCATTTAGAAAACCTCTTATACCACGGATTCTGCCTCTTGTTATTTTGAGCTATTTTACTTTATTTTAAGATTCCGTATGAAATTCAGTCCGGTAATATTTATTTTATTTACCACACTGCGGGCATCGCTGGAGGTGGGAGGGAGGTGGGGGGCACTGCGGGCATCGCTGGAGGTGGGAGGGCACTGCGGGCATCGCTGCCCTTTGAGGGTCGGGCTTCTTCGAGACGGGCAGGGCTCCTAGGCCACGAAGGCACAGAGGCCTGCGCAGAAGGCAGGCCTGGATCGGGATGAAGCCATCCTGTGCCAGGCAGAGCCAGCGGGTTTAATTAGCTCGGGGGCTGCCCCAGTGCCATCACCTCGAGCCCCGCGCACAGAACTTGCTCAGTTGCTCATCTCTTTCCTAATCTCCGCCTAAACTCTTGGAAGAGCGGGAGCACCCACTGGCAGGTGTCAGATGCACAGTGAAAAAAGCATTGGCATAGCCAATAGGTCTCGCCATTGGGACCTTATAATTGTTTAGTAATCCAGCACAAAATCCTTGGTGCAACAACATCTTCTGTGGCATGGCTAAACACTTATAAGGTCCCAAAGGCGAGACCTATGCTTGATTTATTTCTCTAGCGCCAAAGCCACATAGGGCAACTATGCGCTTTAAACAAGTGGTCTCTGAATGGCTGTTGTTATTGAGTGCTTTTACATGTTTAATTATAAAACTCAGATGATCGACTTGAAAGACCCAGTCCTGTGTGCCCCGATCATGAAAGGAGGATGGTTCTGTGCAGAGGTGCAAGTCCTGCCCTCTCAGTCCAACTGTCATCATTGTGTGGGGACTTTGACACCTAGAGACGGAGCTGCTTTGATCTTAGGGGGTGGGAGGGTGTCTCCGCATGGGGCATGACATGGATAATGGATAAAAGGCAGAGAGGGAGGGCGGCGGAGGGCCAGCCGCCCCCCAGAGAGAGATTGCCGGAGGCACCGAGAATGAGAGACGGGCGGCTGGGATGTGCGGGGAGGGAGCGCCCCTCCGGGGACGAATGGGGGAGGCTAATGGGGGGTGGAGGCGTGGATTGAGCTGGGGCCTGGGGGCAGGGCAAACACCCTTTGTGGGTGAGGGGGGGGCGGGGTGCTTCCATGCAGGTCTCAGCAAGTCTACGCAGGGTGGGCGGGGGGAGGGGGGAGAGATTAAGGAAGGGGTACTGAGGCCGCTTCATCTGTACCAGTGCTTTCCAGAGCTTTAGATGGGTTAGAAGGGTGCTTCTATAGAGCGAAGACCCCAGATACACAGCATTGAGGGGAATGTCTCCTCCAGAAACGCTGTGGCTGGACGTAGGCGAATGTGGCACTTCTGCGCCAAGGGGCCGAAGTGTGTGGCAGCGCAAGTCACACCAAGCACTGAAGCCGGTGGTACTGTCAGACACTATGGCTCAGAACGATACAGCGTCCGCAGACACACTTTGCCAGAGCATTGTCGAGTGTAACACCCAAATGCTACCACTCCATAACCCTGAACACAGTGACACTGTAATTCACGCACCACCAGACATTTTGCGCCACGGCAAAACGTAGAGTGTGGCGCTGCAAGACACGCAGGTGGCATGACACTTAAGAGCGTGGAGCCGCTGAGCCGTGTGCACACTGTAGATAGAGCCTGGCTGGCACTCGGGGACCCACCAGGCCCTGGCATTAAATGTATGCGGCTTGCATGCTATCTGCATCAGGGCATTGCTGAGTGCAGCGCTGCCAGACACACTTCCTGATGCCATTGGACCGTGTGCCACCCGCAAGCCATCTGCATTGAAACGGTTCTGAGTACCGCACTGCAAGAAAATGCACTGTTTTCTTAGAGCACTCAAGTAGGGAGAACTGTCCTTCAGTCAGGGCACAAGTCCTAAAAAAAGAAGTGGGGGGGACGCTGACATCATGAAAGGTGGCTTGCACCATCAGCATGCACTGTGTCAAAGCGGCCGTGCGGCCCGCGAAAGTGAAAGCAAACGAGTGCTTTGAGGCCTCCAAATGGTGCGCGCGCCCGGCCGACGCACATGCACTGTATTTGGAGGCCTGAAAGCACTCGTATTCACTTCCAAAACTCGCTTACTATAAGTCTCGCCAGAGCAGCGCTAAAGCGCTGTCTCAGGGGAGACCTAAAAAGGCAGGAATACCATACCAAGGATGCGAAGTCTAACACCAACTTTCTCAGAAATTTGAACTGTCACAAATATCCCTCAAACAGTATTGCAAAAAAAAGAGAAGAAGAATAGATTAGCATGCAATTCAGTGAGCTGAGCACTCATCCAGATACCACAGTTCACAGGTTTGAATTTTAGAAGAGTTGACACAGCCTTTAATTCTCAAGTTGCTAAAGGAACTACTACTGTCTTTGTAACACTTACTACTTAAATGACAAGAGAAATGTGGTATGTGATGGGTGCTCTAAGAACATTGATCATTAGCGCTATGTAAATTAGAGAAATACTGGGCCAAACCAAAAAGAGCCCTAGGAAAAATGTGCCAACCAGTTTTTTTTTCTCTCTCTCTCTCTCCCTTCCCTAATCCCCTTCTTATGACGCCTGCAGCCTTAAACCCGGGTAAACTGCAGAAAGTGACAGAGATGGCAGCATTGGCCTTTAAAATCTGCCTCCAATGGCTCCCACAGGAAATGCACGAAAAGCTAAATGGCCGGTCTGCATTGTTTGTAAATGAGTTCTCAACGTTCAGTTGCAACAAGCTCTATTTTTATTTCTGGTTGTTAACCTTTCCATTGGAGGAGCACAAACATGACACCCACATCAGGTATTTTTATTGTCTGTGGGCGCTAGCAAAGTTGTGTAACTTGTTCACCTAGTACCAAGGTCCTAATTCCCCAATGACGCACTGATGTAATAATTCAGAGCTGCACACTAGAAACGTAGCTATTAATAGCAAAGGAGTACTGATACATCGCTTCTAGAACTTCCAGTTTCACTACAAAAATGACACAGTGATGTGATAATGTAGCTAAAGGTAGAGGAGATGCATTCATGTAAAGAGAGGCACGACATGTTATTGAAAAAATAAAATCAGCCCAACTCTTTAAACTATAGCAGTGATTTGAAGCTCACTATCTACATGTGGCACATTTAGGGTGACCCTAGTTTCTAGAACTGTAGAGGCTCCCAATTTCATAGTTTACTCAATTTGTACTACATCAACAACTAGACCCAATATGAACCACTGAGTTTTAGTTAATAAAAATACTAAAAATCATAAAGGCCTAAAATTGAGACTACTGGGATAAAAATAATCATAGAGCAGAAGGACACCAAGCGTTGCCACAAATTAAAAAATTGGTGAAGAAACTCCAACTCCTCGAAAAGATGGAAAGATCCTACGAGAGAGAAAGCAGTATTGTGGAACCATACAGGAGCGGGAAAAAAGGAACAGGTGAGAAGTGCACTGTAGAAGCAGATCCTGAAAATTAATGGAAGCAATGATATGATGTTCCACTGATTTTTGGCCTGTCCATTTTTCTCTTCCTAAACACGGTGAAAACCAATCCTTGAAAAGTGAGCCTGATAAAGTTGCTCCACAAACCCACATAGGGAAGGACACGGCTTTCAAGATGCAGCGATAATTAACCAAGAAACAGATGAAGAGAAGTGGAAGAATTCACCCCATTGTGTATATATTAACTTAATACCTGGGACACCAGAGGGAGAATATGAGCGGAGATAGAAACTACATGGGGGATTATATTTCACTGTAAACGCGTGGGTGTGTGCATGTGTGTGCTTTAACAGACACTTCTACCCTTCCTAAATTCTAAAGCACATGTATAGCAAAATGTCCGCCCTTGCCACTTCCCTTTGTTGCAAACCTCTCGAATTTATTAGCAGGAGCCAGCATGAGGTCTGCAATCTGAAACTCAGCGCTTGCCTCGAAATCTGAATAATAAGACAGAACATGTATAGCAGGAGATCCACCATGCCAAACTCTAAATGGGGCCCTTGATTTCCTGGTGTGACTGTCCTTGTGTACCATGAGTCACAATACTATTGAGCCATGTACTATGATGAGCAAACAATATCACCTCATCAAAACAATACACGGCTCATGGTATGTAAGGACCTCAGGCGCTCATTACAAGTGCCATGGAGTAGGAAGCCATAATTACCGAACCCATTAAAATCTTACACCAAGATGTTTAACATTTATTGGTACAATAATTGACGTCTAATCCAAGTCTTTCCCTGAGGCGTAACAAGTAGATTTTGGGCCTCAGAGCACCAAAATCAACAGGTCTCTGCATTTTCAACTCAATTTGATTAGGCAAATGTGTCCTGCTGAAAACTACCTAGGGAAATTGTGGGTGTGTTTGCCCCAAAACGCATAATTCAAGTATGTTCAGTAAAAGCAGCTACCACACATACTGGAATATAAAGAGCCTTACTAGAGGACTTAAATATCAACCGATGGCAGTGAGTTTAAACAGACATACCACCACTCGCCCAGACAACCACTTTGAAAGAGGAAAACAGATACCACACTGTCCATGACTTTTTTAGCTAATGTATTTTCCTTTCCGAAAAAAGAAACGGATTGAAAGATTTCAGATAAGTTACATAACTTCCTTATTATGTTCAGACATCTTTGCTGCATACCATGAGTCTACAATCATGAGAAAGAAAATGGGTCATGAAGTTTCTCATTCTGAAGTGCAAAATCAAAGTCTCTTGCGCGACCTCCTCCCACATAACCTCTAGGTCTAGCAACTTACAGCAGCCTCCTGGCACATTCCATTCGGTCCTCTAGTTGGAAAAGCTTTCTCAAAGTTTCTTTTGATCATCGGAACCCTCTTAGCAAAAAACAAAAATGTTCCAGGGACTGAATTCTAAACTTCAATGACTCTTTTATGCCTCTTTTAAACAAAATGGTTACAGTGGACACTTTCCGACTGTCTAGAAGAAACCCAGCATCAATGTTAATCAGTTCTGTCTACAGCAACTGTTCGGAGCTCGTCTGGGATCTCACGGTCTCTACATTGAGCATTATTTAATCCAGTAGTTTTTCAGCAAAACTGAATTCAATCAAATTCTATTCATAAGTACCTTGATGACGAGGGGAATACATACATATCTCTTAACCTCACTGTTCACAGATGCTCAATTAACTAGAATTATCCAGGTATATTTTTCATGTTCCTTCATTAATTTGTGAGAACACAAACTGGTATAGTCTTGCTTTGCACGTGCTTAAAGTTTATTCTCCTCTCGTAATCAGAACTTGAAAAGAAAAATAATTGATGCGTCGATTCCTGCATTTCAGAGGTTTTTATTGATCAGGACTAAGCCTAGACACACAAGCGGACAAGATAGCCTTGAAAACTTACTTGCATGCAGCACAAGCCATGTATGGTATGGATGACCACAGTCGATCTTTAATCAGGCTATATAACAATCTGATCAATGAATGTGCTAACAAGTGTCATTGAGATTAGGACTGACATTTCTTAAAACACCACTTTTGTTCAATCACCCGCTGTCTCCAGTGAACTCTGGAAAGCGAGTGCTTGAATGACACTGGTATATAATGCCCACCTCTCATGGATAAGGAACCTGCTTACCAGCACTCAGACCACTCAGCAGTCACAACTAACCATACAGACACTCCTTACCAAAGGTTCCACATTAGTAATCAGAAACCCATATTAGTGCTTTCAGGTATTTCCTTGATTACTGGTGTACCGTTAACCAGATTGGATTGCTTCCAAGGATGTGTGTAAAGCAGTGGCACCACCCATGTTGCACAGTTTTCCATCAACACCCCTAAACAGCAGTGGCGCCTGGCACGTAAGAAGGATGGTGGGCCTGGAGGGAAAAATCAAAGTTACACTTACCTTAAACCCTGGCGTGACAAACTCTTTGCTCGGGTCTTTCATTTTCCAGGTAGGCAGGCTCCAAAGCGGGACTAGGAAACTGCAGTAACCAATACTGGCACTGCTTTCATGTATCATGAAAGCAGCGCCAGGATTGGAGGGAGCGGCCTCTCTCACCGCTACCGAGGACACTGGACCCCTATGCTGTCTCTAACCCAGCTAAAAAGTTGAGTGGAGAGGTTTAAACTGCACGTCTGGCTGGATGTCGCAAGCCGGCCTGCCAAAAAGACATGGCCACTTTAAACCTAAGTGCCCTGCCTGCCCCGCCACCCCGTCTTGATGCTCGCCTCGGGGTTTTGAAAAATAAAATGGTAATTTACCATTTTATTTTTCCATCCCTGGGGGCATTTTTCTATTGGGGTGACACACTTCCGCTTTAACAAAGGAGCCGCTCTGCCAAACAGATATAGCTCAAACGCGAAAAATTTGAAAACAAATCATCAGAAGGATCAAGATCACATAAAAACACAAGGATGAGGGTAGTGCAACTTTTATTAAAACAAAACCACCCTAGAGTGCATATATTATTTTCAATGTTAAGCTATTATATGGAGTCAGAACAGTAAAATTGTGCTACCTGCTGAGCTACGTCATGTACCCATGCTGCTTAGGATGCAAGCATTAGGGTGGATATAGAAGCACTTCTTTAAAACGTGAAATGAAACAGTTCTGGCCTCGAGCATAAATCTCTCAAATAGCCACTGTTTCCTCTCTTCCCGTGTTGAACAGGGACATCACAGGTAAAATATATAGAAGCACTCAGAGAGCATGACAAGCAACTTAAAAGGATCTCAAACAACAACAGAATATGCACAACCGAGAAGTGTCTGCTTCTCATACTCCAGTGTCTCCATGTTCGATTTGCTGTGGTGCAGCTGACAAAATCCTTATTTACAGAAAAATCCAATCAGCTAAAAAAAAAAAGAAAAGACCGTTTGCACTTCGACTGCCTAAGAGTAGACCCGAAATATGCTGGATATCAATACCGTTTTTGTGTATGCAAGTTAATTTGGTACAAAAGGCTGCTCAGGGGATTTAAAACTACTTAGTATAATTAGCATTTAATGTAATTGGTAATTAAACAAAAGCCATGTAGTTTTAGAGGATGCTTTAAAGGATACATCAAAATAAATTTTCTCATCAGTCAAGTGACTAGAATATCCCCATTTGTTCTGATTAGAGAGAATGAGCACGCACGTTCTTCCTGATCAAACGATGATAAACGTTCAGAAGTTGCCAGGATCCAATTCATGCTCTGCTCTTGGATATGTATTGTATGTCTAGAGAGCAAACACTGGACCAGACTGTACACCAAATACATTTCAGTGAACATGCAAACATTTACGATTAAAAGTGATGTTAAAAAGTAATAAACACGGTCTGGAGGACTGTACTGTGCTAGTTCACTTGTGCGATTAGGCAAATACCTTTAAATAAATGGCTACCTTTAAGATTCACTAGTTTGGGGATCTTGGGTGTAATCTAAATGATTGAAGATATCAGAAAGTCTTTAGGGTGTTTGAGAGAGGATGAGATGAGTACTTTCCAGTGTAACCTACTCTACAAGCCTAGGTTTGTATGTAGAGACAAATTAAGGAAAATAGTCTTTCTTGTCCCTTTGCCTTTGATTTTCAGTGGTGATTTCGCTTCTTTCAACTATGATCTTTAGACTAATTTGCCCAGGAATCCATCCTAGGTTACTAGGTAGATACGCTTCTTCCAGTCTGACCCAAGCCTTAATGTCTTGGATGCAATTACTACATCGAAGTAAGCTTGTTTCATTATCATGCCGATTTAGAACCTGTAGAAATGGTTGTTTTGCCATTTTCACTTCACGAGATCCACATTGGGTGGATTGATTGCTCCTAGTGGGTAACTCCCAACTTCCAAAGTTGCTTTGTCACTTACTGGCATTTGGAGCGGCTGGTACTTTCCAGTCCGTCTGGAGATGGAATATGAAATCTCTGACTAGGATTGTGGATCCTCACATGGGTTGGTATGGCTTACAGACACTTCAAAGCCATTGCTGTCCTAAAGGAATGCTGTCTGGAAGAAGTAAAGTAAGGTTTTCCCATCAGTGGCTCAGTATTAAAAACAGATCAAGATTTCTTGCTGAGTCATAACCAGCTTTACCTATGGAACCACTCCTCTTGTATTACTGAACTTGTGAGCGAGGAACAATATCACGGGGTTCTTCCAACTATTCTTTCTTCATGACATCATAGCATGAAGGAAGAAACTTATTCCATAAACTCAATGTCTTTACTTTCAAGAAGGAAGTCTGGATCAATTCTCTGCTTCCTAGAAGTGGAAAACGTCTGAAGTGATGAGATTAGAACATACACAAAACTCTGTTATTAAAGAAGCTACTTGGGTCTTAATTGCCTGAAACCATTTTTGGCCTTTTGTGTCTAAAGGTCTCTTGTTCTCATCTGATTTATATTTATAATTTAATTAATCCGGCCACTCAATGTTTAGCTAGGCCTGCTTTGATATAATAGAGTAGGACTCCCATCTGTATTTGTCAGGTATACCTGGCTCATACATCTACCATCTCGGTATCCCTTGGCAGGGCTGCCCAAGTCCCACGGTCAGCAACACAGCTGGTCTCCATTGTTTGTGGGTTCTGAATCTGATTTGTTGAGAATACTTTCCAAGCCTCCCCAGTACTTCACACAATCAGGCCTTGCAATTGTGGCTTCCTCCTTGCACCTACAGGGACTCTGGTGATCTTCCCAGCTGTGTAGCCTTCCACTATCCTGCTACAGTCTTGGAAAGCTGTCCACCACCTGTAAGTCTGTGGACCACTGGAGCATTCGGAGTGAGGTGGGATGCTGACTGAACCCACTTCGAGCATTAAATATTAACATATACCTTACATTTTTGCAAGAAAATTGTAAAGGACCCGGCCCAATGACAATTTTTAGACTTAGAATAGAAGACTAATTCTTTTTTTTTTTTTAGATTAGTCATCTGAGGCTTGTTCCACCTTGCGTCTGGTTTTATGCATGACTCCTGAATTACTTCCCCATTACCTATATTCAGTGTATGAATGAAAACTTAATATAAACTCAAAAAAGGAAATATCCTGTGATGCAGCATGATTTTTGTAAATACAATTTGCTCAATGTAATCGGCCTGAAAGAGGGAATTTACATAAAACTAATAAGATGGGTCACTATTAACATATGAAAGCATAGTGTACAGCATGATGAGGTGTAAGGGAAAACTTGATACATGTTTCCCTAGGTAATTAAAATAATGCAATGAGAATAAATATAGATGCAAGTTGAGAATCGTAGATGACTAGTACCAATTGAATAATGAGGATTATCCTGTCTGTCTAATTGAATGGGATTTATGCCTCCTAAAATGCAGAAACATGACAAACACAGAAGAAAAGTTTTTATACTACATGGAAGACTTTATAAATATGTTAGAAATAATTCTCTCTTTTGCTAAATGATAATGTGGGACTTCCTAAATGTTAGAGAATGTGCTTCCATGCTCCTGTCCTTCGAAACTTTCAAATGTTTCCTTAGAATACAGATATTAGCCAATTTCTGATTAAAACTTTTAGGTTTTTTATGTCTAGGCGAGAGATGAGGTAGTTTTAGTGTAATTGTTTCGACATTTATATACTAATGTCTCGAGGACTTTGTTTTCTTTTTTTTGAAGCTGATGTAATGTAGTTCGGACAATAGTGGTTTAGAAATATTTGTACGGTAAAACTCGGAAGACTGTCTCCCCAAGTGGAATGACCAATGAGGATGTGAGGAGAGAAAACAAAACAATTATTGGAGATAAGAGTGTGATGTATTATAAAGCAGACTGTGAGAAAATGTTCATTGGCTTGTTCACAAGATTGGTGACCTGTCCCTGCGTTTGTGGTATGCTGAATGCTGTGCTGATCCTATTACTCTGGCTGGCGTGATTACCTGCAATACCTAAAGACTATCCTTAATGACTTTGCACATCATCGGCTGGTGATGCTGCTTGTGCTATACCCTTTCGGCCGAGGGGTTAGCTTTTCAGACTAAATGCACGCTGTGCATTTATATTTCTAGGTTCATATGAGAAGCTGATAATCTTGCATATTTGTCTTTGCAAGGATTTACTTTCTCTCCCTCCTTTATACCTTTGGTGGTGTATTATGATACAGGTTGTTTCTCATTGTGAACTTACACAGTAACATTGGATCTGAGTGATTACATTCTAATCTATGTATTTGTATTTGACCATTTATATAATGAAATAGGAAGAAGAAATAAGATAAAAATTAGTGTTTGTCGTTATTCATGAGTTTATTGAATTGTCTGACATGGTTTTGATGATTACTGATGTTTAGCTTATTTCTTCATTGTAGGTCCTCATGAGGGAATAGCATACTGTCTTTCATTATTTAGTCCCTTTTAGCACTACCAAAGATCCATCTGAGGAACTTCGATATTGCTAAACTGTGTGATAATGACTTATGGGCCAGTCATTAGAGTTACGTTTCCAATAGTTATATAGAGAATGGGGTGGGACATAAGATGATCAAAATCCCCCAACGCTTCCACTGCAACACATTGACATAAAAGGGACACATTTTCCTTTGATTTCGGAGGACTGTAAAAAATTCAAGTAAATTTCTTCTGAAATTAAAGTACGTTAATTTACTAAAATACTAATTTGTTAAATGTCATATGCTATGTTAGGATATTTAGCAATGGACTTCAAACTTCAAACATTTACCTCTTGTGTTATGATTTCTGGGGATTTGCACAAGATGCACAAAGCAATGTCTTAAAAAATAAATTTGTTTAGGTGGAAGTGCATGGGATGTGAAATAATAAGCACTTGGAAAAACCTCATACAAACGCATGCATCCTAGAGATGGAATCGCAGGCCCTGCTTCTATTCACTATCATTTATAAATGGAAAATTTACATTTTAAAGAAACATACATGATTTCCAATACACCACTAGCATTCAAAGTGTCTTAATTTCTCAATAGTAGATAGATGTTAACAAACCTTTTCTATCTTTAGTTAAATGGACTACAGAAAAGCAATATTGCCAAGAAAAGCATGTGAAAGTGTTGCTGTAGCACACTAAGAGCTGCAATAATTTCAGTGGTTGTACTCTGAACTTGAACTAAAATGGTACAAGGAAGCTAAATTATTTACTCAGTAAAACTGTTGCTCAATTGTGGAAAACACTATGAATATACACTTAGGAATTCCTGAAGGACACAACACATACGGAAGGCAAACTAACCAGGGCCGAGAGGGATGGTCCCATGAATTACAGTGACATGCAGTTATATATATATATATATATATATATATATATATATATATATATATATATATATATTACCTACTGGCGGTCGCCAGTAGGTAGTTATAGTTAGGACCCCTTTTCCATAGGAAAACCTCAACATTCTATTTTGAATAACTTTGGCGCCGGTCGATGAATCCTCGCGAATTTCTCAAAATAGGTGGGGCGCTACGCTCCGCTCCTACCCTGAAAGTCTCGGGGGGATTCGTCAAGCGGGGGCTGAGATAAAAGGGGGGTCCCAAAACGCGTTTTTCCCATGCATTTTTCCATAGGACCTTTAGAACGAGCTACAGCCCGAACGGCTGAACAGAATTACTAGAAATTTGGCAGAGAGGTAGTCCCTAGGTCAAGGAAGTGCCTTTTGTAGGTTTGGTGTAAATCTGTTCAGTAGATTCTGAGAAAATAGCCTTTAAATCAATATATATATCTGAGCCAGCTTACGGTACGCTTACCGTACGCTTACCGTAAGCGTACGGTGGCGTGCGCGAGCGCGATTCTGATTGGCTCTTAGATCTTAGTAAACATTCGAATCGGCCGAAACCAGGAAGCGGCGGCCGCCATTTTGTCTCTCGCACTGAGTGTTGTTTATCAAACAAGATGGCCAAAAACATGTTACGGGGCTGTTTTGACAACTCCCTCCCACATAGTCATGTTGAGGGAGTCCCCAAACATCCCCCAAGAGCAAAAACGGTTTTATTTTTTTTTCGGCAATTTCGCAGAGTACGCTTACCGTACGCTTACCGTAAGCGTACGGTAAAAAAAAAAAAAAAAACACTATCCACACTTACCCCACCCCCTGTGCTTTTGGTGGCCGTAGGCCACCAAATGTACAGGGCTTATTAATAGGTAAAAAAAACTAAATTTTGGCAACATGAAATTATAAAATCGAAATAAAAAAAACACTATCCACATTGACCCCACCCCCTGTGCTTTTGGTGGCCGAAGGCCACCAAATGTACAGGGCTTATTAAAGTTGATAAAAACCGTGCACGGAACGAACTGCGTTAAGTGGGCGCGCACGCCTCGAATGGCGTAAAGTAACTTAGCATTTAAAAAACCGTACAAATTCACTGAAAAAACCATAGGTTTCACACACGTTATAGTTAGGAATTAGCATTTAAAAAACCTTGCAAATTCACTGAAAAAACCATAGGTTTCACACATGTTATAGTTAGCGGAAATTTTACTGATAAAAAACCAGTGAAATTGCCCCGTTATAGTTAGTGCTGGCAACTATAACTCACGCGACCGCAATCTTCTGCTGATGACATATGTGTCTTTATGAAAAAAAAATATTTGTAATATATGTATAGCTAAAAATGTATGGAAGAAGACATGGGCAAATAAGTGTCTAAATACAGTATTAGCATCAGCAGAGGATTGCGGTCGCGTGAGTTATAGTTGCCAGCACTAACTATAACGGGGCAATTTCGCTGGTTTTTTATCAGTAAAATTTCCGCTAACTATAACATGTGTGAAACCTATGGTTTTTTCAGTGATATAT
>NC_140585.1:822365377-822433023 GCF_964204655.1 Triturus cristatus | reverse complement strand
GTGTAAGTTAAGGGACAAGGTTTTAGGCCTCAGGGCAGGGGGAGGGGAATGGGTAGTCGGGTGAGTTGTAGAGCTTGGGGAAGGGCTGGTTCATTTCTTTAGGGCTCAGAGGACTGGGGGTCAGGGTAGATTTTTGAAAAGAGGGGTTAGGGTTTAAGGGCTAAGGGCAGTGTAAGGGGTTGGGGTAGTTTTAGGGACATCTCGGGAGGGGGTTGGATATTTGGATCTCAGGGGGGGCAGCTAGGGGGTTTGTAGGTTAGGGTGGGGGTAGTGGCGATCCTAGCCACACATACCCCTTTACCATTGATGCCTTTGCCACAAATTGTGTGGCAAAGGCATGCGTGGTAAAGGGGTACGAGGTTAAGACACATTCTTGGTTCGGGCTGCGTGGTAGAGGCAAGCATGGTTTAGCCATGTGTGCTTCTATCATACAACCTCCCCCCTACATCTCTCTCGATCAGCCATTTTACAGTGTAAGACAATAAAACTTTTGAAATGCACCGGATTCTATAAGAAGAGGTTAAACAGCATTGAAAACGTGGCACAGACAATTAATTTGCAAACCCCTAAGCTACCAGAAACAAAGAAAAACATTAGAAGCCATAAGAAGAATGGTTGAAACACTTCCTAGGCTTCTTTTAAAGATTTATATAGCTTCACGTACCCCGCACAGCAATTTATTAACTACTAATTGGCCCCAAGTGTTTTTAAATCCACTATAATATGGTGATCGAGCCTCCTCAAGATAGAAAAAAAAGTAAGTGCAAGAGGGCAGCATTCATGCGCACTGCCATACAACATAAGGGGTCACAGAGGTCCGTTATGCATGATGTTGATGTGTTCATTTCATAGCGTGCCCCCTTTTCAAAACTGTCTTTGCCCCGAACAAAGTCACAGACAATTTGCTTGTAAGATAGAAAGACGTAGCCTTCACAGGTCAGTACACTCATTATAAAGAAAACAAAAAACCAAGATGTGAAGAGCAGGATGTAAAATGGTATAAACATGGGAATGTGCACGTTAGGCTCTATATGACCGTTCGGCATGACAACGTTACAGTGACATTTCTCTCAGTAACTCCACCTCTAAATGACATTATGCAGAATAACCGACCCAAGGTCAAAGCGTAGGGATGTCCCTGAGAAAGTAATTTGAGAATATTGTAATTAAGTAGTATTAATACTTGCAAGGATCTCTTAGCATTTCCCCCAGTTAAATTAAGTTGCAGCTGTGTTTTTGTTTTTTTTAACCATTTTTTTCTTAATATGTTATTTCAAAAAAGATTGTCAATTATGTGATTCCACTGTTAGCTCTGGATATCTGTCCTTCCAACCCCACTAGCAGGTTGCCTTCGTTTCTCAATGGGAAACCCGTTCACAATCTCTTTTATGCCTTGATAACAATGCACCTAGAACTAACCTTAGCAGGAAGAAAGATAACAGATTAACAAATGGTTACCAAAAATGCCCTTTTCTGGAGTTTCCAGTAGGTGGAGTTGTCTGTCTGACACTGAGACTTCTCAAAGCACTGATACTGAGGTTCCAACTTAAGAATTGGAACATACAATTTCATTAGGGCAGGCCAGTAACAATCTCACTGATGGGCAAAAAGCTCATGTTGTATTTCCGTTAACATATCTTGATGCAATCTCTCTGTGAGTGAGTCCGTTCAACACCAGAAGACAGCGGTGTTAAACCAAGTAGTACCTTCAATATAAACAGAGTTATGTTGTTCGAGATAAATACCGATTAAAAACGAATGCTCGATCCTCTGAGAGGCCCACATTTGTGCAGTAGGTTCCTCCCTCAACCGCCACAAAAATGTGTGGTCTGGCAATAGACAAGCTTGTGAACCACAACACAAGGCCTTCTCAAGTCCGCACCATATCTGTTTGATCAAAGGGCGTTCACAGCCACAAGACATGGATCATCAGCTCTTCATGCACGTGAAAAACAAGCTTGGAAATTTAATGGCGAAAATACTAATTAAGCAGGAACATTTAAATACGAAAAAAGAAGGATTGCGGAGTCCTAGAAGGCACTGGCGTCGAAAACCCAAAGTACTGGGCATAACCATTAAACTCGGGGACTCAATAAGCCTCCAGCAAAAGATGTTTTTGAAAGTGGTGTGAAGGTCCCTTGAGAGGCATGTTTAGGGAAAAAGCAGATCTCCTAAGTATACTAAGCACGACCTGTCGCAAATGAGGATGGAAAGCACCCGTACTTACTACACAACACAAACTCAGAACCCTTGAATACTAAGAACTCCCCGCTGAAACACGTTTCGCAGCTCTAAACACCCAAGGTACATGCTACATACAGAAGAGCATCATCTCTAGTTCAGCACACACTCTGCACCACTGGACACCCTCTGTCGCACACGGTGAACTGAAGAGGGCCTTTACTGGTGCTCACAGCAGCTACATCAACAACTCTTTGTTCTGAAATGCACCTTCCCTTAGCTTCAGCCCTTCCAAGTACTGACTCGCGTTTGAATGCCGTTGTGGATTACTTAAGCCGCATCCTTGCATACCCAGCAATTGAAGCGCCATAACTCATTGCTATGTAACCCAGTCAGGGTGCATAAATGGACGACCTCCTCCCCAGCACTGTCATCATCTTTTTCTCCTTTTACCATCTCGAAATCTGAGACTTCTATTTGCGTCTTATACAGGTTATGTTAATCATGACAAATAGAAAAGGTCCTGCAGTGTATTCATCAAAGTATGGCAATAAAGCGGAGGTCCAAAATACCGCATTCTTGATCAGGTGAACGATGCCCCCCCAAAAACGGCCAATTCACCACTGGATTTATTGTAGCATTATCTCGATTTCAAAGTGCAAAAGGAAGTGAGTTGGAAGAGGGTAGTGGAGGAAAACCACCAATGTTTCACCGATATACGTGGGAGCATTTCATTAGCCGAAAAAGGTGCAATTACCTCAAAAAAACATGCCAATGCAGCTCTCCAGTATGGTCTCTGGATGGTTCTAACTGGCCAATGAAGATTTGACTGAGTCGAAAACTTGGGCCTGGTTTTATTCAGATTCACTTTCAATTTCAAAACCAAATTCACAGTGTATCATGTTATAAATTTAGTCTCAAAGTCAAAATTTAGTTTAGCAGCGTGTCTTTAATAAACCCCTTTCTTCCACCATCATAGTTGACTACAGAAAGGCATTCAGTGGGTCGTGGGAGAACAAAAGTACATATCTAAACTAGCTTTTTCAACCTTCAAATTCCAAAAAAGGCCACCCAGGCCTAAAAAATGACAAATCCTTGCCTGCTATGCTGCAAGTTAATACATTGTTGGATGCAAAAGAGAACAACAAGAACTTTAAAAGTCCCCGTCATACTCCGCTGCCCAGCAGTTACACAGAGGTTTGCACTCCCACCCATGGTGCTTCTGGCATCACCGCCAAGTGGATGTGGGGCAAGCTGGGAGGTGCTCCTCATTCTTAGTGAACATAGTAGTTGGGTGGTCATGTTTAATAGAGGATTTAACGTTCTTTTTCTCCACTCTGGGAATGTTGGCATTATTTCAAGTGGTTCCCAGTATAGAGGATGGGTGTGGAAAAGGTTCGCTTTGGCTTAAGTTTCCCCGCCCAATTGGTATAACATCCATCAACGTTAACCATGAACATACTGCAGAATTATTGTGGCACATGCCCAGTATCTGTTTCTTGGGTCCAAAGGCCCTAATCGACCTCAGTAGGTATGTCTTTTTAAATCAATCCTTCACATCTTTTTGCTGATCGAAATTTGCTTTTTCACATATCAGTTTTACATTATAGACAGCCCTAGTAGTAATAAATTATTGAAAAATAATAAAAGGAATTTCACCCAACACTGACTAAAAAAAAATATCTAAATGAAACAAATCGAGAGAACCCTGCATTAATGAAGTGAGCATGGCGTTGAAACTCAAGTTTATCTGGTCCACCTGTTGCCGAACCTTTCCATTGCCGGACACATGTACGGCACACTGCCCACCCTCAATAGATCCTGTCAAACAACCTTCATGGAAACAATTCTGAAGACCTGCCTATTCTCCAGGCCTTCCATGCTATGGATCTTAACACTTTGTTCCTTTAGTCTGCAGTAGATGGCATGTACCCTCTTTGTGCCTTTTCCACCATACACATACATCGATTGCTCAGTCTTCCAAGGCGGAAAATAAGGATAATTCTCCACAGTATTAAAAAGAAGGGCACACTTTATGACAGTAACACAGCTTAATATTTCAGGTTTACAATTTTCTTTTGTGAGGCCAAACGTCTACTAGTAACAACATATACCCACGAACCCCCTTTGCAATCGCTTTTATTGTATGTACCAATAACCTATAATTCGAACATTGATTTTCAGAGATGACTAGCTAAGAAGTAGCAGCCTGGATTTGCGGGTTTAATTGTTTAATGATCGTTTACTATAAATGATGAAACAGTTTGGTGGAGTGGTGCACTGCTTATTAAAATCTCGAAAATAGTCAAAGAGTCAAATATGCCTTAGTAGGTGCCTTTTATTTTCAAAGAAGATTAGCCAGCCAACGCGTTTCGTTCATAAAATGAACTTCTTCAGGGCAAAGTAAAGGCGCTCTTGTCACACTGGGTTCGAATACACCTAGGTCTAGATGGGCACAGGGTCACGCACAGGCCACCGTAATAAGGGCCTGAATGCACTATGTGCTGTACGCCGAAATAACGAGGAATTGTTCCTTCCGGGAATATCAAAGTGGGTTTACTATAAATGATGTTGTAAAACAGATAACTGCTCTTTACATGTTGCTGATAGAACATGAATAATTCATGAACTATGGATCAGGAGCAGACAAAATGGAGTGGAGATATTTGATACATTGCAATTGACACTAATGATATTAACTGAAGATATCATCAAGATTCCGGTAAAGACTACACAAGAGATTTAAACGTTCTTTAAATCACCCAGACTATGCAGTTTATCACAGCAACTGCAAATCAGCATCGTAGCAGACAAAAAGTTCCCACCGGCATGGTTGATATTTCTCAGTAAGAGACAACACCCACTCCCCAAAATGACTAGAGACCCTGCATTGTACCCTAACTTCCTGTCCCCTCTTAGCATGAATTCTGTTCTTTCCCGGTCTGTTGCTGCTTAAGTGCCTGAGGCTGAATTCCCTTGGAAAAACTGAAGAATGATTGGATTAACAAATTATACAGCTATCTGCTCTTTTCATATAATTCAAAAGTGCATTTACATTTCTGCAATATTTCTAAGCACTTATTGCTTTCTTCAATGCTGACTTAGGAATTAAAACTATATTTTGGCCTTACTAGTTGTACGCAAAGCATTTAAATTCGTGAATTGGTATTGGTTTTATGTTAGGTGTATTTATGGTTAATACAGTTTTCTAATAAATGGTTCAATGCAAGCGTATTTGATATTTCTATTTTCTTCTTTTTACTTAATTCCATATCTAAATTACTTAATGATCTTTTGGAAGCATTAGTGGTCGGATGCAATGCACCTGCGATTACAGACTAGGAGAGACCAAAACTTGAGGTTATTATTACCAATATCATCCAATAGTCGTACGATTAAAGGTTTTAGATGCAGTCAAAGCAGTGAGTGCCCTTGCCTTCTGAGCAGTAGGTGAAATGTTCTTCCGATTGGCCACTTTATTTAGAACTAGTTCCTTAGCTTGGTCTCAAGCAGGAGTACTTGGAAGACCGATGACCCAAGGCAAAGGAAAGTTGTTGGCTCTTTACCGATAGAGAGACACACATGCCTGCTGAAACATTCTGCTATGACCTTCTGCTAGGGGCAGCGGCGAGTAGTATTTCCAGGCGCAATGGTGTTCATAAACACCAGCGATAGATCTTTTTGCCAAGAAAGGACCCATCAGGGGTCTGCAGCACCAACACAAGTAGTGGCTGCCAGCTGTAGGTTAGTCTTGCGCTTCCACTAGTGTTTAGTTGGTCGCGGAAGGAACACAAATTATGGAGATTCTCTTCTGAAAGGTATGTTCCCTGATAGTACTGGCAAGAACATCACAAGACAGATTGGTATTGTTAATTAATTTTATATGCCGCACAGCTACCCTGAGGTTTCCCGGTGCCATCAGACACTGGCAGATTGAAGGAAGACTATTGATTGAATAACCAGGTTTTCAGGCTTTTGCGGAAGTTCATATAGATGGCCTCATTCCGAAGAGACGTAGGGAGTGAGTACCATGGAGAAGGACCTAGGCAAGAGAAGGATCGGCTGCCCATGCGCGACAGTCTGGTCCTAGGAACTGATAATTTGGCCTGGGTGGAAGAGCGAAGAAGGCGAGGTGGATGATAGGGATGGACTAAGGTGTTTAGATACTGTGGCGCTGTACCAGATTTGATTTTATACATATAGCTCAGGGCTTTGAATTTGATGCGATTCTCTACCCTGAGCCAGTGAAGGTCGCGGAGCGAGCCTGAGATGGAGGCCCTTCTAGGGATCTGACAGAGTAGCCTGGCCGCCGCATTCTGCACTACCTGTAGTTTACGAATCACCTCCTTATTGGCTCCTAAATACAGGATGTTGCCATAGTCCAGCCTAGAAGTAATAAGGGCCTGTACCACAGTTTTTTCTTAGGACCAGGCAACATCCAGAGAATTCTTTTTTTGACACTTAAGTATGGTGAAACAGGTTGAGGCGACTTTGACTACTTGCTGCTTCATTGACAGCTGGTCGTCAATGATAATGCCTAGATTGCGAACCTGTTGTGCAGGTTGTGGGAGAGCACCCATTTGCGTAGGCCAGTGCTGGGGGTCCCAGAGATCTTTGTTTTTCCCAAAAATTAATACTTCAGTTTTTTTGCCGTTAAGTTTTAGCAAGTTGGCTTGCATCCAACCTGCTATATTTTGTAGCCCTGCCTGGAGAGAAGATGGCTTGGATGCTTCTTTGGTGGAAAGGGAGAAGATTAGTTGGGTGTCATCGATGTAGGAAAAAATAGACAGCCCAGCGTCTTCAGCAATCGTAGTCAGAGCTCTGACGTAAACATTGAACAATAGTGGGCTGAGAATGGAGCCCTGTGGTACTCCGTGAGGAGAGGCTTGGGGCTTGGGGCTTGGAGCTGGCTGACGGAGAAAAGACCTGAAAAGTACGGTCGGTCAAGAAGTCAGTGAGCCATTTGAGTGCTGTCCCGACAACTCCCAGTGATTGTAAAGCTTTAAGTAGGGCGGTGTGAGAAACAGTTTCTAAAGCAGCACTCAAATCAAGCAGTATGAGTGCCACAGTTTCACCCTTATCCAGGCGGCGGCGCAATGTTTCCGTAACTCCTAACAGAGTGGTTTCCGTAGAGAAACTGGCTCTGAAGCCAGACTGTGATGTGTGTAAAACATTTTGGGAGTTAACGAAATGTGTCAATTGATGGTTGACATGTTTTTCTAATATTTAAAAAAAGAAGCTGGAAGTAAAGAGATCCGGCGGAAATTGGATGGTTCCGCCCGATCTGCATTGGCTTTTTTCTGGAGTGGGAGGACCATGGCGTGTTTCCATTCAGATGGAATAACTGCTTCCTACAGGGATGCATTGAGTAGCTCCATGATTCGCTTTAGTGATGATGGCTCAAGTTTCTGAAGTATGGCAATGGGAAGAGGATCTCTAGGAGAGCCGTATTTAAGGCAGGTTAAAATACGTTTAAAAGAACGGGTATCCATAGGTAACCAATTTCCTAAAGTAATGGATGGTACGGGAGTCTGCTTAGCCAGTGGAGTGGGGCTGACTGAAGCGCAGGGAAAGTTCACAGTTTGCTGCCTCTTATTGGTAGTCCCTACGTTCAGTGCTGAGTGGATTTTCTCTTCTTTGCCAATGAAGAACTTGGCTAAGCCCTCACATTGGCCTTCGGTGAGCACAGGAGGGATGGGTTGGCAACTGTGCCCGAAAGGTCTATAACTAGTTTGAACAGGGTCTTGGAGTTGTTTTGTGCCAACGTAATGGTGTTACTCACATATTCAGCTCGGGCAGCGTTGCATAGGGAATGGTTCTCCCTTTTTGCTAATTTGTAATCAAGTTTAAGTTCTGGCGCATAATCCTTCCTATAGCGCTTTACATTTGTATTTCTCTGTTTTTAGCCTTTCAGAAAACCATGGGGCAGGATGTCGGTGATTGTTCACTTTTTTAATGCATGCATGGCCAACCCACGGAATCAGGAGGCACTTTACACCACAGAGACTGAAGAATCTGGTTTCAGTGTTAGACTCTGGATTCGTGGAACAATCACCATACTTGTTTTTTGTTTCCTGTGCGGCAGTCTGAGAAGGCTATCTTCCCCAGCCGCCTCCTCTTTTCGATCCTGCCATATTTGTACCATGTTGAGATTGTGATTTTGTACAAGGACAGGAGTGACCTATTGCATCCCACACCCTCCACTTGCTGAAGCGCTCCAGTCACAGGCCATGCTGCCTATTTAACGTTTCAACAAATAAACAGTGCAAATAAATTCACTCTTAAGTAAGCAAATTTAACTTTGTGTTTCTTCTTTGGTCTCATCAACCCATGTGCTACAGGTTAATTTCCACCCAAAAATAAATGTCTCTCACCCTTGTGTATCGATCACTCTGATGCCCTCTGAAGACTTACTCCTTTGTCAATGGCCTTTCTAATGATCGAAGCAGAGCTTGCGCTAGGTTTCTTAAAGCAAACCGAAAGAGTTTAAACTTCCTCACCCCTAACATGTCCCTCTTTTCAACAGTCAAACTAACCATGAAATCAGAAGCATTATATACCTTCTGTGAGCGGAGGACAGCATTAAAAAATAAAACCCAGAGGGAAAATACCAGTTGCCTCCGGAAATGCAGTCTGCACAGCTAGGCAGGTGCCAGCATAAACATCTTGTGAGTTTCTGATGTTTCATTTAAAATGTATAAACCTTGCATGTCTGCACCACTGACTTCGACAGGACACAGAGCCTACTAGGGGTCCAAGTGCGTCACAATGGTATAGGCAGAGACGTTCCCATCTCCTTAAGGCTCGTTTTGACTCTTTGTGACCCAAAGCGGCATTTACCCCACTACTCTCTCTCCTATTTTGCAATAGCTAGAATCTGACCTTTCATAAGAAGGTTTTTCACGATACTCATTCATCAATTTGCACTCAAGGTACCAGTGTCTCCATAACTTGGTGGGATACTCTCTTTGTTTGGACTCTTACCGGAGGACGCCGCTTACCATTTCCTTTGCCCTGTGGTCTTGGGCTTGCTGCTGCGGACCTGTGCCTGCTGCCATTCCGACATCTCGCCGCACCCGCTTTGCGGGTGCCGCTTCGTGCAGCTGGTGGTGACGCTGCGAGGCGGCTGGCCGACTCAAACAGGGGAGGAGCATCGCGCTGCAGGGACTCATTCTCCCAGGAGTCCCTGCACGGCCCCTGACACCTGGCCTGCGCACCCTGTGAGCCCCGCCCCCAGACCGCCATATCCTATACTTATTTGGACCTACTCCACGCTTCGCGGGAGGCGTGCGGGACGCGCCAGGAGAAGCCCGGGACAAGGGCGGGACCGTCTGTGGCCGTCAGGGGCCAGAGGAGGCCGGGCAGGGCCATCCCCCTAAGTCGCCCAGGCTAGGAACAGGGACGTGGCCCTTCCTATCAGGTGTCTCTTGCTCGCCCCTGTGAGACGCACTTAGGTTACCCCCTTACCCCTCCAGGTAGCGCGTTGATGTAATTTCGGGCCAGTTGACCATCCCTAAATGCCGATGGAAACTCGCTCGAATAAATTGCGAAGAGGGGGGGGTGACTGTGTGAGCGGCACCATGGATCAATTTATAACGCGTGCCTTTTCTATTGTAGAGAAGGAGATTGTCCGGACGGAGCGTAAACTCTCTCGGGAATCTCTTACCAACAAACGCTCATCCCTGGGCAACCTGGCACTAGTTCCATCTCCCGTCCATGTTCCCGTTTCCCTGATTGTTGATCCTTCACCTCATGATGAGCAACGAGTTAATAGAATTAGGGCAAGCCTGGATCGGCTGTCTCTAATTGCTCAGGGTGGTGCTAATTTAACTGAACCAGATAGCCCTCCAACACTTCAGCTACCCTGTCCCGTAGTCACAACTTCTCCTGTGTCTCAGGCCCCTAATATTCCCTCACCTCAGCCTGATTGCCAAGTACAGGTAGAGGGGGGAGCTGCCCCAGTCAAAAGAAAACGTGTTGCCAGCCCTCGTAGGGAGAATTTGATCAAACCCCACAATAAGCTAAGGAAGAAAAATCTTCACAAGGGGGTTGTATTGGGGAAGAGCTCAGGGGTGGGGTTAGATCCCTTAAAAAACCAGCAGGCAGTAGCAGGGGCGGATAATCTCCCTCAACAGTCGATTACAGAATTAAATCTGGCCTCACACTTAGGTGCGCCCTTGGAGAGCCTCTTGCTCCCTAAGTTTGAGTGTTTAGTGAAATCACGGATACTTCCGGTTATAGAGAAGTTAAAGAAACTGTCAGAGCGGGTGGATGCCTTTGAACAGACTGTCCTCGACAACTTTTTTTCGGTAAAATCTTTGATTAAATTCAACTCCAAAATTAGAGAGGATGGGCAATCCTCTCACTTGTTACCTGGGCCCCCTGCAAGGAGTCCGGGCCCAACACCAGTTATAGCGGGGAAAACACAGGTTGTAACCAGGGAAAGCATGCTGTGTAAACCCACTTTGCATCCGGGCGGGGGGGGGAGGGGGGGGGGGGGGGAAAGGGGGGGGGCGGGGAGGTACCAGGGACCCCAACTATGGTTAATAAAACACAGCCCAAAACCATTGGTAACCTAAAAAAACCTACTAAATCTGCTATGAAGATCACAGATCATTCAGAAATGGGTGCAGTAGCCTTGGCCAAGAACACCAATACTTCTTGTAGTGCTACTGTTGGCGGGCCCTGTCTAGCACCCTCAACCTCTTCTACCACCCCAGTATCAAAAGTGCAGGAAACAGGGAAGAAGGGGACTTTAACTGCACCACATCCTAGCCTTCCCCCTGGTTGTCAACCATTTGTGGTGGTCCTTACTGGGGTCCCCCCATTAAACCCAGGTAGTCAAGAGTCGTATACTGAGCTAAAAAATAAAACAGTGTTCTGGCTCAGAGAAAATAGACCTCTACCTGGTGACATTGATGGTCGGGTTATTGATGTGAGACGGGTTGGTTGGGTGGGCAACAGGCCAAAGAACCAAAATGGAGATTGCATCCTAGTTAACTTTAGAGATCCGAGAGCAGCTAGGGTTATTTGTAGCCAGGAGTCTGACCGCACCGTATCTGCCATTAGTACTTGCGATCTTGGCTACTTTTATCGGCCGCCACCATCGTACTGGCCGGGTAGGCAGATAAACAGGGAGGGCAGGGGCAGTTGGTACCCCCGTTATGATACTCTCGATCCCAGTCTGATGTCTCGGAACGTCGGCTCTTGCCCATACTTATCGTGGTAGGACTGCTGACGTGATGATCATGGAGCGGCCAATCCGGGTTCTCCGGGGGCCGCTGGGGCTACATACAGTGACTTGAGCGTATCAGTATGCATTGAGCCTCTTTGTGTTAGTGACCTTTCCTCACCTCCCTACTTGGCCCCTTTGCATAGCTGCCAGAATGGGATCGCTCCTATTGGATCCAGCACTGATGCAAACGGAATTGAGTCGGCAACAATTGATGTTGGAAGTAACCTCATTTCCCCTAGGCCGACACATAACCCCCTCCTACTTCATGTAGTGCAAGCCCCCAGCATTGAGAACCTTAAGGTGATCAGCTGGAACGTGGCGGGCATAAGCCGTAATTTAGAGCTGACTGACTGGAACTCTTTCATTGAGTCCTTTGATATTTGTGCATTCCAGGAGACTTGGTCTGTAGAACCCCGGCACAAAGTGGGCTATATGACCTTTTGTGTTGCCGCAAGCATATCCACTGCGGGTAGGGGGCGCCCGTCAGGTGGGCTACTCATCTGGGTGAGACTTTCCTCGGGTTTGCACGTGAGGCAGCTCAAGACTAATTACCCTGATTTAATGAGACTGTCTGTGAGGGGCTCTCGCAGTGGCAGCCCTCTGGAGATCTTTAACATCTTAACTAGAGGCCCAAAAGGAGGTTTGCCTTCCCCGACCCTAGTGGCCTTGGAGGACGGGCTCAGGGAGCGCAACCCGAACTCATACACTCTAGTCATGGGGGATTTTAACTGCACGTACGAGCCACTTGCAGGGGACGATATCCTAGACACCCTAGGCGAGGACACCCGAAGAGGTATTCCGCCCCTCAATATAAGCCCAATTAAGAGATGGTCTCAACGTGCAATACAACTGAATGCACTCACATTGGAGTTTGGCCTAAGGGCGACCAATGGGAGATCCATTTCTGATCAGAAAGGGGCACATACATACAATAGGGTTGGACATACATCTAGGATAGATTACATCCTCTTAGATTTTCGTCTTTGGTCCCATTTGGTAGACATGGAGGTTGTTGAATCTACGGATAGCGACCACAACCCGCTTTCTTTGAGCCTAACCCCCTTATGGTGCAAGAACATCAGCCGTGTAACCCCTCCTGTCATAAGGTTGACTGGAGAAGTCTGCCCTTCGAATTGCGGGAGGCGGTTAAAATGGGACAAGTTTGTCCTCGATGAGGAGAAGGTCACAGGCATAAGGGTCATCATGTCAAACATCATACCAAGGCTATCAGCCGCAACACTGAATGCTGATGAGGTTTCCTCCCTATTTAGTAGTACCACTAGATCAATAGGGGATCTTTTTGCTATCCCCATGCGAGCGGACGGCGATCGGAGGGTGCCGCGCCCAAAGGGTAATCCTGGCTGGTACTCCGCCCACTGTCGGAAAGCAAAGCGAGAATTAATTATGGCAGTGAAGAAAGGGGATAGAGGGTTAGTGGCGGCTGCGCGGAAGAAGTACAGGTCAGCTCAACAGGTCGCTAAGAGAGACTGGGAGGACAAGTTCTGGAGTGACCTGAAATCCGCAAGTGCAGAGAAAAATCCTAGGGGTTTTTGGAACCTAATTAGAGCTAAACACAGGCCCATAGACTCGCTCATCACTTGTAACATTCCTGAGGAGTCCTGGTTTGAGCACTTTTCTTCCCTCTACACTGTAAACATGGAGGATGAACTAGACCCTTTTTTTCCACCCATTTCTGGTTGTCACGATCCAGGGGTGGATGTCCTTTTTACAGCTAGGGAGGTTGAACACTCTATCAAATCCCTTGTCCCGTTGAAAGCTGCAGGGCCGGATGGTTTGCCTGGGGACCTGTTCCGCCTTAATCCGGGAGAGTGGGGGGCTCTTATTGCTTCCTTGCTTAATGCATCTAGGCAAGGAGCTCCACTCCCAGAGTCGTGGATGGGTGCAGAGGTCGTCCCGATCTTTAAGAAAGGGTCTCGGGATGACCCATCTAACTATCGCCCCATAAGCTTGATAGACTCGTCCCAAAAAGTGGCAGGGAAAGTAATTCTGAGTAGGGTTCTCCAATGGGCAGAAGAGAATAAAATACTGTCTGACTTCCAAGCAGGCTTCAGGGCTGGTACCGGGACCATCGAACAGTCATTTCGACAGTTGATGATTTACTGGAAAGTGGTAGTGATAGGCAAAGGCAGTCTGTATTTGGCATTTATTGACCTGCGAACTGCCTTTGACCTAGTACCCCGGGAGCGCCTGTGGCGGGTCTTGGTAAAACTAGGCATGCCCTCGTACCTACTGTGTCTAATAATAAAACTCCATGAGAACAACTTTGCGCAGGTGAGGTGGGGAACCCAGGGACAAAGGACTGCTCGCATTAAAGTTAGCAGAGGTGTGCGCCAGGGGTGCGTTCTCGCTCCCACCCTCTTTTCACTTTACATAAATGGAGTCGTGGATCATCTCCTTAAAATCCCAGCTGATACACCATCCTTGGCAGGGAGGAAGATCCCAACCCTACTATTTGCCGATGACACCCTGCTAATTTCCAAGACCCCGGTTGGCTTACAGAGTCTCTTGGATGGTTTTGATCAATTCTGCGAGTTAACAGGTTTAAAGATCAATACTGACAAAACCAAGTTCCTTGTTTTGAACCCTCCCAAAAAACTTGGACGGCCCCCAGTGCTTAACTTGGCTCTTTTGGAAAGGGTCAAGGAATTTGATTACCTGGGCATACGCCTCCTTGATACCATGAAGTGGGACAGTCACCTCCACAAAATGACCTTAAGCCACAAAAGGGTGGTGGGGGCTCTTCTGAAGGAGCAGAAGGCATCCTCTATGAAACCTATCGCCCCGGTGCTCGACATTTATGCTGCTAGAGCTGTTAGTGCGGCACTCTATGGAGCAGAGCTATGGGGCGCTCAGAATATGAGCCAGTTGGTGTGCTCAGAGAATAACTTTCTGAGGGGCTTGATGTCCCTTCCTAAGTGTACTCCCACTCTCCCCCTTTTATTGGACATGGGGTGTCGTCCCATCCAGGACCAGGCTAGGCTGTGTCCTCTTTTGCTGTGGGCTCGCCTGTGGAGGTTCCCAGAACTGGCCAGTAATGCTGAGGGGCTAAAGGAGATTTTAGGCGTGTCTGGATGGGCAAAAATAGGGTGGTTAAGGGATGTGAAAAGCTTGCTGACTGATCTTGGTCTTGAGGGGGCTTGGCATTCCCGGTCTGCCCCTCCCAAATCAGTCTTGAAGAACTTATACTGGTCTTGGGTAACAAGTAAAAGAAATACCGATCTTAGCCTGTGCCATGCCTCCAGGGATTTTTTTGTTTGTAAAGGATGTGGCATTTCGGGAACTTTACTTGGAACTCATTACAATTCCCAGGGACAGAGCTCTGTTTTTTAAGTTCAGAATTGGTGTGTTGCCGGTGAGATCATTGACCGCCCGGTGGAAACCTCCGGCCCAAACTATACCCTATTGTCCTTTTTGCCCACTGAAGATAGAATCGATCCCCCATTTTCTGTTTGTATGCCCTGCCTACAAAGCGCCCCGCTCCAGGTGGCTAAAGCCACTGTGCAGGGAGTTGGGTACTCGACAATGCAGCGTGGCCCTGCGAATTTTGAGTTCAGATACTCGGCCGCTGTATGTTTGTGGCTTAGCCAAATACTTAAGCTGGGCGTGGCTTATTAGGACAAAATGGCTTTTACTAATTGTTTAATTATGGTCTTTGTGACTTGACCTTTTTTAGCCACTTACTGTTCATGCTTTTATAGATTTTAATTAACTCTGTTGTGTTTTTATTTCTGTAATACTTTTAAAGATATTTTCATATCGAAATAAAGCCACTTTGACTGACTGACCATAACTTGCTATGGAAATTTCCAACTTCCAGTTTTGAGCCAGTACATAAAGTAGAGGAGTTAAAGATAAAAGAAAAATACACAAACAATGGGAAAAACAAAAAAGCATTTTGAACGGAGTCTGTTTCCCCAAACCAGTTCAGACGCTTAAAAATGTTACATTTAAAATGACCTGCACTTAAACATCACTTACTCTTTTCACGAATGGGTTCTGTGTACTGCAGAAAAGCCATAGAGAATACCGCAGCAAAAGACATGTTTTGCAAGGCATTTACTAATCGAACCGAAATTTCAACTGGACTCATGGTTTTGAAATCTTGCTATGTCCTTTACTGTGCGTTTCCAAAATATGAAAACAGTAATCCAATGTAATGTCGCAATCCCCTAGAAATCGAATACGTTTTGGATAGTAACTGATGCATACTCCGAGCATTAATATAGGCACAATGATTAATAGTGTTTTCTAATAATCGACTATTTGCACCAATATATGATCCTTTCTTTCCCATCTCCTAATTAAATACAGTACAGTCAAATATCCCTATTTTAGAAGTGTCACGATCATGCTGTTATAAGCTGGGTGTCTTGCTTTAACGGAGTGTGAGTGAGAGAGTACGTGTGAGTGAGTGTGTGTTATACATATATATTTAACGGAATTTTATATAGCGCAAACTTGACCCGAAGGTATCGGATATCAGAGCGCTTTACATGAGCACCAGTTGCGTTACATGAAGACACATTCAGCTTTGTTAGGCACGGGGAGATTAAGCGACTTGCCCAGAATTACATGATGTTGCGCGTCCTTGCCAAGACTCAAACTTGGTTCTCCAGTTCGGATATAGATATATATATATACATACATACATCTCTCTCTCTCTCTCTCTCTCTCTCTCTCTCTCTCTCTCTCTCTCTATCTCTATCTCTATCTCTCATCCCCCCCCTCCCCTCTACCCTTTGGCGTCGTTTGATGAATCTTCATGAAATTTTCCAAAATAATTATTTGTTCATATCAGCTCCTATGTTAAAAGTTTGGGGGGTGATTCGTCAAGGTGGGGGCCGAGAAAAAAGGGGGGTCCCAACACGTGTTTTCTCCATGCAATTTCCAAAGGAAACTTTAGACAAGGCTACAGGTCGAACGGGTGAACTGGTGATGACGTTACATATTACATCACTCATGACATGGTCAGTGACATCACTGATGACATCTCAAATGACATCACCGAGAACATCATCCACGTGATAATCTGATGCACATACTGATGCCCTAATATAAACTTTGATACACGCACTCTAAAATACAGACTACTATTTTTGAAACCATACACACAACAGTGCCAGATACTACATACCACCCACTATTTCCTAGGTCTACACACACATCCAGTCACTTATACATGCAGTTACTCATCAATACAGTACTATAATATGCACTCATACACCTAAACATACAGTCACACTCCACCACTCATCCATAGAGTTACTCACACACTTAGTCAGTCATGCAAAGAATCTATTACATACCCATTTACTCATGTACAGAGTTATACACACCAACTCCGTTATTTATACACACACCACATCACTTATTTATGCAGATACTAACACATACTTACTGTCTTATACAATCACTGATACTAGCAGACACTCATTTATACACCCACTCTTCAAATAACTTACTCTCACGTATAGTCATTTATATACTCCAAACACTCACATATACTGCCTTAAAACATATGTAGTTACTCACACATATACCACTGAGACATTCATTCACTCACCAACACACCCATACACACTCTAACTCGCCCATACAGCCCTTCCCAGATGCACTTTTGAATACAACCAGTGAATCACCCAGTCAGACATCTATGCACATAGTCACACCCCGCCCACCCACACAGACACTCAGGCACCCATACAGATACTCAGACAACAAATCAATAACCCATATAGACACTCATGTAGCTACTCACCAACCCATGCAGCCGCTTATACACCAACTGAGACACTAATACAGACTTTCACACAGTTTAGTCACTAACCCATGCATTCAGTAACACATGTTCAATCACTCACTTATTCAGTCACTCACTTATACAGTCACTCACGCACCTACTAAATAATCCATACAGGCACTTCACATTCACTGGATGATGTCATCAGTGAGGTCACTGACCATGTCATGAGTGATGTAATATGTGTAAAATGTCCAACTAACTATAACGTCCCTGAAACCTAGGTTTTTTCAGTGAATATATATATATTTTTTTTTCCTGAAATGCCGGTGACTCCTCAATTTGAGTTCGGATGCTCAAAAAGCTATTGCCGCATTCCCATTTGTGGTTAAAAAGTACGTGTGCAGCGAAGAAGGACTACACGCCGTCTCAACACTGCAATAGTGAAATACGGGCACCATCAACACAAATGCTATTATTTTTTCTTTGAGCCTTGAAGTTTATTGACCTCATTATAAAAGTCTGTCCCATCTGGTTATTAAAAACCATATTGGTTGACATCACAGGTACGAGCTATACGGCGCTAACTTTTGCTTGCACATACAAGATCACTGTTCATGTGATGATTGTGTTCCACGATTAAAAGTCCATCAGTCCCAACATACCCTACATCCAACGCAACATTGCAGTCAAGATAGCGGTACCTGCAAGCGCTGGTATTCTGACCAAACGCTCCTCCTGTAGTCATGATTCGACTTTTTTCTGCAGGCATGCCATCGCTGCATGGCTTGCAGCGGTTCGGCAATTAATCATTTGAAATTGCGGGATAAAAATCCTTGCCACCAGTACGTTCAGGAGCACCTGTCCTCAAGCAGTGCGGCATGTTAAGTGGCAAAGATTTTGCCCATAATAATAATTTTAAAATATATATATATATATATATATATATATATATATATATATATATATATATATATATATATAAATAAAAGTCCATGCAACTCCACAAGGAAGAGGCATATTTTCTCCTCGCTACGCTGCAAGATCTCCTCCTGAGCAGCTGCGGCGGCACAGACAGCAAAGCACAGAGAGGATGAGCACATAGCGCAAAATAATCTTTTTTATTTAATAAATAAATTAGGATGAATCGAGTATACATACGAAGGGAAAAATGATGAAAATATATATCACTATACTTCACTGAAGTAGCCATATCTCGTACCCTCACCATGCAGAGTGTACTCCAATTATGTCATTTTAGATGCAACATTTATGTTACCAATGATGTCATAGAACAGGTCATAAGTGTTGTAATATGTGAGGTATAAGCAGTGCACACTGAGGGTGTGAGTTATAGTTACATCAGTTAACTACATCTCGTGAACTTTAGTGGGTTTTGGCATTTAAAATGGTATTTTGCAACTGACATTTACACCTAACTATAACGTCACTAACATTTGTTTTTTTTCTGTGAATATTTCAAGAACACTAAAATAAAGGGCAGACCTGCTGGTTGTATCGGTGGACAGTCAGCACATCACCATATATAAAGGAGAACTATTGACGTTGTCAAAAATAAGTCAAAATAGTTTATCAATAACCATAATATAATGTATTCTTTAATAATACACACAGCAATGGTCGAAAATAATAACCGTCACTAAAATACTTAAAATAAAGCATTTTTATTCAAAACAACCATAAAACATGTGTTTTGAGTATTTCTTAAACACTCTTCAGGCTGCAAAAAGCAGCCAGAGAACCAACCAGAAGGGTCTCAGCTGAAGAGAATACAGCTCCAGGTTAGAGTGCTATAAACAGTATAGCAAGTTCTCCTAGGATCATACTTTCAATGACCCAGTAGACCTGCTTGTTTTTAAAAATTACTATGGTAGGGGGTTGGGAGGGTCGTTGCAAACATTTTCTAAATTGCTGGTGGTGTCCTGCCGCTACTTGGGTCACCACGAAAAGTTGAATATTTGAAAACAAGGCCCACAAAGGGCATTATGGAGCACTACTGGAAGGGAGCAGTAAATATTTAATGAGCAGCCTTGCAGCTTCAAATATGAAGAAGTCCAACCTGGGGCACCAAAAACTTTCTTTCTTTTAACTAATAGCAGCAGGTGGAGCCCACTTCCATGCTACTGTTTTCTGTGGAGGTTTTTTTTTACTACTATGGCTGCTCCGGTCCTCTCCAGGGCACCAAGGACTTTAATTATAGCATGGGCAGCACAGTTCATGCTGGCACAGGAGCCAGCACCTTTCTCTTCTCTGCCCAAGTGCATGTATTGTGTGCTCCTCCTCCCCAGGTGACACAGGTGACACAGAGAGGGAGAAAAACCACAATGTGGGGGATGCACTGAGGTGCTGCTACCCCCACATGTAAGAGCTTCGGGTCACAGGACTTCTATGAAGAGCAGAGGTTCCTGCAGAGATGGGGTGCCGGTTGCAAGATATAGTTTGGGGATGATACCCCACTCAATACCCTCCTCATATATGTGCTTAGGGGACCTGGGATGATGTCCAAGGATCCCTTCGATAATATGGTGGCCTCCAGGGAAATGGGAGTGCCCATGGGTTTTTACATTTCAGGGAGGTTGCTCCAAGCACTCCTCCTTCCTATACATCATAAAGAAAATTAAATGTGCTGGGTCCTGGCCTGACTCGGGAGGATTTTAATGAAGAAGTCTAGGCCTGCCCTTTATTTTTACTTTTTCGCAGTACTGTGCAACAATTTTTTTTCCGTTTTATTTGGACTTCTTAATGTTCTTTCTTGGCCCCTCCCACCAGCACCTGGTGGTTAAGATATCCCTACCCCAATATGTTATTTCTTTTTATTTTTAACCAGGACATAGGGACTGAGCCCTCAGGCCCTAAAATGGCTGCCACAACATCTTTGTTGATGTTGACAGCAGCCAATCAGATCTTACCTTTTCGATCTGTCTGAAATATTTATAAATTTGTAACCTTAATTTCTCAAAAACTACTGAATGGATTTACACCAAATCACAAAAACACACACTTTCTGGGTAAAGATCTATCTTTCTGCCAAATTTGGTGAAACCGTTCAGCCATTTTTGCGGTTCCGGTGTTCAATTCCCTACGTAAAACGGAATGGGATAAGGCGTTTCGCCCCCTCCCCCACTCATTTTCCTCGGCCCCAGCTTGAGGGATCATCCAAAACTTTCCAGGACGAAGCTGAGGTCAATGAAACTTTTTGGGGAAAGTTCTGTCAAGCTTTGTCCAGTGACGTCAAAGTTATTACTAAACCAAAACCAAAAAAAAAAAAAAAAAAATACAATTTTCTATGGCAAGTCAGTCCTAACCATCACTACATAGTCTCTCTCTCTCTCCCCCCCCCCCCTCACCCACCCACCCACCCGTCACCAGTAGGTAGTTATAGTTAGGATCATGTTTCCATAGGAAAAGCAGTTTTTGTCTTGGCTATAACTTTGGCGTAGTGGGACCAATCTTCATAAAATTTCCCCCCAAAAAATGTGTCAGGGCAGGTTCTGCTTGTCATGGAAGGTTTGGGGGTGATCCGTGCAGTGGGGACTGAGAATTTGGGGCACGAAATAAGGTTGCATTTGTAATATAAATTCCCATAGGAACCTTTAGCCATACCTACAGCCCGAACCGCAGAACAGACTTACACTAAATTTGGCAGGGAGGTAGATGTCGATTCAAGGAAGTGTCTTTTGCTTATTTGGTGTAAATCCATTCAGTATTTGTTGAGAAATGCAAGTTTAAAATTACAGTGATGTCTCTGGCTGCGGATATTTCGCTGAGGTTTCGCAATGAATCGTGAATGCAGGCGTCAACGGGAATGCTCTGATTGGCTGGACGCAACCTGAACAGAATGTTGCGGCAGCCATTATATCTATAGGGAATGGTCCTGGGCTGTAAATTTGTGTGAAAGCCCACATAAGGGGTCAGGGTGGAGATACTTGAACCCCTTGGTGGTGTCCAAAATTGACTTTAATTGTGTGCGATATTCACCACGACGACGCAACCGCCAGCATATTGGTGAGTATATAAATGACTGTATGTGTTGGTGCATGATTGTGAGAGTGGCTGTATGAGTGAGTGTGTGCTTGTGTCAGGACTGTATAGGTGAGTATGTGTTAGTATCTGTATGAATAAGTGTGTTGGTGTGTGTATAACTGTATAGGTGACTAAATGGCTGTGTGCTTGACTCTATAGGTGAGTGAGTAGCTCAATCAGTGACTTACAGAGTGGCTGTATGGGTGTATGAGTGGATAGATCAGTGGCTGTATTAGTGAGTGAGTTGTTGTATGAGTGGCTGTACAGGTAACTGAGTGGATGTGTGTACACCTATGAATCAGTGAGAGGGTGTGTGAGTACTGGAATAGGTGTGTCAATGGTTTGGAGAATGCTAGTGTAGAAGTTGGAGTGGGTGTGTGAAACGTTATATTGGGGTGTGAGAGGGTGCATCAGAGATTCTGTGGATGATGTCAACAGTGATGTCATCAGTGTTGTCATTTGAGATATCAGTGAGGTCACTGACCATGTCATGAGTGATGTAATATGTGAGGTCATAAGCAGAGCATTGGGGGGGCGCGAGGTATCGTTAGCTCAGCTAAATTTCTCTGGTTTTGTGCGTGTGAAATCTGAGCCTAACTATACTGTCCCTGTAACCTTTGGTATTTTCAGTGGGGAAAAAATGATATACAGAGATATATAGATAGATATAATAAAGACAGTGGACACCGGCACTCTGTGATGAAAACGTGGATTTATTTATGAAAGTGTGAAGAGCGCTCTCCTAAACTTGGGAACTACCCAGAGTTCTCTGCTTATTTTTCTGCTTAATTTATGGAGCACTGTAAGCCTGAAAGGATATTGTTTTGACTCATACTGGGTGCTTTTGTGTCTGGACAAAGCTAAACAACTCTGAAGAGCTGTAATGACAGCGAAACAAGTTTCAGGAGTGCTTTTATTCATTGTTCGTTGGCTTGAATGGTATTTTAAAAATCCAAAGCTGCAAAACTGTGTCTGGAGTGATAAAAGGGTTTTGTCATTTTACAGCTCGACATGGATAGCAGTGTGCTAATCCTATGCTTAAAAACTTTGATAGAAAAACAGACACTAGAGTTGAGCAGATTCAAAGTGTCGCTGCGTTTGAAGGGTGCTCTCCACCTAAGCTTGGAAACCACCTCGCTCACTGCTTGCTTTTTAGGTCTCGCCTTGCTATCGCGTAAGCGATCGCAAAGCGAGACTATTGTGAGGGGGTTTTAAAAGTGCTCCCAAAAAGCGGATTGCATGGCTAGCACGCGCACAATCACGCGCATCGTGCTGCCATGCAATCCGTTTGCCATCGCACTTCAAAGGGTCCGCTCCCCCGCCTGGAATGCGCTCCCAGGCGCGCGCGCGCCACGCTCCGCCGGGCTTGTTTTTCTTGTTTCATTTTCTGCGTGGTTTGTGCTTTCACTTTCCCAGCCGCGCTTGTTGTTGTTTGTCTGCCTGCCTTTGCTCGTACATGCGCCGTTTAATCTTTCTTCATAGCCGCCGTCCATCACGCATATCTTTCTGGGTCAGACATGAGCGACATTTCTAATTAAGCAAATCTCACCCCCACAAGTACACATTGTGCGTTCACTCCTTCCCGTTGTCCACCTTACCCTATCCGCGTATTTCCTCACTCCCTGTTGTCTCTGAAAATTCAGCACAGGAGCAGCGGCCACTCCTCCTGCAGCGCCCTCCTGTTATGCGTGCTTTTCTTTGTTACAGGTTCAGCAAACTTTCACTGCTTGCCACTTCCTGACACCTTTGCCTCTATCGGAGGTTATTTATTCTCTTGTAATCCCTCCGCTTGATTACAAGCCCAACCAAATGGGCCTCTTCAAGGTGTGCGTGTAACTTTCAGCCTGAAAACAGAGTTTTTGATTTATTCTAATTCCCTTTCTTAGATTCCCTTTGTTTCTAGCATGCTGCATCCATTTGTACCCAAACCTGTGTTCTGATATGCTTGAATGGGCCTGTGCACAATCGAGCAGCTGCCACTCCTCCTGCAGCGCCCTCCCATTATCTGTGCTTTTCTTTGTTACACGTTCAGCGAACTCTCACTGCTTGCCACTTCCTGACACCTTTGTCTCTATCGAAGGTTATTTATTCTCTTGTAATCCCTCCGCTTGATTACAAGGCCAGCCAAATGGGCCTCTTCAAGGTGTGCGTGCAACTTTAAGCCTGAAAACAGAGTTTTTTATTTATTCTAATTGACTTTCTTTTCCTTTTGTATCTAGCATGCCGCATCCATTTGTACCCAACGCTGTGCTTTGATATGCTTGAATAGGCCTGTGCACTATCAGAAGGTTTGATGTTTGCCTCTGATTGTGCAAATTAGTTGGCAGATAATAAATTTAAAGTGCTTGCAACATGTTTTCTTTGTAACAGGGCTGCGGTGTATGTGGTGGAAAGACCATCTAATGGTTTTGAAGCAGCACAATCAGTGTTCTTTCAATGCCAACCATGCAAGGGTGTCCTTTCACGGCTATCCAATCACGCTTATTTGATTTATATAGCTTGTCATGCAGTTAGGAGCCATCTCTTGATGCTTTGGGTGAAACAGAGAGGGCTTAAGATTGCAGGAGTAGCTGTAGAATAGAAACTGCAAATACTCCGGCAGACTGACACTCGTAGTAGCTGCAGTGGATACCATGCCTTCTGTGCATCAGACCTACTTAGTTTGCATAGATGAGGTTATGGCACAAAAGACCTGTTGATCTCCTGGTGTCTACAATGGATGCCACGCCGTGTGTGCATCAGTCCTACTTCCCTTTTGTGTTGACCAGTTGAAAGGGAAGGTCTGCTGATCTCAGTGTTGTATCTATGTGGCAATTTGTGACTTAGTTGCGGATCTGAACTCCTGAAGTAAGGCGGCATGCAGCAATTGCTTGCTGTTCCTTTTCGGAGCACGATTCCCTCATCGCATCACTATGAGAAAATCCACATAATAAATGTTATCCTGTAGCAGCATCCTTCCCACATTCATTCTTCTGCAGGGCCACTCCCCACCAGCTTTTTTTATTAAAACTTTGTAACATGCACACAAGCCACACTACTACACAACATAGCTTAAACACATTAGCAAAGCCAATAGCTCTGGCTAAACACTTAAAAGTTCCCAAACGCAAGACCTATTGGCTCTGCCGTTTGGCAGCGCACTTCAAAGGGTCCGCTCCCCCGCCTGGAATGCGCTCCCTCCCCCGCCCCCACCAAGCGCGCGCGCCACGATCCGCCGGGCTTGTCTTGTTTTTTCTAGCCTCTGGATGACTGGCTTCCCGGTGTTGTTTAGAGGGCGTGTGCACTTTTAGAGACTTTATACAGGGTGTCGGCGCTACCTCTAATAGTACGTTTTAATTCAAGTCTTCATTGATTGAACTTGCAGATTTTGTGAGACAAACATACTGCAGGCTTCTTGCAAGTCACTGTATCTATTCTGTGAACTTACAACAGTTGAGCAATGCATGCGTGCCTTTGTTGACATGTGCAAGCCTGTCGTGTGCTCAGAATGACAGTAACCCAGTGTGCATCTGCGTTTGCGGATTGTCTGCATGCACGCACCACTCCGGGCTTGTTCCTTCCATGCAGCTACCAGCAACACGAGCACGCGCACACCACTCCCTGCCGGGCTTGTTATATTTACGTCTGTGTAGAATTCAGAATGGTGGCAGCTTGTTACACACTAAGTAAATCAGACATTATAATTGAGCATTAAATCCTTTGCCACTGAGATTTACAGGAGATCATTTTAACACAATGCCCTAATTGTTAATTTTATTTGCTGCCCCTTCCTCCTCCCCTTGGGCTAAACTTGGGCATATCCTGCTTGCATGTTAGAAGCATTTCCCTCGTTCAGCGCGGCGCCCCTTCACAGACGCTGCACTTCCTCTGCTTTCACCCTTTGCTCAGTGTGGTTCCTTTTTGCGATGTGTTTCCCTGGCTCAATGCTCTATCCCCCTCACTCAACATGGTTCCTTTTGTGTATGTGTTTGTTTTTCTAACAAATCTCCTGGGTTTTATGCTGCGGGACACAGCAATGGTCGCAGTAGAATGTTTCAACATCTCCGAACGATGGCTCCAAACAACAGATCCGCCATTCATCAGGCACTTAGAGCACCTTCTCTGCACAAACCAACCCCCACTCGAAGCATTCCCTGTTTGCCCCTCGCCACAAACCACGCTAAACTTCCCCTTCTAAGCATTGCAAGGGCCCAGAACGTGACTGAGGGAAAAGCTTGTGGAGACTGGGTTTCTAAACCTGGAAATTATATTTGGTAGGTAACCATTTCTTAACTAAGATCTTTTGCTGCAAACATACTTCCCTCTATTGTAAAGCGCTCTGGGTAAAGTTTGCGCTATATAAAAATGCATAAATAAATTGCTATGACTTTAAGTTGCCCGCAATCACACCAGAGGTTTGGTACTGGCAGCATGTGCCGTTCCTAGTTGTTTTTTTTTGCAGATTTTTACAGCGCAAACTCGACCCGAAGGTATTGGGGCGCTTTACATGAGCACAAATTATGTTACACAAGGCCACCTTCATTTTTGGTAGGCATGGGGAGATGAAGTGATTTGCCCAGAATCACAGGATACTAAGACGCCACCGAAGATTGAACTTGGTTCCCCCAGCTCCAAAGTCGGCAGCTCTGGCCGTAAAGCAACAAGGATATTGAGGTCAGCGCAGGTGGGGTGGGGGGCCGCAGTCCATTGTCATACTGCTTAGCTGCCTTCTGAGGGGTATCTGCAGTATTTCAAATGATGTTTTTCGGTTGTCTGTCCCGGGACGCAGGCGTCTTCCTCCTCTGTGCATAAAAAGCAGTCATAGAAGGAGATACATGTTGTTTTAAGCGTTGGCTGTCTCTGCTTCCTCTCAAACCTCTTGCATGTGGGATGTTTAATATTTCTGTAAAAGGGCAACTCTAGATTACAAGCATTTGCAATGCAATAGGTCTCACAATAATGATAGTTTGAGCTATTAGCATTGCAAATAATAATGCAATGCCAAGAGCTCAAACTTTCAGCAATGCGAGACCTATTGCATTGCAAATGCTTGTTCTTTTTCCAGCACTCTAAGCCTTAAAGGATATATATATATATATATTCACTGAAAAAACCATAGGTTTCACACATGTTATAGTTAGCGGATATTTTACTGATAAAAAACCAATGAAATTGCCCCGTTATAGTTAGTGCTGGCAACTATAACTCACGCGACCGCAATCCTCTGCTGATGCTAATACTGTATTTAGACACTTATTTGCCCATGTCTTCTTCCATACATTTTTAGCTATACATATATTACAAATATTTTTTTTTATAAAGACACATATGTCATCAGCAGAAGATTGCGGTCGCGTGAGTTATAGTTGCCAGCACTAACTATAACGGGGCAATTTCATTGGTTTTTTATCAGTAAAATTTCCGCTAACTATAACATGTGTGAAACCTATGGTTTTTTCAGTGAATTTGCAAGGTTTTTTAAATGCTAATTCCTAACTATAACGTGTGTGAAACCTATGGTTTTTTCAGTGAATTTGTACGTTTTTTTAAATGCTAAGTTACTTTACGCCATTCGAGGCGTGCGCGCCCACTTAACGCAGTTCGTTCCGTGCACGGTTTTTATCAACTTTAATAAGCCCTGTACATTTGGTGGCCTTCGGCCACCAAAAGCACAGGGGGTGGGGTCAATGTGGATATTTTTTTTTTTATTTCGATTTTATAATTTCATGTTGCCAAAATTTAGTTTTTTTTCTGATGTGATAAGCCCTGTACATTTGGTGGCCTGCGGCCACCAAAAGCACAGGGGGTGGGGTAAGTGTGGATAGTGTTTTTTTTATTTCTATTTTTTAACCGTACGCGTACAGTAAGCGTACGGTAAGCGTACTCGGCGAAATTGCCGAAAAAAAAATAAAACCGTTTTTGCTCTTGGGGGATGTTTGGGGACTCCCTCAACATGACTATGTGGGAGGGAGTTGTCAAAACAGCCCCGTAACATGTTTTTTGGCATCATGTTTGATAAATAACACTCAGTGCGAGAGACAAAATGGCGGACGCCGCTTCCTGGTTTCGGCCGATTCGAATGTTTACTAAGATCTAAGAGCCAATCAGAATCGCGCTCGCGCACGCCACCGTACGCGTACGGTAAGCGTACGGTAAGCGTACCGTAAGCGGGCTCAGATATATATATTGATTTAAAGGCTATTTTCTCAGAATCTACTGAACAGATTTACACCAAACCTACAAAAGGCACTTCCTTGACCTAGGGACTACCTCTCTGCCAAATTTCTAGTAATTCTGTTCAGCCGTTCGGGCTGTAGCTCTGTCTAAAGGTCCTATGGAAAAATGCATGGGAAAAACGCGTTTTGGGACCCCCCTTTTATCTCAGCCCCCGCTTGACGAATCCCCCCGAGACTTTCAGGGTAGGAGCGGAGCGTAGCGCCCCACCTATTTTGAGAAATTCGCGAGGATTCATCGACCGGCGCCAAAGTTATTCAAAATAGAATGTTGCGGATTTCCTATGGAAAAGGGGTCCTAACTAGAACTACCTACTGGCGACCGCCAGTAGGTAATATATATATATATATATATATATATATATATATATATATATATATATATATATATATATATATATTCACTTAAAAAACCATAGGTTTCACACATGTTATAGTTAGGTGGACATTTCACTCGTAAAAAAACAATGAAATTCCCCCGTTATAGTTAGTTGAGATAACTATAACTCGCGCGCCCGCAGTCCTCTGCTCATGACGTCACATATTACATCACTCATGAAATGGTCAGTGGCATCACTCATGACATCACTGATGACATCATCCTTGTGATAGAGTGGCGGTCGCGCGAGTTATAGTTATCTCAACTAACTATAACGGGGAATTTCATTGGTTTTTTACGAGTAAAATATCCACCTAACTATAACATGTGTGAAACCTATGGTTTTTTAAGTGAATTTGCAAGGTTTTTTAAATGCTAATTCCAAACTATAACGTGTGTGAAACCTATGGTTTTTTCAGTGAACTTGTACTGTTTTTTAAATGCTAAGTTATGTATTTATTATTATATTTTTTATATATTTATTTTACAATAAACTACGTATTAAAAAAAAAAATTTAATGGTCTTTCACCGTGCGCGCACGGTGCGCGCACCCCGCGATTTTTTTTTCTGCCTTCGGGGTCCATCAGGGACCCCCTGCAAAAGGCTAGGGGGTCAGGAACTCTCTACCCTGCCCCCTTTTCACGTTCGCCACCTTCCTTTTTCACTCTCGCACTCAAAACAAACAAAATGGCGCCCGACACTTCCTGATTTCGACCGATTCGAACGTTGACTGACATGTAACCACCAATAGGAATTACGCTTGCGCACGTTAGGGTGCGCGGCTATAGATATTTATGTACTTTAACTGCAATTTTCTCAGGAACTACTGAACAGATTGACTCCATATATGCAAAAGGCACATCCCTGACCTGAGGACTACCTCTTTGCCAAATTTCAAGTAATTCTGTTCAGCCGTTCGGGCTGTACCTTCGACTAAAGGTCCTATGGGAAAATGCATGGGGAAAACGAGTTTGGGAACCCCCTTTTTTCTCAGCCCCCGCTTGACGAATCCCCCCAAGACTTTCAGGGTAGGAGCTGAGCGGAGCGCCCCATTAGTTTTGAAAATTTCGCGAGGATTCGTCAACCGGCGCCAAAGTTATTCAAAATAGAATTTTGAGACTTCCTATGGAAACACGGTCCTAACTATAACTATCTACAGGCGACCGCCAGTAGATAATATAATATAATATAATATATATATATATATATATATATATATATATATATATAGTTCTATATATGTATCACATCACTTCTTGATAGTTCGGCACGCTGAAGCAGCACCCGTGCAATGTTTATAAATAAATAACAAAATCACTGCCAGTGCACACAATGCTGGGTGGCTCGTCCTGCACTGCTCAGCTCCCTTTTTTATAAGAAACTTAAGTGGCATTTGCCACATAATAGCCATAGCTATTCTTTTGTGGCTCAGTCTCCATAATATATCTTGGTGCTGGACGCGTAACTTTAGGTTATGTTGAACCATTCAACCCGTTTGTCTTATATCTGTGATGGAGCGCTATGGAAATGCCTTGTTTTAAATTCGCATTTTTTGTACTAAAGAAGCTTCTCTTGTTGCACTTTTGTTGGAAAGCTATCTTTCCTCGCTTGTTCAAACAAGGAATACATGTAAAAGGCTCTCTTTGGGAAGTGATTGCAGCTCTCTGGACCACCAATAACCTTTTTAGGTCTACCGTTAACCATGGCCTTTGACTTTACAAAAGCTATATATACGTAATATACCTACTTGTAGGGAGTTACACCCAGCCCTTCGTATCCACTGGTCTTTTACTACACATTCACATTTTTCTTACGACCACTACAGCATACATTATGGGGCAAAGTGTCAGCCCACTTAATCTTTCACCAACTTAACTGTGAGTGAGTCTTTTGCCTTTTCACTAGGGGTACAGCCACACACAAAGTAGTTCTCTTAAGGACCAGGGGCTTTTTGTGCATTGTGTGATATTTTTGCTTTGAGCCAATGTTTTTTAGATTGATACGGGCAGCAGCTTCTCCAACAATAAGGCTTCACAAAAAACAAGAAACAAACTAAATCGAGCCTTGACAAACCAAAAGACTGGTAACCAATGCCAGTCCTACTGGCTTTGCCAATGCTTGCTCTACAACGTTGTGAAAACAAAGGGTGATAGTTGAGTGTCTTGATCTAACTGAGATCTTATCCACTTACTTCCTGATGAATGGCTTTGACCATACATGGAAGACAGAGCCCAAAAACATGTTGGCGACATGTGACTGAAGGATCTTCAAGTAGATCATCAGCACTAACAGCCTGGGTTACTTTTATTCATGTGGAGAGGAGGACAGTAAAAAACTGATCAGCCCACCCCTACACATTTTACTGTCACCTATCGTGACACTTCGGTAAAAAGTAAATCCGGGGATGAATGACTGTTAATTAAACACACTATCGGCATCAAACTACATTCCTGCAGGGGTGTTCCCTGTGTTAGGTGGATAACTCTTAGGAAACATAGTACACTAGGTGGGTGAGCGCTTGTTCGACCTGGCATCTTTTGGCATGTTTCCCCTGTCTTTTTGTTTTCTTACCTCCTGTTCTTGATGGTATGCTGGACTTTGTTTTTGCTGGTTTGTGGTCTCTGCCCACTTTAGCACGTCTGATCAGTGCTAAAGTGCAAGTGCTTCCTCTGTAAATTGCGTCATTGAATTGGTATTTGCATGTTTGGCATATCTGATTTACTTGTAAGACCCTAGTACTGTGCACTGGTGGGCCCAGGGCCTGTAAATCAAATGCTACAAGTGGGCCTGCAGCACTCATTGCGCCACCCACATCAGTAGACTTTCAAAAGTGTCTCAGACCTGCCACTACAGTGTCTGCATGTGTAGTTTTTAACTGCCATGTCGACCTGCACCCACTTGCCAGGCCCTAACCTTCTCTTTTCTTACATATACGGCACCCCAAAGGTAGGCCCAAGGTAGCCCCATGGGCCGGGTGCAGTGTATGCAAAAGGTAGGACATGTAGTGGTGTGTTTTACATGTACTGATAATATACTGTGCATTTTGTTTTTCACTATTGATAGGCTATCTTTCCGATAGGTGATCATTGGAGCTGCCTTCAAAATTCAATTGGGAGAAAATAGAGAAATGGAATTTAGGCTCCCTGAGCTCAGAATTGAAAAATCCAACTTTTAGAACATATGATTTTTAAATTACATGTTTAAAAATGCCACTTTTAGAAAGTGAAGTAGTAGATTAAAGTGCCTGCAGGGGATTTGTTTGATGCACAGACATTTATCAAGATTGTTTCTTTTAAATATATATTTGGTATGTCAACGTATGACAGTTAATTTAATTTATATTCATTCCAAAAAAATTATCCAGATAGAGAATTATTACTTTAGCAAGAAAGTAAAATACTTTTAGAGCAGGCGTGAAGGTTAATTCAGAAAAGTTTTTTCTATAAACACATTGTATAAGGGGTTCACAAAAGATACATTTCAAAAACACAGACAACGGTTATAAATAAGCATTATACAACATTGAGAGGCTGCAAGTCAATGTGTTGAAAGTCCAAATCCTAAATACAATATTTGGAACAGCCTAACAGGGTACATCTAAATCACAAATAGTGCACTGGACAATAGCTTGTTTGAAGAAAATTGAACACTGTGTTGACGTTTCAATCTGAGTAGCTGTAAGTCAGCAAGACCATCTTCAGGACTGTAGATTTTTCAAAAGGATGGTAAAGACCCCTCTTGGTCATATCAGGTTCAACAGAAGGACTATGAGAGGTTGCTTCACGAATGAAGTACCAATATAAAGTAGTTCTAAAATAGACTGTTGTTCCATAAGGAATCACTAGTAGAGAGTGACTCTTGATTGCAAAATCAAGAGTAATGTAGAGTCTATCTTCTCGTGAGTCACAGATATAGTAGTGTGTTGTATTGTTTGATACACATCATTTATAAAGTCTATTATGGCATACAGTGAAGTGAGTCTTATGATCGGTGGTCAAAATGAATTTGACAACTGTGCAGGTCAGCGTGTCGAACATCACGCTGATCCACACGTTGCATCAAATTCATTTTGACTGTGATCACATCGCCCAGCTTCACACAGCAACCCTGGTCTCACCGACAACGCCGGACCCAGTCATCAAGGAGATGTCTGCAACATGATCTGTGTACACCGCATGTCGCATTGTCCTGCTTTGCATCACGGCCTCAACGTCATTAATGCCAGTGTTCTTGACTTCAACCTCACAGAGTCCGATCCGAAACGCAAGTGACTTCAAGGGCCCGATGACTCCTGCACCGACCTCCGGAACGGACGCCTGATGACACCGGCGATGCTGCCTCTTCGGAGTTGTTTGCAAGGTCCACGATGCCCTGCATTTCCAAGGTACTGTTTGCAGATCTTCCTAACACCATAGCTGGCCTGCGACCTCATGGTCAGCTTGAACTGTTGGATTTGTTTGTTCATGAAGTCGTGATAGTCCTGAAAGGAGCTATCGACAACAAGGAACTGTTTTTAAGTCTATTTTTGCTATATTCGTATTTTGATTACTGTATGTTGGATTTTTATAGTTTGATCTTGTTTTACACAGATAAATATTGGCTATTCTTCTAAAACTGGTGTGGTTTCTTTATGTAGTGTTTTGACTGTATTACTGTGTGTTATGTGCAGACGCTTTAAACTTTGCCCCTGAGATAATCCCGACTGCTTGTGCCAAGCTACCAAGGGGGTGAGGGCAGGGGCTATTTTAGACATTTAACTCCCTAATCCGGACTAGACGGAAGGGCCCCTACTTTGACAAGGTACAAACCTGCCAAATGGAGACCTCAATTTCTAACAGCGCTTACCCCCATAGATCAGTCTTTACTTTTTTTGCCAGAATAAAGGGGACCCTGTTCGCTAGATAGGAATTATACCAATTTTTGGTGATATTTTGTTGTTACAATGACTTTCTAGGTATATACTGTGTTTCAGAAGAGGAATGAAAAAACAAATCACAGGAGGTAAAGCAATGTGGACAGAAAAAAAAGCATTCTAATTGTAAGGGGCACTCTTTGGATGGGACTCACCGCAGAAACAATTGCTACTCAAAGAACCTGTTTGCAGTCAAAGGTACAACGGGTTGCATTTGTAGAAGGCTAGTATTCACAGGGCGTTTGAGTAAGACATTAGGACCAGACCCACGCTCTAACAGTATCACTAGGTACCATCAGTGGCGTAGCAAGAGGGGTGGGGTAGGCAGTCCGCCCCAGGCGGCACGGGCTTTAGGGGTGGCAGCCTTCACATATCCCCCCTTGCTCTTACAAGCGGTCGCAGCGGGCTGCAACGAAGAAAGCGCCAGCACCCCCCCCCCCCCCATTAGCAGTAACCACCGAGGGCTAGCTATGCCACTGGGTACCATGGCAGAGGTCACATTTTGGCAGTACCAAGACACACAAATAAGGAAGGGCATTTATTTCCAATGAACTCCCAGGACGTCTCTTGAACAAGGCAGCTTATTTGAAGACAATTTAGCAGCCAAAATGTTAGGCATAAACACAGTTCAAAAGCTTTCAAGGAGAAACTTCAATTGTACTGCAAGTAAATTTACTGCTATGCCAAACCACCCTCAAAAATACCTTTGAATGGCTCTACTTGTTACAGTCTAGACAAAGAAAGTGTAATTGACATGAGAAAAAATTAAGCTGCATGCTTTGATGTTTCACATCTAGCACCAGGATCAATACCCTTGCAATGAATGGCAGTGCTGTGGGTGTAAATGGCAGTGCTATGGCTGAATAGAAAACAAAGATTGCTTTCTATTCTGTATAAATAGCTGAACGGCTTGCGTTCATTGAAAACTGATGAAACAATGGGAAACAATGTGGCTTATCTTGTGAATAAGCACAGGGCCAAGCCAAAGGATGCACAAATGGCAACAAGTCCTAAAATCTACACTGGAAAAGGAAGGTATTCCAGAGAGGAATTCCAAACAGACGTGCACTGACAATCAACAAATTCAGCAAAGCAATATTTTTTTAAAGGGGAACACCCAGTGTCAAAAACAACCTGTGAAAGGTAGCTGTTCAGGGCCATTTTTCATATCTTCTGAAGACCTCCTACTCATCCAGGTGGTTGTGCACCACTGTCCCTGAATAGCAGCCGCTGATCTTACCACGTATCACTACAGTCCCTTTATGATATGTGGATATCCACAACATCACCTACCCTGGTGACCACCTGCGTGTTTCATAGTCCTACGTATTGTAGCGTAAAGCTGCACCTTCTCCGTCTGGGCACAAGCCGCTAAAGGAGCCAGTAGAGAGTCATGGAATGACAGCATGGTCCTTCTTGCTGGTGGTTTAATGCTTGCCTCACACTGAGCTTTTCCTGCTAGGAACTCAGAATGTTTAACAATAAAGATACTGGGGACATCTCACCTCTGTAGGAACAGGATTTTTTCTTTTCTACCATTCACCTTTAATGGGTGTTGTGCAAAGCAGAGCACATTCAGAATGCATTTCGCAACTTGTTTGAGAGGAAGTAGTCCTTCCTCGCGAGTGATATAGCCAAGACATACTTAAGTTTGTTGATAATTTTTATTTTCCTGCCTCTGTGGTCAACTGCAACAGACAATATTCAGGACTTGGCAGATAATCAAAGGTAACTAACAAATACAACTTCTGTCGTCCAATGAAGCCAACGTTTTTCTTTTTCCATTTCAAGAAAGTAAGGGTTTTAGAAAAGCTGCATAAGCAAATAACAACATGAAGGCAGATTTAGAGGGAGCTTGATTTTGGCCCCTATTGAGCATAGATTAGGCCCTTCACATATTCAAAAGGACATGTGGATAAATTCACTGCTTTGCCTGATAGGAAAAATGAACACCAAATGATACTGCTATTAACAAAATAAAAGTAAAAGCAAATACCAGAAACAAGCATTGGCAAGACCAATAGGCCTAGCATTGGCTACCAACCTATTAGCTTGATCAGTGCTGATTTTGTTTTGTCATGGTTTTTGGAAAATGTTATTGTTGGGAAAGCGTATGCACCCGCATCAATCAGAAAAAGAGTGACTAAAAGCAAAAATATTTTTTAGACATTGAAAGCGCACATCGCTGTAGTAGTCCATGGCATTTAAGGAAACTACTTTGTATCTGGATGTGCTCCATGTGAAAGAGCAGAACGTCGTCACTCACAGTGAAATTAACCAATGGCTGAAATGAGCGGATCCATTGCCCTATGATGTATGCTGTAGAGGGCGGAAGAATATGAAAGGCACAATAACAGGCCAATGGATGGAGAGGTCTGGCCTGCAGAATGCCTCAACAAGCAAGTATACTATACATATAAATTAGTGAAATCAAAACATCTTGGGCTAAAGCCAGACCCCAAAAAAGTTTAGAAAATGAAAATTAGTTTTGTTTACTACTTTTTCCGACATTTACTTAAATACTGAGCAGTAAACATTTCTCATCGCTTTCTTAAAATTCATGGAAAACATCAAAACTTATACGATGGAAAATTCAGAGGCCTGACTTGCGCTCCTAGAAATGGTTTAAGACCACGAACCTTTAGGTTTGGCTGTACCATTTCAACCCATTTGTACTTAAATTGCAAGTATTACCTCTTTAACATTAAGAGTTGTGTCACATTATCAATGGTTTGGCCTTCACTGTTAAAACAAATATAAATGTAAACAGCACTGTGGTACAAGTGAAAAGTGTTTTTGATACAGAATGTGGAGTTCCACAAACTCCAGCCTTGAACTCGACCCTGTATAACACACTGCGACTCCCTTCTCTAGGTTCATCATATCCTTTAGGTCTGATTTCAATTCCTGTGCTGACCACACTGCTGTGAATTCTAAACAATTCACAGAAAATTGGTGAATATTAAAGATCAGTTTCAAAAATGCATGCCCTGTATTAACATGGGCGACAGATGATAAACAATACAGAACAACAAAGTTATTCATTCATTAGTACAGGAAAGGATAGTCAACTATTAATCAGATTGGAAGGACTGCTGGGCTTTTATGCATGTCAGATTTCAGTGAATTGCTGAAGTGTTTCAGAGTGACAGTGATGAAGGGAAGGGGGTAGAATGGGCAGACGAAAGCCCAGAAAAGCAGAATTACTGAGCCACTTAGAGGGGTAATAATGAATGAAATTAACTATAGACGAGACTACTGATAAGGTATATATTGTATAAATGCAGTAATTATTGTCGCTTTCACATAAGAAGAAAATACTAGTGAGGTATTCACAACAACAGAAAAAAGAGGTGGCTGGTGGTCATGGGCGCTAGAAAAGGTCTTGTGGGTGTAAGAGTAGATGGTGGTCGATCTCGTAATGATGTCAAATAGGATAAATTCTACACTAGTAATAAAAGGAGTCTTAAGAAGGCAGTGTGAGTTCTACTAATTGCACTAATGAAGAAGTTACTTACCTTCGGTAACACTTTTTTGGTAGGGACAATATCTAGCCACAGATTCCTCACCTTTTGTATATTCCTCAGGAGTCAGACTGGATCTGGAAACTTTTGAGCAGTACCTCGGGTGCCCAGAGGTGGCGTAGTCATGCGGCTTGGTATTGATGCTGTTCCCCACCTAAAACAACATGCAGAGCCTATATTGGCACCACCCCCGCACCCTGTCCATTGCTTTCTAGAGTGTCCACGTCCCAAGACAAAGAGCCCCAAAAGCAAACAGGTGTTACCAATGTGTTGATTCCTAGACTTTAGATTGTATTAATGGATAGAGTCCAATCACATAATGTGGAGGATGGGAGAGTCAGTAAGGAATCTGCGGCTTGATAGAGTCTCTACCAAAAAAGAGCGTTTCCGAAGGTATGTAACTTATTCTAGCAAAAGAGGCTTCTAGCTACAGATTCCTCACCTTCTGAATAGATAAAGCAGTATCTATTTGGAGGCAGATCTCTGGATGGACGCAAACCAGAAAGAACTGCAAGAGCAAACGGGTAAAATGCCCCTCTCCAAGAACCTGACTGTCCAGACAATAATGCTTTGTGAACAGATCGAGGGACGCCCCATGTAGCTGACTGGCAAACGTCCAGGACCAGAAATCAGCATGCCGGCAGTAGTAATAGCTTTGGCCCAGGTAGAACGAGCATGCTTTTTAGCCAATGCATAGTAGAGCTTAATGTAGAGCATGATCCAGCGCAAAATGATTCACTTCTGCACAGCCTTACCTTTTTTTGCTCCAGTGAACCCCATTAAGAGCGGACTGTCCACCCGGTGTTCTTTAGTACAATTTATGTAAAAGCTTAGCACTCTCTTGGAGTCCAAGCGATGGAGTCTCTTCTCTTCCTCAGAGGTTTGAAGCAAAGCATAGAATGCTGGCCAGGTGATGTTTGAACAAACGTGGATCATCATTACAATTTAGGCAAGACATGTGCCAGTGTCTACAAAATCAGCTTGTCTGGGGAAAAAGGTGATGTACGGCGGGTTGGCACAAAGTGCTTGAAGCTCACTCATGTGCCATGCTAATGTTATGGTGATGATGAACACTGCCTTAAGAGTGAGAAGCCGCAATGCAATTTGTGGTGCAGCACCGTCTCACGTGACCTGTATTACTTCATATGGGGCTACAAATAGCTCCTATAGCTAGCTCTGCATGAATTACCCAGAGACAATATGTTTTGTCTTTTTATCAAACTATTTTCTTTATTTTTCTTTAATTTATTTCTTTATACATTTTACAAATCTCAATTAAATTATATATAATATAAATACATGCAATCTGTACAACACAGGAAAATTTCATCAGAAAAAACAGAACCCTTGTGTAACAAGACACAAAAAACACCACAACATATCTCTATTGTACAAAAAAGATGTAATTTGCACATCACTAAGCTAAGTGTTCTAAATTGTTTTGCTCCTATTTAAATCTTTGTTTGAATCATACTTCTGATTTACAAAAAATGTGCTTTCATAATCCCGGATATCTTTTGAAATATGTGTACTATCCACTTACATGCTTACTTTAAATGTTATGTGCTACAAACAAACTGACCGCTTCAGACAGCTCATTTGACAAAAAACCCTAACTGTAGTAAGAGAAAATAAACTCAATTTTCCAAGCACAATTAGCAAAAAGACCAACTGACATTTGACCTCTTTCCTTGAACAGACTGCAAATGTGTCAAGGTAAGAACAAGATTTAATGGAATCTTTATTGCTCATTAACTTTCTGAATGAACAGAACACCTGTTCCATTCCAGCTTAATTTCACTAGCCAGAAAGGACTAGTAGGTTCTAAAAATAGCTTAACCTGATAAAATCTGACTCATCATTGTGAGTAGATTGAGGCCTGACTATACAAAGACAATTGTTCTGAGTCACAAATGAATACCTCTTCCATTCTTGTGATTATAAAACATAACCCCAAGTATTCCAAACACCACTCTCTCTTTGCATCCATACACATTCATACATTCACTTATCACATTCATACTGATACCAGCCACTTGTTATAATCACTATCCATGGACAACAGGACACGGACTCTTTTCAGTCGTTGTTTTGTTGTGGGTTGCAATCCTATTGACTCCAGTCTACGTATGTTTCGGTGGGATATATATTAAAGCAACCACCTTCTTCAGGACCACATGAGAATCCAGCTAAAACTGGTGGATCAACCAGGGGGTAGCTAATGAGTCTTAAACTATCCTACTATTATCAAGCAGCTCTTCCAAGAAATCAGTTTGTTCGAAGCCTTGGATAATTTGATGCATTTGTTTTCTTCAAAGCCTTAAAATGTATCTGTTTCTTGTGTGTGAAATTTGAGATGTCCATATATTAGTGTCGCAGGTCCTTCCAAAAACTTCAGCCCAAATTAGCTACAGAGCCATGTATTAATGGTTCAAAATGAATTCTGTCGTGCACATATATTCCTCGTGGCAGCAGCCCTGCGTCTAACCAGTATTTTGGACGAGTGCGGCAGCCGACTAAATGCTGTGAGTCGCACCTATGCTGCCGGGATTTAAAAAACTGCAAGGAACAACTGTGAAGCGGCTCAAGTGGAGTTCACATCAGTAATGTGAAGACCATGTTAAGGTCCCACTGTCGCATGAAAAAGGAAGAGTGAGGAAACAAATGTTACAAACCTTTATAAAAGTGGCATCTTAAACAAGAAGGGCTGATCTATCAACCGCAAAAAAGCCAAAAGGTACCCTTTAACTGTGCCCGATGCAAAGCCGTGCCGGGCTAGGGACAAAACAAACCACAAAACGTCAGATAATTTTGTCTGGCGGGGTCTATCTGCAAAGCACCACGCGAAGCCTGAAATTTTTTCTAACATCAGACTTTTACACTTTTTGTTAAGGGTTGCCTGGCTGCCAAGAAGACATCAACCATCTCCGCTCAATCTCAAAGAACAAATGTGGATACTGTGAAGGCCAGTGTTCAGATCCATGCCCTGCTGCTGCAACAGCAGATCCTCCCAGAGGGGCAGCCAGATTGAAGAACAGATGCTCAAGCACAGGAGTTCTGGATACCATACTCTCCAGAGGTATTAGGATGACTTGGGCCTGGTCAGTCCTGATCTTCCTGAGAACTCAGGGCAGGAGTGGTATTGGCGGAAAGGCATACAGGTGTCCCGGGTTACACTCAAGGTAGAACACGTCTCGGAGTGAGAAACACCTTGGAAAAGTAAACTCACAGAAGTGCTAACACTGCATGTTCTCAGCAGTGACCAACAGATTGATCCAAGGTTCTCACCATTCACAAAAGAGACCTTGAGCCACCTCTGGGTGTAACTGCCATTTGTGGTCTGCTAGGTGCTGACAGATTAGCTTGTCCGCCATGGCGTTCAACGATCCAACCAGGTGGTTCACCACCAGGAAGATTCCTTGGTGGTCTAGCCATTTCCAAAGATACTGTACCTCCTGGCACAGGGTCTGCAACCCCACTCTACCTGATTCGTTGCAGTACCACAAGGCAGTCGGCTGAAGATGAGGGCCTGGGAGATGGTACGTCTTGAGCTTTGGGGTAGCCATTTGAATATCTTACGACGCATGTAGAGGATGAAGAAGCAGGAGGAGGAGACTGAATTCATTTGAGTCGTCATGGTTTGCTTGTTGTCCAGAATGATGCCTAGGTTCCTAGCGTGGGCAGTGCAGGTGGGAGTAAGCCAGAGTTCTGAGGGTCACCAGAATGAACCCCATGGGTAGCTTTTGTTTCCGAAAATAAGTATCTCTGTTGTCTTGTCCGTGTTGATATGGAGGCGGGACTCTGCCACAGACCAGATGCCTCCGATTTCTATCCCTCCCAGATGGCCACTTTAAACCAAAAGCGATAAATCGGTCACCACTTTCAGTTCTGAGTGGGAAAGGAAGAGCTGGGTCTGCCGCTGACCCAATCACAGTCAAGCAACCACCACTGCAGATCTTTAGCATTCTCCTCTGAAATCTGAAACATGGTCTGAGAGGTCCCCTTGATGTTGGACCCAGGGAGACTACAGATCCCATGGTAAAGCCTGCATATGACACCTGGCGTGTTCGTCTAACGGAGGAGGCCATCAGTCCCAGCAGCCTCAGAGTTAACCTCACTGAAATCTAGGACCGAGGCTTAAAGATGGGAGCCATAGCCTGAATGTTCTGGACTCCCTATCCCCAGAATGGCTCTGATTAAGGGGAGCATCGGAGGAGTTCGGCGTGACTTTGGGGCCTTGATCGTGAACCCCAATGATGACAGGAAGTTCAACGTCATCTGGAGGTGGTTGAGGACTGCCTGGGGTTAGCCCGCTTTCAACGGCCAGTTGTTGAAGCTGGGCAAGACTGGAACTCCAGACGTCTGAAGACGTGCTGCCACCAGTGCCATCACGTTTGTGAACAACGAGGGGCCCTGGTGAGAGTAAAAAGGAGAACAGCAAACTAAAAACGTTGTTGTCCAACCACGAACAGTAGGTAGCGCCAATTTGCCTGCAGGAGGGGTATATGGAAATAGGCTTCCTGCAGGTCCAACGTCGAATTCAGTCTTCAGTGACGAGGGCGGACAAGACCTGGGGCAGTGTGAGCATTCAGAATTTTCTTTCTGGAGGAAGGCGTTGAGATGGTGAAGATCTAAAACAGAACAAAGGCCTCCGTCCTTCTTGAACACCAGTAAATAGTGGGAATAACAACCTAGCACGGACACCCCCTCAAAAGCCCTTTTGGGCTACACGGATAGTCAGTCAGTTGTTGGGGGGACGGTAGAATGTGCTGCAAAGAAAGGGTAGGGCATAGCCCTTTCAAACAATATGCAGGACCCACCTGTCTGATGTAATTGCCAGCAAGAATCATCGAATCGTGGCTCCCATGGGGCACTGTGCTCCATTAAGGGCACACTAAAGCGGTTTGGCAGGGGAGTACTGGACTGGTCGGCTCATAGACCCCGATTGCAGTTGGCAAAACAACCTCAACCGCAAAACTGCTGGGTACCTTGTGGTGGCTGCATTGGCTGGCAGTATGGAGCAACTCTGTCAAAGCCAAGAAAGGAGTCATAGGACTAATACGGCGGGCGAAGGGAGACTGATAAGCCCAGGGAGCATGCCTTAGCTTTACTCCCCTTGCATTGCTCAAGAGCATAGTTTGCCTTGTCCCCAAACAGGTGAGCCTCATCCAAAAGCAAGTCCATGGGGGATGACTGAATAACACCTGAAAAACCGGTGGACCGCAGTCAAACGTGGCAGGCACTGGCGACACTGTTGCCAATGGCACACCCAATTAAATCATTGGTGTATAAGCCACAACAAATTGAGAACTTGGGCATGTCACAACCATCATTTATGGCCTCGGCGATGACCGGTTGGAAATCTTCAGGAACATCTGGGAAGACTTGATTGATGAAAGCGTCAAGTTGGTGGGAAAAAAAAAACTTTTCTCAAACATCTCCACCTGTTTTGACTCCCTTTCAAGGTGAGTAGTTGAGAACTTGTAGGAGTTAGTCTTGCTTGCAGACCCTGAAGTCAGGGAGGCCCTGCCCCCTGGATATGCAATTTGCAGGCAGGATAGACCTAAGGGAAGGGGAGGTGGCATTGCCATAATCTATAGAATGAATATGACATGCTCCCTCGAACCTGTTACTATAACAGACAGCGAAACTGGAGCTTTCTCCATCGGTATCGACAAAAATACGGTCATCAAAGGTCTACTGATCTATAGACCCCCTGGAGGTAGTAGAAACTTTACGGAAAGTCTTATCCAGAACGTCACCCCATTGGCTATGAGATACAGGAAGTTCCTTGTATTAGGGGATCTTAATCTCCACATTGAAGACCTTAACAACTCAGCTGCTCAAGAATTGTGCCAAGAGCTGCTAACCTTACAATTAGTCACTGCCTCCCACCTCCCGACTCATCGTCAGGGGCACCTTCTTGACCCCATTTTTAATAACTTAGAGGATCTGACACAGGATACTCCCATTCCTTTGCTGTGGACAGATCACTTCCTAGTCCCTTTCCACTTCCTAGTCATGACTCTTCACATAAAAACTCACCATTGCGCCAATAAACTACAAAGGAAATGGGCCCGGTTTTCCATGGACTCTTTTGAGCATCACTTCCGACTAAACGGTTCCCCAGCAGACTTAGGAGTGGACGTGGACAGAGCTTGCATAGCCCTGGACGGACACATCACTAAGGCCCTGGACATCACTGCCCCTTGGGCCAATAAGGGCCCAGAGCGACTAACTAAAACTGCACCTTGGTTCAGCACAACTCTTAGAGAAACCAAGGCAGCCTGTAAGAGACTTGAACGAGCCTGGAGGAAGAACTATTCACTAGAGGCAAGAGATGTATACAGAGCTAGCATTAAAGAATACCACCTCCAAATTAGGAAAGCCAAAGCGACCTTCTATGCGGATCGAATAGATAGTGCTAACTGCTCATCCAAGGAACTCTTCAGGATTTATAAAGAGATTACTTCACCTCCCCCTGCTTTAGAGCAGGCCGACACATCAGCACAATCATGTAACGCTATCGCGGAATTTTTCCACAAAAAAGTACGCGACATTTACAACAGTTTCCCGGATGATGCAAGAACTGGCTCTAACCTTCTTCCTCCTCATGAAGAAGCAACCTGGGAGGCAAAGATCGAAGACTGCCTCACAGTATATCAAGTTCCGTCAGAAGCACTCCTGATAGCCACTGCTAAAGGCATTAAATCAGGCTCCCCGCACGATCCTGCCCCTGCCAATTTCCTGGCCAGTGCCATGAGTCATCTGGCACCTTATGTTGGCCACTTACTATCTACCTCTTTCAACACTGGCAAAGTCCCTCACCGGTGGAAACAGGCAGTCGTACTGCCTCTGAAGAAAAAACCCAACATCAGTGCGTCCCAGCTTAGCAATCTCCGCCCCATTTCGCTTTTACCCTTCTTCTCTAAATTGGCGGAAAAGCTGGTGAACCAACAACTATCCGCGCACATAGAGTCCAGAGGCCTCCTGCATACCAACCAATCGGGATTCCGAGCACGCCACTCCACGGAATCAGCCCTCCTTTTTTCGACTGAGGCACTGAGGAAGCACGTAGATGCAGGACATGTGGCAGCTCTAGTGCTCCTGGACCTCAGTGCAGCCTTCGACACTGTAGCACATCATACGCTGCTGCAGTGTCTGAAGAAAGGAGGGGTGACAGGCATGGCCTGGTCATGGTTGGAATCTTTTCTCACCAACCGTAGCTTCTCGGTAGAGCAAGGAGGAGCACGCTCCGATACCTTTGACCTTGGTCAAGGAGTGCCGCAGGGCTCAAGCCTCAGTCCAACCCTTTTTAATTTATATGTCACCCCCGTGGCTACCACTGCGGAACGGTACGGGGTGGAAGTAGTGACATACGCAGACGACACACAGTTGGTGGTCGCTCTGACCCAACCTGCTGAACAAGCCGCCGCTAACTTCTCAGCATGCCTCCAGGATATGGCGGGATGGATGGCAAAGAATTGCCTCCGTCTTAATGGTGACAAGACTGAGGTGCTGATTGTCGGAAAACCCCCCTCAGTCTGGTCATCTGCTTGGTGGCCGCAGACCCTGGGGCCCCTTCCTACCCCTAGTGATCAGGTCAAGAATCTGGGAGTATGGGTGGACTCAAAGATGGACTTCGACTACCATACTAGACGGGTAGCCGGTTCGTGCTTCTCGATTCTACGGAAACTCCGCAAAACCATCGACCTGCTCCCAGAAACATCTAGGAAGACCCTGGTCCACGCCCTTGTCACGTCAAGACTGGACTACGGCAATGCCCTTTATCTGGGAGCCAATGCCACTAGCCGGCGGCGACTGCAGACAATTCAGAATGCTGCCGCTCGCCTGGTCCTCCGGCTGCCCAGAAGAGCCCCTTCAAAAAAATCCCTACGAACTCTGCATTGGCTGCCGATCAATGAGAGAATTGATTTCAAAGTCCTTTGCATTGGTCACAGGATCGTACATGGCAAGGGCCCGGTCTTCCTTCGGAACCTTCTTTGCCCCTATACGCCCACTCGACAACTCCGCTCGTTAGGAGCAGGCCTCCTCGCTGTCCCCAGACACAAGAAAGCCAGAATGGGAGGAAAATCCTTTCGTATTTTGGCGGCACATAAATGGAACTCTCTCCCCCTGAGCTTAAGAGTGGAAACTTCGGAGCTCATCTTCCGGAGAAAGCTCAAAACATTCCTCTTCCCTAAAGACTAACCCGTCTTGTCTGACTGACGGAGTAGATGGCTCTTCTGACAGCGCGGGGACACACTGTAAGTGTAACCATGCGCTTTACAAATTAAGAAATAATAATAATAATTGCAGACCGCTGTCCCACCAAGCTTTCAGGTGAGGTGTGCAGAGATACAAATGCTGGTAGCCCAGAGCAGGGCAGTGATGTCATGGAATCTAGTAGTCGACAGGGCAGCCAGAGCAAGGTTTGGCCAATGCCCACCCAAAAACTTTATCTACAAGGGCCTCGTAAATAGGTAAGAGGCGCTCAATTGATGTTTGCCCCGGTTGAAGGACTTCAGTAAGAATATGGGTCTTAACCTTCAAGGTGGAGAGCTGGAGGTCAAGGACTTGGGCCACCCAATGCATCAGCATGGTCTAAGAAGAACTCTCCTCAGTGGCAACACCAGGGGGCGAGAGGAGCCCCGACTTTAAGGAGGTATCAAGTATCAACTAGCCTCCTGTAGGTCATCATACCATTTCTCCTTGTAATATGGTAGGCCACTCTGCACACCTGCATTGTAGTTATTATCTGAATCTGTGTCGTACATGGAATGCAGGGTCTCTTTGTCGATGCAGCTCCAGTGGAGAAAGTGGGGCCTCTACAGTGGCTGAGCACCGCCTCTGTCAAATCGGCACTGACTCAGTGTCAGAGAAGACAATTGGAGCCTCATCTGCAGGCAATAATAGAGTAAGTACTGGCGTGGACCGTGGCGCTGAAGGTAGAGTCAAGACTGGAGCCGAAGGAGTTCTTGTTGTGGGCTCAGAGGGTCCAGCAGGCGCCGAGGACGATCCCACTGGTGGAAATCCACGAGGAGAATCTCTCGCCTCTGTGGGGTCCACAAAGGATAAGGATCCAAAGAGTCACATGGCTTTGTGGAACTCTTTCTATGTTTAGGAATGGCAGACAGGCCAGGGAACTCGGGTTGACCCAGGACAAGTTGTGGGATTGACTCCGAAGTCAAACAACTTTGGAAGCAAACCCAAGACGCATGGTGTCACCCCAGCAGTTTTTTCAGGGGAGGATGAACGAGTCCTGCTTAGATTTCTTGTGTTTTTTCATCAACGTATTGCTTGTGTTTTTTTCTTTGATTTACCTGAAGACTTTGAGTGAGAGGTAGGCCAACCTCTAGAACGACTCCTGCGACTTCTGGATCTCAAACAGGACTGAGACCAACATTTGACTTGGACCGGCCTCTTTGCAGAGTCTTCCGGTGCTTGGCGATGTAGAGTTTCACCTCGTGGTCTCATACAACCTTTGGGTTCATCGACATGCAGTCATTACAGGTCTTAGACTCATGGCTCCACAAGCAAATCTGATGATCTGTCACAGACATTTGTTTGCAACAGTTCTTACAGGGCTTAAAACATGCTGTTTTGGGTAGCGACTTACCATTGCACACTGAAAAATAAATTTTTGGATTGAGGTAAGGTCTCAAAGAGATGAAAGGTAGCTCTGGATCTACGTTTTGTGGTGCGGAATGAATATGCTACTTACCAGTATGCATCTGTTCTTAGCATGTAGGGCTGCTGAAATTCATATCTGTGCATAGATCGCCGCCTAGTGTTGGGTCCGGATGTTTGCACGTTGTTGTCCTGGAAGAGTCTTCGAGGTATCCTGGGATAGGTGACTCCTCCCCTGGACTACAGTGCGCATGGGCATCCTCTCCATCCTCAGATTGTTTTTCGCCATTGTGGCAGTGATGGAGTAGATACAGAAAGTGATGACCATGCTTACAGTAATTCTGAGAGCTGCAGCTGCTACAGGCGCCGGGGAGGAGGGAGGGCGATATGAATGTCAGCAGCCCTACATGCCAAGAACAGATACATACTGGTAAGTAGCATATTCAGTTCGAGGCATGTGGGCTGCTGAATTCATATCTGTGCATAGAATGTATAGCAGTGCCCTCTATTAGCGGCGGCTACCAGTGCCAGCTGCAGCGGTCTGAAAAAGGGTTTTGAGAACAGCCTGTCCTACAGCTGCCTGCTGTTTTGATTGCACATCTACACAATAGTGTTTGGTAAATGTGTGTGTGGTGGACCAGGTGGCTGCTCTACATATATCATGCAGGGGAATATTTCCTAGAAAAGCCATGGAGGCCCCTAACTTGCGTGTTGAGTGGGCTCGTGGGGGAATAGTTAATGTGCGTTTTGCCTTTTGATAACAAATTTGAATACACTTAACTATCCATCTGGCTATCCCTGCTTTGGAGATGGCGTTACCTTTGTGGTGTGGGGCAAAGGCAACGAACAGTTGTTTTGTCTTCCTAAAGGGTTTAGTCATGTCGATGTAGTACATGAGGGCCCTCCTTACATCTAGTGTATGGAGTGCTCTTTCCGCGACAGTTTGTGGGTTTTGGAAGAAAACGGGCAGTTCAATAGTTTGATTCATGTGGAACTGCGATATTACCTTGGGCATGAATTTGGGGTTGGTACGTAGTACGACCCTGTTGGCGTGAACCTGTATAAATGGCTCTTGAACTGTTAGTGCCTGGAGTTCACTAACTCTTCTTAAAGAAGTGATCGCTACCAGGAAAGCTACTTTCCAGGTGAGGAATTGAATCTCGCATGAGTGGAGAGGTTCAAAGGGTGGACCCATCAGGCGTGTGAGGACCAGGTTGAGGTTCCACATTGGAACCGGTGGGTGGCTTGGTGGAATGACTCGTTTGAGTCCTTCCAAGAATGCTTTGATGGCAGGCACTCTGAATAGTGAGAGGTGCTGCCTGGTTTGCAGATAGGCTGATATTGCGGTCAAATGGACACGTATAGAGGTGTACGCTAGATTGCATCGGTATAGGTGTAAGAGGTAACAAATGATGTTTTGGATGGATGCGTCCAGCGGGTTAATGTCATTATTACTGCAATAAATGACGAACCTTTTCCATTTGGCTGCATAGCAAGCTCTTGTAGTGGGTCTCCTGGCCTCCTTGATGATGTCCATACAGTCAGGTGGCAGGTTGAGGTAGCCAAACTCTAGGACTTCAGGAGCCAGATTGCCAGGTTCAGCTGTTGCGGATCTGGGTGCTGAATCTCTCCATGGTTCTGCGTCAAATGCGCGGGTTTGATCCGCAGCCTTTGATGCGGCACCACGGAAAGTTCGAGGAAGGTGGTGTACCATGGCTGGCGTGCCCACGTAGGAGCAACTAGGACGAGTGTCAGGGAGTGTTGTCTGAGTTTGCGAGCCACCAGCGGTATCAACGGCGCTGGGGGAAAAGCGTACGCAAATCTGCCGGACCAGTTCATCCATATCGCATTGCCCTGCGACTGCGGATGTGGGAACCTGGCGGCAAAGCTTTGGCATTTTGCGTTTTCGCTTGTGGCGAAGAGGTCTATCTCTGGATGACCCCACTGCTGGAAGTACGGTTGGAGTACTGAAGGGTGTAGCTCCCACTCGTGCATCTGGTGGCTGTGTCTGCTGAGCAGATCCGCCATCTGGTTGTCCTTGCCCGGGAGGTGCTCTGCCATGAGGAACATGTTCCTCTGAATGGCCCACTTCCACATGCTCTGAGCCAGATGAGACAACTGTGGAGAGTGTGTTCCTCCCTGCTTCTGTATGTAGTACATGGCAGTCATGTTGTCCGTCCGGATCAACACGACTTTGTTGCACAGATGTACTTTGAATGCCTTCATGGCCAGGAAGATTGCCATCAGTTCCAGAAGGTTGATGTGCATCTTCTTCTGTTGTGTCGTCCATAGTCCCTGCACTGTGTAGTGGAGTACATGAGCTCCCCATCCCTGGAGAGACGTGTCCGCTGTCAGTACTATTTGTGGAACAGGCTCTTGGAACGGTCGGCCCTTGCAAAGGTTTTGTGGATTCCACCAATGCAGAGAGTTGTATGCCCGACCGCTCACCAACACTAGGTCTTTCAACTGTCCTTGAGCCTGATTCCACTGACGTGCTAAGCACTCCTGAAGCGGGCGCATATGTAATCGCGCGTGTGGGACTATGAAAATGCAGGAGGCCATCATGCCTATCAACTGCATGAACACTCGCGCTGGAAGTGAGTGTTGGGGTTTGAACCTGGAGATCAGCATTTGCATGCTGTTGATCCTCACTAAATTTGGCTGAGCTGTGGCCGCCAGAGTGTCTATAGTCGCACCTAGGTACTGTTGTACGTGTGCGGGCTGGAGATGGGATTTCGGGTAATTTAGTGAGAATCCCAGACTGTGAAGGAGGTGAATGGTGCGGGACATGTGGTTGGCACATTGCTGGGCTGATTGTGCTTGAACGAGCCAGTCGTCCAGGTAGGGGTAGATGTGTACGTGCTGCCTCCGTAGATGTGCCGCCACAGTAGCTAGGCACTTCGTGAAAACCCTGGGTGCTGTTGTCACGCCGAAGGGAAGGACTTTGAATTGGTAGTGCTGCCCCTGAACAGTGAACCTGAGGTATTTTTTGTGTGAGGGGTGAATGGGTATGTGGAAATACGCATCCTTGAGGTCCAGCGCGGCTAGGAAGTCTCCCCGCTTGAGAAGCGGAAGGACTTGCTGGAGAGTGAGCATGTGAAAGTGCTCGGAAAGAATGTACCGGTTCAGGGGTCTTAGGTCTAATATAGGTCTGAGTGACCCGTCCTTTTTCGGTATTAAAAAGTAGAGGGAGTACACTCCCGTACCCTGCTCGTGGACGGGTACGACCTCTATAGCGCCTTTTAGAAGCATACTTTGCACCTCCTGCTGTAAGAGCGTTAAGTGCTCTGAGGACATAGGACGGTTTCTTGGAGGTATTGTGGGCGGAGTGGAGGTTAGCTCTAGACAGTAACCGTATTTGACAATATCTTTGACCCACCTGTCCGTGGTGATGGAGTTCCACGTGGACAGGAACCTTTGTAGCCTTCCCCCGACAGGTGTTATGTGGTCGGGAGGAAGGGAGAGGGCGTCACTGCTTGTTCTTGGGGGAGGACCTGGTGTTGCCGTAGCCGCGTCCTCTTCCCTTTGTACTGGAGCCACGATATCCACCCCGGGTGTTTTTATCGTAGGTGGTTTGTGTATTGCCCTTGTTGTATGTCTGCTGTGACCCTTGTCCTCTACCTGCTCCTCTATTTCCGGGGCGACGAAAGGAGCTGCTCCGAAAGGACTGAGTCTGGAGAGCCCCCATGGACTTTGCGGTGTCCGTGTCCTTTTTTATTTTCTCAAGGGTGGTGTCAACCTCCGGTCCGAATAAATAGTCGGGGTTGACAGGCTGGTTGAGTATATTATTTTGCACCTCAGGTTTGAATCCGGAGATTCGCAACCAGGCATGTCGTCGCAGCATGACGCTTGTGTTTATGGCCCTGGCAGCCGTGTCTGCGGCATCTAGTGCACACTTGATGGAAGCATTTGTGAGTAGCTGTCCCTCTCTGATAAGAATTACTGCACCTTCTTTGAACTGGTCAGGGAGATGTTGGAGTAGTTGCTCCAATGTGTCATAGTGCGCTCTATCGTAGCGAGCGAGGAGCGCTTGAGTGTTGGCTATGCGCCATATGTTGGCAGCCTGGGCGGCAACTCGCTTGCCAGAGGTCTCTAACACCTTGGACTCTTTGTCCGGGGGAGGAGCGTCACCTGTCGTTTGCGAGTGTGCCCTCTTGCGAGCATTCGCTACGACAATGGAGTCTAGTGGTAATTGGCCTCTGATGTAAGTAGGGTCCCCAGGCGCCGATCTGTATTTCTTATCGATCCTGGGGTTTATCACCCGTGCCCTGGTGGGTTCTTTGAAGATGTCCTTGGCTGGTTTGAGGACCCCTTTCAACATGGGCAGAGTTTTTACATGCCTTTCTGAGGATGCGAAGGTGTCCATAAGAAAGTCGTCCTCGACGGTGTCAGAGTGAAGCTGCACTCCATGATTATTCGCAGCACGTTCAATAAGAGCGTTGAACGCTGCAGTGTCTTCTGTGGGAGATGTTTTCGCCCCATAGAGTTGTGGGTCCTGTGCATCTAGAGGTGCACCTGGGTCTACAGGGTCGCCCCAAGTTTGATCAGGGTCCTGTTGGTCATCAGGGTCTATGTCTCCGTGGTAGGGGACTTGGTCACCCATGCAGTCCTCCAACGCATCCGTGTCGGAGTGTGTGGGAGAGAATGATTGTGGATCCTGGTAGGGCGAGTGGAAAGATTCACAAAGGACAGGTTCTGAGTCCACAGGCAGCTTTCTTTTTAGTGGGATCCGGAAAGGGTCCAAAGGTGGCTCCGAAGTTATCCTCCGTTCGTGGATAACCATCCTGCCGGTGTTGGCGTCGATGAGATGTGACGGAGACGTCTCAGCAGGTGTAATCGTGGTGTGGGTGACCCGTGTCCTGAGTTGGAACATTTTCGGGACCGTGGATGGAGGCAGGCCAAAAGTAATGTTGGCTGGCGCCGAAGAGGCTGCTGGAGCTTTTATTGGGCCGGAGCCCGACGTGTCCTGGAGGACCGTTTTGGTTTTGCTGCTTTGTGCGGCAACAGGTCGCACTTGGAGCGCCTTTGAGGCTTTAGCGCCGACCAGGTCTGTAGAGGCGGCCGTGGACTTTTTCGGCGCCGGTGGGTCAGCGAGTCGAGGGGCGGGAATGGCCGTCGACGTCTTCGATGCATGAGGCTTTGGTGTTGCCGTGGAAGCGATGTGAGACGCAGCAGGCAGTGTGACCTTTGGTGTCGGAGTAGATGGCGTCGACGCCGGGAGCCGAGCAGGTTTGGTGGCACCGAAGGCCTTTTTCCGTATGCCGACTCCGACGTCGGCCGCTTCAAGTTCGGCACCGAAGTCTCGCTTGGTGCGCTCGGTGCCGACGCGTTTCGCTGGCGTCGAAGGTGTGGAAGGCCTCGATCCGACCAGCGCCACTTTTGGTTTCGGTTTCAATTGAACCAGTGCAGCTTTCGGTTTCGGTTTGGAAGAAGGGAAACCAGCCGGTTTAGGTAATAATGGCTGCCGCTGAATGTCCGAGGCCGAAGAACTGCGGGATAGGTCTCGGGTAAGGCCCGAAGGCGATCCCTCGACCGGAGCCATAGACTGTGGCACTGGGCTCTCTTCAGTCTGAACGGGTAGGCCTTGCTCGTCATTGGAGCTACTCTCTTCGGCCCCTAAGGCCTCATCGTAGTCTCCTACCTCGGTGTCGTCTTCATCTTTGCGAAAGAGTGATTCGTCGACGTCGTCCGATCCGGAGCCATGTTCGGAAACGGGACTGGAGGGTAGGATCTCCAATTCTTCGACATCTTCGGTCTCGGCGTTGAAGATGTCTGCCGGGGCCGGTGCCGCGTGCTGCGCTTCGAGTCTCGCCGCTCGTCGATTCCGTAGAGTCTTCTTGGAACGGAACCGGGCACAGGCCATGCATGTAGATTCGTCGTGATCCGGCGAAAGGCATTTGTTGCACACCGGATGGACGTCGATGTGGGGATATTTCGCATTGCATACCGGACACCTCTTGAATGGTGTCCTCGATTCCATCGTCGATGTCGTCGATGGGCAGGTAAGATGCGAAAAGTCGGTTCTGAAAGTTAGTAAACTAACAAAGGTAGTATCGAAACCGATCGAGAAAACAGTACCGACGCGAACTAAAGGCCTTTTGGCCTCGACAAAGTTTTTCCTAACTTGAGTTAAGATAGCACATCCGAACCCAATGGCGGAAAAAAACAATCTGAGGATGGAGAGGATGCCCGTGCGCACTGTAGTCCAGGGGAGGAGTCACCTATCCCAGGATACCTCGAAGACTCTTCCAGGACAACAACGTGCAAACATCCGGACCCAACACTAGGCGGCGATCTATGCACAGATATGAATTCAGCAGCCCACATGCCTCGAACAGAAAGGAACTGATGTCCGTAAGGGAGTGGTGTCTACATAGGATCCGCATATCATTTCTGGATCGTAATGGGGTCCCTGTGGAACCGCACAGCACCACCTTCTGGTACGCAGAAGCACTGCTGAAAAATTTCCAGATCCAGCCTGATGCCTGGGGAATATTCAAAAGTGGAGACATCTGCAGCTAGAAGTCTCTATCAGAAATAATGATCAAATGAGTTGGGAGAAGTCTGGGTGACCCGAGAATGCAGAGGTACCCAAGGTGTTGTAGAATTTCATAAAAATGTGAGCAGAGACTTGACTGGTAAAGCCAAGACAGAAAACACAAACTCACCAGGGAGTAAAAGGAGAAAAAAAACACATCGAGAGACAGGGCGTTAAGAGATCTAAAGCTACTTTTTATCTGACAAATGTAATTGACTGTTTTGGCTCTCAGACAAGGAGAAGAGAGCAAAAGCAAAGTGAAAGATCCGATCCACTCTGACAAGACTATAGTTGCCAAAACTGCTCAGCACAACAAAGTATTACAGTCTGAAAAGCACTGGGACAGAAGCCAGACAGTTGAAAGAGACAGGCAGTAAGGTCAGCATGTCAATGAAATCCGTTCAGAGACAGAAGTGGCGACTTGGGACAAAAGACCACTTACTGCGGCATTTCGCAAGTTCTTCAGTGTATTAACAACAAAGAAGAAATGGTAGCTTAAAGTTGTCTATTTGTGCATGATATAAGTATTTTATACAGCTCAGGTACAAATATAAGCACAAAGAATATATGGACCACCTACTAGTATTTGAATGGTAGTTTGTAAGATGCCAGCAGAGTGAATCACATCTGCAGACCTCAGAATGGCTAAACACTTTAATTAGCTAATAGGGAGATCAAGGTGAACAAACGTTCCTGTACACAGTACAGCTGGAGGAAAAGAGACACTAAGTTACCAATGTATGCATTATTGGTGTAGCATAGTCCAGAGCACTTTTTTTTTTTAATTTCAACGAGCATGTAACATGTGCAAAGAGTTCTTTACCACGTTGGATGTTACAACGCAGTTAAGTACAAAGTGCACACTTTTGAGTACTCCACAATGCAAGACTTTGCAGCACAGGTAAGTGTGTTAACTTATTATTAAGAGAAAAGCCTGCATTTATCATCTCTACATGCTGTGTCTGCTTTTCCCCTGTCATCTCCTTCCCACAAAACCAACACATTTGTTCAGTCGCGGCTTGAATTTTGCCACGCCACCTGTTTTAAAAAGAACATCCTGAGACTACAAAAAATGCAAATACTTCTGCTAATGCCATCTTATTTCTAAAGAATGTGTCCAGCCATATTTGCCAACTCACTTGCCTGTTCATAGAGAAATGTATGCAAAAGGGATCTAAATATCTGTTGAAAACATTCAGCAAATATTTTCTTAATCCCTGAGATTTCATATGTGTTACCTTTTCCTGGTGTTATTAATATTACCAAGCATATTAATTGGGTCGAGAAAACGTTGAGAGCATTACTGGCGAAAATTCGGAGCAACATTTCAATAACCATCCACTCCAGGAACAAGCCATTATAATTAAGTAAGAAGTGAAAAACATGGCTTTTTAACCATAGCCCCATGCCACTAGCTCAGTAATAGATCTCTATTTTAGTTCCTAAAAGCTCCTGTGTGTATTGGTGTGCTTTATAGCTAGCATGAATAGATAAAGCATGAAAAATGATCCGTGAATGTAAACAGGGCAATGCGATCACTGCCACCACACCGGCACCGGGCGCTGACTTCAGGGGGCGCTGTGTTTGCAAATTTATTATGGTTTTAAAGGCACTTTTTGCTTTGTTCCTTGCCTCCAGAAATTTCCAGGCGACAATGATAATGCGAAGATAACTCCGGTGATTAATGTTCTTCCTGGTTAGGGGGATCAGAGTTTTGTCTACTTGAGATTTTGACTCATCATAAAGTAGCACAGAGGGTTAATATGCCTACTTCAAAAAACGTGTACCATGCAGATGAAAATGTGCATATAATGTAAATAGGTCGGTGGGTTACTGTTTTTGTATAAGACATCCTTGTGTTACTTGCAGTTTATAAGTTAACATCCTGATATACAACAGTGAGCTATTATCTGTCATCAAAGGACTGCATGCACACTGCAAAGTATAGATTAGAGCATAGATTAATTTTGGAAAAAGGGTTCATTTGGGTAGAAATCAACTCTTAATTCAAGTTATGATCCATTCAGAGCCCAAAGATCTTTACCACAGGCACTGGGGCATGGCATTCTCCTAGAGAATTAGGCCAATGTGTAACATCACTGCTATTAATAATCAATATTTCTGATTTAATGGGGTTTAACTTCAGGATTTTGTATTTATCTAAGATTGAATAGCTTTTAATGTTAAAAGTAGGTGTGAGACAAGACCCATGTTCTTTTCTGGTAGGTTCGCTATTAGTTGCATATCATCCGCATAACAGACTGTTTTCTTAAACTGACATAGTAAATCCATTAAGGGTTTAGTATACAGATAAAAAGTAGAGGAGATAATGCAGAACCTTGCAGTACCCCACAATTCAAGGGTTTGGGCTTAGACATAAAAAGGCCCAATTCTAATACTTGAGTTCTATCCATGAGAAACGATTTTATCCACTGATTGGAAGGTCCTGCTTTCTCATAATCCTCAAAGTGTTGTATAAGGAGACGATAGTTGATGGCATCAAAGGCAGCAGAAAGGTCTAATAAAAGTATTGGTCTTGCAACTCCGACACTGACCAACACTGGCAAATTATTCAACACTGCGATGGTTTTCTGCAAAATTACCTCACGGCGTACAGTGAGGTAGTGCAATCTCCTCAACATCTGTACTCCTCAACTTCAAATGTGCATTCACACATCATCGATTTTCCTTAAAGACCTTCATTTGTAAAGCTTTCACTTGAATCCATTTAGGAGAAGATCATCCTACTTATGTCTTTCACTAGCCATGTGTCCTGATGATACCTTCTATGTGGGAAACCCTGAGCATAGACCACATCTGTAGGAAAACAAAGTGGTGGTTTTACTTGTTTGTCTGTACTTTTCTGGATCTCTGCACCGTAAATATATTATTGACAGTCATATGGGGGCTAGGTAGGGTGGGACGATAGCAATCAATTTCAGTGTTCATCCAGGTCACCTAAAGGTGTCCCTCCCCAGATGCAAGCTCCTAACTCCTTGGAACTCAGCATACATAAATATATTTATCCCCTAAAACAGTGTCTCTGGGTCCGTGCAATTTATCACCATGCATACCCTCCAAGGGTCATGTACCAATATCCATAAATTTACAAGTAAACTCAGAAGATTTTCCTAACGTTATTTTATTTCCCACACCGGTGCACCCTCCTAGGTTAAGTAGGAAGACTCTTTGGTAACCAAGACCTGCATGTTTCTGGGTATCCTGTGGTATATTCTCTAAACTCAGACTATACAATGGTCCCATGTTATTGAGGAAACATCCTTCCATCACCTCTAAGGAAAGGTCTAGCACTGCATGATTAATCTGAGAGCAGGTCCTTCAGACTTACAATGGAAAACTTCTTGAGGATAGATCATAGTTCTCTCTCATACATTTTGGGATTCCCTCTCGATTAGACATATTGATGGTCTCTCCTCCCACCCTCTACTCAGTTATAGGAACAACCTAAATGCTCGTCAATATCAGTCTTGAAATATTGGCAACATGAAAAAGTGTTGACACCTGACTAGCCATTGCACCAAACACTATCTCTGCACTTTAGCACATTCAAAGCGAATATCTAGAGCAGTGGTTCTTAACCTTTTCACTTCTAAGCACCACCATTTATTCATTACTAGAACCCGGGTGAGCAAGTGATGACCCCAAACATAAACAAATAATCTTATAGAGAGTTATGTGTGAATATTTTTTCTGTCTTGTGTTATTGTTACAAAAAGACGTGAAATGCAAATGGATAGATCGGGCAATAACAATGCTTATCTTAGGCACCTATGTAATTCCTCATCCATGTTCAAGTCAAAGAGATCTCTACTGTTCATGTCCAAAATATATGTGTGATAGATGTAAGTGAAGTGGTGAGTGAAGGAAACTTGCCGGCCTCATACTATGCATTATTAAACAACCTTTTCAAAATAGAATAAGATCCTGTAGAAACTGAAGATTACAAGAAAAGATTGGAGGAAGAACTGTCCAATATTGAGATCAGGGAGGGAGGGTACACCCCATTTAGAAGGAAATCTAGATATATTCCCCAAATAAGCAAGGACAATATAGATACCTTCTCGGAGAAGATGGTGCAAGAAGGGGGGGGCGTGGCCAGCAGCATGCAGGGCTAGACGTGTCTCCCGGGAGCTCCCGGCCGACGTCTATAGATCCGACGAACTACTTATCTCCACCAGCCTAAACTCACACACTGGCTGTCGGTGGATGCAGGGGGAGGGACGAGAGTAAAAAAACCCGAAACCGAAGCCTACAGAAGAAGTTTTGGCCGATCCAGACACGGCGCCCGTGGTGAAGGGCTAACGGCTGGCCAAGATGGCGGCGAGGTGAACGGCCCGAGGAGGAGTCCCGCAGCCCGACAGAAACAGGAGCCTACTTGCCAGCGCCGAGTCACCTTCGGACACTGGTGCCAGCAGCGACCGGAGTGTCGTACAAGCCCGGGGGACTGCAGGGCCGCCCGCAGGGCGAATAGCCAGGACGCAGCGAAGGCACTTCGGTGACGGACGACGGCACTAGAGCGGACGGCGGAGGGACCGGAGCCCAGGGTGATATGCGGTGAGGCGGCCCCGAAGGGGCCAGAGAGGGAAGCCGGGCCCCGCGCTGAGTGGCCCGGGGCGGCGGGGGGCGCTGAGAAGGAAGGCGCACCTACCCAACATGGCGGCCACTCCACCGGTCTGACGGCCAGCGACAGGTCCTGCGGTCTCTCCGGCGGGAGAAGGGACCTCCCTGCCCATACCGGTGACAGCCAAGGCACGGAGGTGATTCGCAGGATACGGCTAGAGCGGGGGAGCAGCGGACGCCGTGAGTCCACCTTCACCAAGATGGCGGCCGCGACTACAGATGCACTCGGTGAGTGAGCGGAGCGGGAGCCGGCGGCCCTTCCCCCCCACCACACACACTCCTCACGCCCTCACCGCCGCCCCACCGAGGTGGGGAGAGAGGAGACTCCAACCAGCGGCGGGGGAGACGGGGGTCTGATGGAAGCTTGCTGAACGTGCCGCTGCATCCGCTGGGCCAACTACAGCTGACTTGGAGGGGCCCCGCCGCGCACTGCACTGTGCAGTATTAAGGAGTGGTGGGACGGGCAGCGCGGAGGGGCCACCTGGAGATACGCGACAGGACTGGAAGCGGGACGCGCGACGGGCGGCATCGTGACACTTTGGATCCCGGTGGGACACACAACGGGGAACCTGCTATAACCACTCGGCCCAGGGCGCTGGCAGCTGGGCCCATCACGGAATCAGGCAAGATGGGGAAGAGGGACCCCCCACCCAAGCCCCCCAAACAAGGCACTCTGGACCTATTCGCAGCACCAAGGTCCTCCAAAGGCGGCACAGGCACGGCGGCGGAAGGGGCCTCCGACACGGACAGGTTACTGGCGGCAATCCAGGCGTCGAGATCGGACATTCAGGAATCCCGATCCGCGTTGGAGGGGAAAATTGGGGAAGTGGGCGCTGAGGTCACACTACTGCGACAAGACTTCAGGAACCTCTCCGCCAGGGTGTCCGAGACTGAAACACGCATTGGAGAAGCTGAGGACTCCATAAACACCCTTAGAAGAGAAATGGCGGAGCTCCAGGCGTCGCACAGACAGCTGCTATGGAAGGTGGATGACGCCGAAAATAGGGCGAGACGGAACAATCTCCGATTCGTGGGATTTAGAGAGGGAATCGAGGGGAACAACATGGCAGCCTTCCTGCACAAGTGGCTCACGGACACCTTCCCTGGAGCCCGTTTCTCTACCTGCTTCGTGGTCGAAAGAGCGCACAGGGCGCTCCTGGCGAAACCGCCGGAGGGCGCGAGACCCCGGCCAGTAATCGCACGTTTCCTCAACTTCGCGGACAGAGACTTAATATTGCGGGAAGCGAGGAAAATGGGCGAAATCCGAGTGGAGAACACTAACGTAATGATTTTTCCGGACTATAGTCAGGAGGTCCAGAAGCAGCGGCGCTCCTTTGACTCGGTGAAGGTCAAACTGCGAGCACTGAACATTACGTATATGCTGCTTTTCCCGGCGAAACTCAAAGTCATCTACAGGGAGAAGGCGCACTTCTTCAGCCAGCCAGAGGACGCATGGCACTGGCTGGAGGAGAGACCGATCCTAAATAGTAGGGAAACGGCAGGGAGAGAGGAGCTGGTGAGGGCGGCACAGGATAAGGCCCGGTGGGACACGCCAAAACAGCAGAGGAGGAGATCCAGGAGACTCTACTCGCGACACACAGGCACCCCATATCATTCGCGCACGTTGGCAGGAGCCAGGAGGGGGAGATCGGAATCACCCGGGACGTCGAGGACGGCACACAGATCTCAGGAAGGGTCTCGGGACCCGACAGGATCGGAAGGAGAAGGAGCACACCTCAGGGATTCGGAGGGAGAGGGCGAGGTGTCCGGCACTGAACAGCGCTCCTTGCACCCACTGGAAGCAGAGATCCGGCAGTTGGAACAGGACGTAACAGATAAACATTGCAGCACAGTACCGACAACGCAAGACTCACAGTCGTGACCCTGGGAAATGTGGAGGGCGAGATTGTCGGCCGGGACACGGTCATGACACGCAAGTGGCCAGCACCCTTTCAGTTGTTGTTTCTTTCTTTTTCCCTTTTTTTGTTCCCTTCCATTAACTTGTTCTTGGTGTTCTCAGGCACGGTTTATTTGTTAACAATAACAGTTGTGTAGAGGGAGGGAGGGAGGGGGGGGGGGGGGTGACAGACCGACTTCTACTAACAGCTTGGACCGTGATGGGGACGAGTCTGGAAGGGGAGAGAGGGGGCACAGGGGAGTTTCAACAAGTTGGGGTAGCAGGGGAGGGAGTTGGAAAATGGATAGCACAAAGAGGCACGATCTGAGGAATGGGTGTCCACACTGTCACACGCAGCCGTAAGGGGCAACTAGTGGCCTCCGGAAGACACACACAATATGGCAGATACACTAACAAACACGGAGGGCAGACGCAAGGGGTTATCCATTCTGACCTGGAATGTTAATGGTCTGGGCTCCAAAATAAAAAGGGGATTAGTGAATGCCTACATAAAGAAGACCGCCCCGGATCTCATCCTCCTGCAAGAAACCCACCTTAGGGCGGGAAAATGTACATTTATAGCTAGGGGGAGATACACAGTCCTGAACCATGCGGGCTACACGTCAGGGGCCAGGGGAGTCGCAATACTTATTAACAAAACACACCCCTTCGCCGTGGCGCGTACGTGGAGCGATACACAGGGTACATATGTGGGAGTACAGGGGGAGTGGAACAGACAACGTGTGACAATCATCTCAGTCTATGCCCCTCCGAAACTCCAAACACGCACACTCAGGGAAGTAGCGGCCATCCTACTGGAAACGGCGGATACGATGCAAATAGTGGGGGGAGACTTTAATGATGTCATGTCGGAAGAACTAGACCGCTCGGGGGAGCACCACCGAGGGGGGACACAAACAACTCTTGCGAAATACGTGGCGGACATGGGACTCACCGATGCATGGCGGTGGCGACACCCGACGCAAGAGGCATTCTCCTTTTACTCAGGGGCACACAAAACCTTCTCCAGGCTGGACTATATCTTTGTGGCACGACAGTATCTGTCGGAAGGGGACGAGATCGCATACAAGGCAAGGGGAATTTCAGATCACTCCCCCCTCTATGCGCTCTTAGGAAAGACCACCGAAAGGCGTGAGACGGAATGGCGGTTGGCGGCCTGGGATCTTCAATCCCCTGACATAGTGCGGGGTCTGAGGGCGGACATAAAAGTGTATGTTGCGGAGAACAAGGGCTCAGTGGACTCCAACATTGTCTTCTGGGAAGCCATGAAACCTGTGGTGCGAGATAGACTCAGGGGGAGACTACGGGACGAGCGCAACAAACAGCACAGGGTGGCAGCAGCGTTAGAAAGCGAAATCCTGACCCTAGAAAGGCACTACCTGGTCAACCGAGAGGAGGGAATACTGCGGCAACTGCAGGACAAACAGAAGGAGTATAGGGAGCTGGTCTCCAATGAGGCAAAAACACAGGCCCTAGCCACGTTACACCGCCTATATGATGTGGGCGACAAGTCAGGCAAGCTCCTGGCCTGGCTTAGCAGGAAAGAGCAAGCCGCGAGGTGGGTGGAGCGAATCAGGGACGAAGGGGGAGGCCTGGAAACTACCGACGGGGGCATAGCAGCGGCCTTCGCGCGGCACTATGAGACCTTCTATAGGGGCCGGGACCTAGGGTCGGTGGAAGAGGCCCTACTTTATATGGGAAATCTAGATCTCCCAGTTTTGGATGAGGAACTCAGTGCCCCTCTGGAGGCGAGAATCACACGGGAGGAGATCTCCGTAGCCATCAATAAACTAAAAACGGGGAAGACACCGGGGCCAAACGGGTTCCCGGCGGAATTCTTTAAAAGGACGGCGGACCTATTGACGCCCCACCTGTTGGCGCTCTATGTAGACGCATACGGACTAGGGAGACTCCCACGGGACCTAGCATTGGCAACCATAGTACCGATATACAAACAGGGAAAGCCGAGGGAGGAATGTGCCTCGTACCGCCCCATTTCCCTCCTGAATATGGAGGTACAAATACTGGCAACAATTCTAGCGGCGCGTCTACGAACGGTGATCCCGGGCCTTATACACGCAGACCAATCCGGATTCTTGCCGGATAGGGCAACAAAACTCAACCTCAGACGGACCCACAACTGGCTCCAAGAAATACACGGTAGAACGGAGCCGCACTGGTTCCTGTCCTTGGACGCGGAAAAAGCGTTCGATGCGGTACATTGGCCCTTTCTCACGGCGGTCTTGCGACGGTTCGGCTTTGGCCCCCGTTTCCTAAAATGGATAGAGCTGCTATACGCGGCACCGAAGGCGAGGGTACGAGTGAATGGGTGCCTATCGCGCGAATTCCGGGTGGAGCGGGGCACCAGACAAGGGTGCCCGCTGTCACCTCTCCTTTTCACTCTCACCATAGAAATACTGGCGGCCAAAATTCGGCAGAACCCGGAGATCCATGGCTTCAGGTGCACCGAGTCGGGGGATACTCAGGAAAAGATTTCGTTATATGCAGACGACGTACTGTTGTATATCACGAACCCCGAGATATCCGTAGGGCAGTTATTCAGAGAGTTGGAAGATTTTGGGGGAATGGCAGGCCACGCCATCAACTGGCACAAATCAGTCCTGTACACACCACGGGGAGCAGTACAGGGGGTAATGCTACCGGAACGTCTCCTCACCACCGCTGAGGGGTTCCAGTACTTGGGGGTATATGTCACCCTGGACAAAAGGCTCTTGTTCCAGAGAAATGTGGAACGAATACTGAAGGAGGCAGTGGAGGATATGACGAGATGGAGACAGTTGCCACTCACCCTACTGGGGAGGGCGGCGATGTATAAGATGATTACCCTACCCAAATTTCTCTACGCACTTCAAAATGAGTACTATCCGCTCCCTACTAATACTATCCCTAGAATACACGCTGACCTGCGGTCATTCATATGGTTGGGCAAACAACCACGCATTGCGCTCCAGACTCTCCAGCGACATCAATACAGTGGAGGGATTTCACTACCGAACCTGGAGGCATACTATTGGGCGGAACACCTGACCCCCATTAATGACTGGCTGCACGCACCGGCAGATCACCCAACCTACGCCTTAGAGAGGTATAAATTATCCGCACACAACATACTTCATTATCTGTATGGGGGAAAGGCGGAGAGAACGCTCTTGCCAGCGACTTTGACTACGCTTAGAGCATGGGCCCGAGCGACCAGAGCCACGGGATGGGAAGGGACGCCAACGCGTCAGACGCCACTGTGGCATTGTAAATGGTTGAAGGAAATACATAAACTGAGAGGCTTCCAAAGGTGGGATGACATAGGGATCTCCACCATTGGGGACGTGATTAGTAGAGGTGAGCTGAAGACGTTCACGGTGCTGCAGGCAGAGTTCGGATTACACCACACACAACGATACAAGCACATGCAGCTAGTTCACGCTTGGAAGTCACAGCAGATATCACTACAGGGCATACCGGAATACTCACCGTTGGAAGGGAGACTCCTACAGGAGCAGATGGTCCACCAGGCAGTCTCGCTTACATATAAAACCCTCACAAACAACATGCTGGGAAATCTGACGAAACTCAGGGATAAATGGGAGGCGGACGTAGGACAGCTGGAGGACCTAGACTGGGAGCTGATATTGATGCACCCACGAGAAGTCGCCATTAAATCAAGGCTGAGGCTGATCCAATTAAATATACTACACAGGACATACTTTGACCGGAGGCGTCTCCACAAGATGGGTAGAATAACAGACGCCACGTGTCTTCGCTGCAAAACGGAGTTGGGAGATTTCTACCATACTCTATGGTCCTGTGAGAAAATTCAGACGTATTGGTCTCACATCTTCACAGAATTGGGGGAGGTGCTGGGAGTGGAGCTAACACTAGACCCGAAACTGGCATTACTGGGAGTGGTGACCGAAGTAGATCTACCGCGCCCACATATTATTTTCCTGGGACTGGCGCTGGTGGTAGCGAAAAGGGACATTGCGAAATACTGGGGAGTGGCGGAGAGGCCGGAGATAGAGGAATGGAGGAGAGGGCTGGACCTCTATATGGCAGCAGAAAGAGTGACATACAAAGCGAGAGGCTGTCCCAAGAAATTTCGAAAGATATGGAGCAAATGGAGGCAGTACCATGGCCTAGATGTGGGACACATAGGAGGACACACGTAGAGGGGTAAATGGCGGGGACGGGCGGGAGGGACCAATTGCTAACGAGGAGGGCCGGGACAAGACAGTGACAGTGGTCCTCTGGAGGGGCCGTACAGGCGAGGTCCTATACTAGGTGGAGAGAGGGGGTCAAACATTAATACATTCTACAAGCATGACACCGATGGACTGGTGACACATAGTGGGAGGGACGTGGGAGCGGTCGGTCCACCCTGGAGGGAGACGTGCTATGGATTCTGTGGGGAGGGATGGGGGGCGGGAGGGATGTTGTGGGAGAAAAATAATACAAAAGCAGGATCGTGGGATTGCAAGTGAGAAGCGTACCGTGAGATACACGTGTATTCTACTGGACATACCTCAGTGCTGCGGCCCGGCCGTAGGGTGGGGCGCATAACGGCTATGATCTCATAACAAGATGTAAGTTTGTCATGGGGATCGGGACGTGTCACATCTGTAATTTTTTTCATGCCTGCACAAAAATAAAAAAAATTTAAAAAAAAGTCAAAAAAAAAAAGTCAAAAAAAAAAAAAAAAAGGATGGTGCAAGAAATTCATAACATCGCCAAAAGAGCTAATAAAAGAAAGAAAGGATATAATGCGGAACAGAAACAAATACAAATGACTGTGTCCAAACTACAAGATTTGCCTAATGTTATAGTGAAACCATCAGATATAGGAGGCACAATAGTCCTGTGGGACAGGCCAGAATATCTGCGAGAAGCATATTAACAATTGAATGATAAGGAATCTTATGAATATCAAGAAGTAAATGTTGAATATGGGAAATTGCTTAAAGAATGGCATAAAATGGAGCTTTTGAACTGGGATGAATTAAACAGGATTACCCCCAATTGCTGATGAGGATTTACTCCTTCCGATGGGAAAACTCTGTCGCTTATTGTGCTACCATATCCGTTGGTCCTCTGTCTGCACCCTTATCTCACGTTCTTGTGTTTGTTTTATCCCTTGCTGGCAAGTCCTTGTTTCAGCACAAAGGGTGCCTCTCCTCCATTTCAGCCTTCCTGAGGTCGCCAGACTAACCTCTTCTGTTAAAGTCACCTATTGTGACTCGTTTCCTCAAAGATTTAAAACACCTTTCCTCTTACGCCCTTCATTATGCCAGAATGGGATCTTAAGTCCTCACTTTTCTCATGAATGTATGCTGTATGCACACCTGCCCTCTCACACGGATGACCATCAAAACAGTCTTCCTTGTGGCAATAACATCTTCCCAGGGGGTTAGTGAGTTGCAGGCCCTTTCGGTTCATTCACCCAGACACAACCTTTCCCCCCCAAACTGGCCCTTAGCATCCATACCTCCTTTACCAAAGGTGGTTACCTTTTCACATTGGGCAGAATATCACACTGCCTACTTACTTCGCCCCCTCACCCTACCGAGCAACATTGATTGCGCTTAACATTTCCGGGTTGGCGACAAACTCTTTGTTGGTTTTACAGGTGCAGAAGGCAAGGCAGTTCACAGGAAAACCATCTCCAGATGTATTGTACTCTGTATTAAAATATGCTACACAATGGTTAAAAAGCAGCATTCTACCAGAGCTAAAGCTGCAATAATTGCTTTAGCTAGAGGGGTCCCAGTTTAAGATATCTGTCAGGCAGACATGGGCATCGCTGCACATTTGGCAAACACTACTGCCTAGACAGTACGGTCCAGCATGAAAGACATTTCGCCCGTTCGATCCTCCAGGACTTCTTAGTGTAGCCTAGTCCTCAGACCCACCTCCGGGTAAAGATTGCTTTGGTATATATTCTAAGGTAAGGAATCTGTAGTGAAAAGGCTACATCAGATGAGCAAGTTACTTACTTTTGGCAATTGATTATCTGGTAGAGACTCCATTTAGCCACAGATTCCTTATAGTCCCTCTCATCCTCTCCGTTCTGTGCCCTGTATTTCATTTAATATTAAAGGGATCCTTCAGGATCTCACTTTAGCACACAAGTTATTCCACCTCAGTCTGGCTTTGTGCTTCTGGTGCTGGGGTCAGCAAACTGGTGTGACGCCTATATAGGCACCGAGCATGTCACTTCCAGTGCGACCGGCAAAGCTACACGGAGCTGAACGATGCCACCTACCAGCGTGCAAGGGGATTGCTCAGTTTGACGCCTGGGCAATATTCTATGGTTAGGAATCTGAAGCTAGATAGAGTCTCTCCCAGATATGCCATTACCGAAGGCAAGTAACTTGTTAGTTAGGAAAAAAACACTATGCATTAATTAAAAAAAAGTACATTCTGTCTGTAGAAGGGAGAGATTGTTGCAGCTGACGCACACTCACAAGGGTCAGACTCTTTAGGTTGTGTTACCTTCCATCATTAGATTACTAATAAAACAAACGATGGTCAGCACCAGTGGAACAGCACTTTCCACATAATTAGGTATTTATTGCCCACTTTTATAGATTAAAAAAAAGTTCTTCCAGAAACAGATCAAAATACTGCCAGATAATATGCCACATAATACTGCATCATGTGCCTCTTCTTGCTGCGTAATTCATCTCTCCCTTACCACAAAACCCTAGTGGCCTTGACAATAGTAAAGCTCTGCAGACTGGTTTGTGGGCTGTCATGAACCCGATATTTCACAGCAACCAATTAAATATTTGCCATTTTTCAAAGGTCACTGTGAAATATGAGATTTAGAACACTGCATTTTGTGCAATAAAAGCACATTGCCTGCCACACATTTGACTTTTTCATCTATGTTCGATCCTCCTCTCTTACTGGCTGAGCATAACCGACTGTTTCATATTCTACAAATTATAGGGGAGGAGATGCTGACCTGGGGACAACTTTGCCAGTACTAGGACACGACCATTTAGTTCCATAAGGACTAGGAAATGTGTGACCTGCCTTTTTTCCCTTCCCTCTTTCATATGAATATTTACACAAAAACACACGCTTGCCCGTGGTTGACACATGTGTATGTGCATTTAAGGTCTATTAACTAAGATAGCACACTAATCTGAGTTCACACGATCAGCGTACATACTACAAGGCTACCACTAGCGCCGGGACGCCTCTACGGGGCAGATGTGCGCTCAACAAGTGTCTTAAGTTAAATTGAAAAAAGGGCAGCGGGTAACACAGAGGGCCCATCTTTATGGACCGGCGCCCATTCTAATGCTTAGTAACATAAGGGGCATTTACAACAAGAGTAGTTATAGTAAAAATAAATCTGGTGTTTGGAAGTAGACTTCTTGATGTTCCGCTCTTTACACAACTAAAATAATGGGCAAAATCGCAAGCGAACTTTAAGAGAAATCAGATGTCATATTAATTTGGATATGGAACACCCACATATGATATTGTAGATTTTATTTCTGGTGCCCTGAAGACTACAATAGATACTTGATGCTCCTTGCAGCAGACATGCCAGACTAGGTTAAGATCATTTTCTCCACCGGCTTTTGACAGCACAAATGTTTACGCAAATTCATCAAACCAGGACACTGCCATTCCAAAGAAATGATAACAGACGACAAGAACATCCATTATGACATGAGGCTGATCTTCACTCTTTTATAAACAAACGCCAGAGAAACATCAGCTTCTTTCATATCAAATGTAGGTGTAACCTACGAACTCTCAGTGATTGAAAGGGGTACCCTTAACCTAACACCTAGCCACACAATGCAAATTCTAACTAAATGAACAAAATCCATGTAAGATAATGACGTCTGGGCAAACCATTTAAGACCATAATCATGTTATCTTCGAATACCTTTCAAAGGTAAAATATGCATCTATGTTCTGTGTGTGATCTATAGAGTGTAACCCAAAGTACAAATCAACAGAGCTTTGTTCTGGGCAGAGGCTTAAAACGCAGAGTTAAAAGGGGGTAAGTGAGGGTGCGAAAGTGAGCCTTGCTGTGTGACCATATGGTCAATGTGACACACACATATTGGTTTTTCATGAATGTCACTGAGATGAAAGAGTACACTAGTAAAATGCAGCAATTATGACAGGGTTAGGAGATAAGGAACCAACGGGCTGCTTGTGCATTGCCTTCCTGTCACTTCTGACATTGCTCTGTGTACCGAAGGCTGGTCAGAGCATTCGACGATCGATAGCAAACAATATACAATCAACTATCAGTCTGACCTTTTGTACACAAATCTTTATCTGTATTACCAAGGTTTTTAACACAGACACTAATTGGTTTAGTATTGAGGGCTATCGTGGAATCTCTTGTTTCAGACTTTTTAAACGATAACTTTTTATTTGGTTTCTATTGCCGAGATTTTAAAGGGAAGTTCATCCTACAAATAAAAATAATTATACCTCTGACGTTCATGGGCCCAACTACCTCAGAAGTACTTTAAAGTTAGTGCCAAGCATTGTTCCTCCCACCTTTCCATTCAATATTCTTGGGCGCTGAGGTGGAGAGGTTCTACCATTGCTGAACTCTGCCGCTCTCCACATTTAATCATTGTTTGTATTTGGGCATTCGACATTTTACTCAGCAACACA